>NC_088878.1:36851000-37201000 GCF_032884065.1 Artemia franciscana | reverse complement strand
CACAGCTTTAAAGTTTCAAAGGGAGCAGATAATCAACTTACCTCTGCTACTAGGATTATAATATCCTAGCATCATAGGTCTATCTCATAGAAAGATAATCCTATCCAGCTTTATAAAAGAATTCTATCCCAAATAGTTCAGGAAAAGGGTTTTATAAAACCATAAGTTGGTTGAAATATCATCTCGTCAATTTTTTTTATAGTTTTAGTAGAACTATTTAAAATTTTAGTTTTAGTGGTACTTTATAGTTTTAGGAGCACTTTCCTCCCAGTTTCAGTCGCACTCCCTCCCCCTTCTATTCTATCAGAAATTATTATAATTCCAGAAACTACTCCTGAATCTAGCACTTATTTCAAAATCAGGACATGTGGTGCACATTTAGGATGTCTCAAAAATCTTTCCATGTAACATCAAAGTGGCTTATAACCACAGAATAAAGTTTTGAAACTGGTGCCAAATTTTTGGATAAAGAAGGTCAGTTTTTCCGGCCGACTTCACTGATGTGGCTTGTCTAGTTTTATCTTAGTAAATCTGCGTGTTATCCAGCCAATCTCAAGCTTAAATTGTACATTACCATATCTTTGCACATGTGAAGGGGTCCCAAGCCTCCCTGAGATTTTTTCCTTGGGGGAGGGGGAGAATACTCTTCTTCAATTCCACCCCCTCTCCCCCACATACACACACACACATTTCACAATAATATATTTACTGGAGTGCAACATAAAACCATTGTGTATAGTTTCAATTTTATTATTTATAGTTCACTCTGCACATTTTATAAGTTTAATTCTATTAACAAACTTGCTTTTACAGGCACAGTAATTGGTGGCTTCTTTGCCTACAATGAAATACAGAAGAAGAACAAGATTAAGGTAGCCAATCCAGGAAGTGGACTGCAAAGTCTATTTGTAGATGAACCACCAAAGGATAAAGTTGCCAGAAAGGTAGTATAGCCTAAGGCTTATTCTAAAGAGTGTGGGAACTTAAAGAGTGTAAACTTGCACTAGTGTTGAAAAAAAAATCCTTGCCATCTAGAGCTTGTTGGTTGTGTTCTTCTTTCAGTCTACCCTAAACTGCTGCATATTTGTCTTTTAAGGTATTTTGATATGTAGTGGAGGGGAGAGTAAAAAAAGGCAGAATTCTTTAAGCCAACTAGCTTAAAGTCAACTAAACTACCTAACATGCCAAAAATCTTGAAGCCAAGATTCGAACTTTTTGCAGCCTCAATGTTGACTTAAAGTAATTATAATAATTATAGTTAATTATAATTATAATAATATTTTATATAATTTATATAATTAATTTTGTAATAATATTTTATAATAATAATATTTTATAATAAATATTTATTTTATAATAATTTATTATTATATAATAATGTGAATGAGCATAAATAATGTGAATGAGCATAAATAATGTGAAATGAGCATAACTTATTGTGAATGAGCAACATATGCAATTTAGCCATTAGAAGAATCAATTTAAGAAACTTGACCCGCTAATCACTCAAGTAGTCTAAATTGATAAATATAGTCACGACAAAGTAACTAAAAACAATGATAACCGCTTAGGAAAATGGTAAACAAGGAATTCAAACGAACGAACCTTAGAATGAACGTTAAGTCTCACAACCCTTGAGCTCCGAAGTTTAGAACTCCGGTTGGGCAGCCTTATCCCGAAGTTTGGCAAAATGCTTCTGTCTAACCCTGCTCACCGCGAAATTTTCCCCTAGAAGCCCAGTCAAACAGTTGTGCGAGACATAAACTAAAACTTGTTCGCTACCAGAACTCTTTCTTGCCTTTTTCATCATTATATTGACATATTCAAGGTTCAAGGTTGTTTATTACAATAGCAATAAAATACAGAATTTTTCGAATTTTTCCTGTTGTTGGGGAGCAGAGTTCGTATACCAACGAGAAAAAAAAAACAAGCCTTATATTGTGAGTTTGCCACTTGAACTAACAATTTCTATGTCGACACAGAAAACAAGGGACCTTATTGTTCTCGTCAAAAATAACAAAATGTCGACATGATGGTATTATTTTACAAATCAAAATTATATTAGTACATATTCTTGGCTTTTGACAGGTAACCAATTAATCAGATTAACGACGCATCCTGGCTACTATGGTCTCTGTGTCGGCCATGCAGTCTGTTAATACAGTGAGGTTTGATCCCTGGATCTCGTATTACCAAGCTGAGATCAAATCTTGACATCTCGAATTTTGGCAAAGGGGTTAACAGACGAGGCCCAGATCGAGTGGAATGGACATTTTGGAACATAAAGTTCATTTGATAAAAATATTTAGGAAGATCTCTGCGGTCAAATTTAATTTTAAATAAAAATATAGATAGATAGATTTATTCACACGAAAAGCCCAATTGGGCCATGGTGACATACACAAAACAAGCGAAAAAAATATATATATACAGCGACAAACATAGACTGAAAAGACATTAAACTAATTATTTAAGAAAACATCACGATATAGAAGACTGGACACTAAGACTCACTGGGAGAATTATCATAATATTAAATAACGACTTCGTCGTAGATTTATTTGGCTAAGAGAAAGGAGACAGTAGAAATGACTAACATTAGACTGAAACGTATTTAGGTAAACCAATCCTGCATTATTGCATAATTATGGATCAGTCACACACCCACAACTCATTATGTAACCATTAGGAAAATAGTAGTGAATACCGTCTTTTTGTTCATGATTATCAGGTTAACCCATCTTGAATGAAGGTCAATTGTGAACTAGTTTGGCGATTCGTTGGACTGAGAAATCTACAAGACCCAAAATTACTGTTTGAAGCAGTGATAACGGATAACGGAGGCGATATAACGGATAACGGAGGCGAGGCGGATAACGGATAACGGAGCAGTGATAACGGATAACTTTGATAACGGAGGAACTCTTTGAAGCAGTGATGAACACGAAGGGGAATTTTGGGAGACCAAATGGGCAGGTGGCGATGGGAGATTGTGTGATTTTTCAGTTGAATATTTGAGATCAAATTTTATGGTGACAAAGCTTGTGGTTGTTATGATGAACGGAAGAGAGGGTGATGCTGTTGGTGGAGATGAGGGTGGAGGAGAGGGTAATGCTGTTGGTGGAGATGAGGGAGATGGCGTTAAGCAAAGGGATTGTGTAAGGGAACTGAAATTATTCATTTGTGGGAAGTTTGAAAGGATACACCAAATTTTTGGCAAGAAGTAAATAACGATATTAAAGCTCAAAAAGAGCAGAAATTAAAAGGAATAAAAGGCCAAGAAAAGAGGCAGAAATTTCTGTGAATGAGGAAATCAAACTTGTAACAAATGGACCAGTGAAACAAATATTAATTGAAAGGAAAAGAACAAGTAGATTGTTATAACCAATTGATGCTTTCAAAGTTTTATTCGTGCGTGAGTTTCCTGATGATTTGAATTTAATTGATTTAAAAGTAAGTTATCGCGACTACGTAGAAGAACTAATTAGATGGCCGTCAATATCTTTATATCCAGGAAAGTCCCTTCACCCGAGGCAAAAGGGATACAGGCAAGGCTCCCAGGATTTATTTTATGAATTTCGTTTTTTTATTTCTTTTTTTTACTTTTTTTTTAATTTCTTTTTTTATTCTTTTCTTTTGAATTTTTCTTTAAATCTCTTTCTTTTATTTCTTTTTTTTATTTTTTTATGAATTCCGTTTTTATTTCTTTTTTTTTATGATTTTTTTTAATTCTTTTTTTTTTATTTCATTTAGTTTCTTTTTTTATTTAATTGTTTCTCTTCTGATTTCATTCTCGTCTTCATAATCAGAGATTGACAATTAACTTGCATGCATTTTTGTGAAAAGTTTGAAATCATTTAGGAAAAGCTGTTTTGAAAAGAAAACTGGGAAATATTGTTACATCATTCATATATCAGTCTTATCACTGAACATTATTTTTAAGCAATGATCTATATATATTTTTTTAATATGTTTGTCGATTGATAAAATCTGTTTGAAATTAATTTTATATCAGTACTAGTTTTGTCCCTTTTGCGCCAAGGTTTCTATATTTTCTTGACTAATCAATATTTAAATTTTACAAATGTGTTCGCTGATTGATAAAACGGGTTGAAGTTAGGTTTGTATCTGTACCAGCCTTTTCCCTTTAGTACCAAGGATCGTGTATTTATCGACTAATTCTTGAATTATTTCTTAACTACTAAATATTATACTTTTTAGATATGTTCGCCGATTGATAAAACCGGTTTGAAGTTAGTTTTATATCAGTACCAGCCTTGCCCCTTTTGCACCAAAGTTCGGGCATTTCTTGACTACTACGGATTTGCTTATGAAGTTGTTGAAGTTAACCCAGTCATGAGAACCGAAGTCAAATGGTCAAATTATAAAAAAGTTCCAATCGTTATTGCTAAGGTGGCTGATGGATATCAGGTAGTTTACCTTCTTGCCAACAATGACTGCCAAGAGCCGGTTATTGTTATCCTTAAGTCTAAATCTGTTAGCATCTGTTCAAGCCTTTGTCAAGTTAAATGTAATTTAAATGTTAACTTTAAAAACTTTAAATATTAACAGCTTTTTTTGGTTCTTTGATTGAGAAATTAATTTTTTGTAATTTCCATTGAAAAATTGATTAAAGCTACCCCCTAGATCCTGAACGATATATCCTTCCAACAGACATCTATATATATAAAAATAAGTTGTTTGTTTGTATGTTGGTCTGTCTGTCCGCATATGACGTCTGAATTATTTCATCATATACCAATTCAAAAACGAATGTATTCAAGCCGAAGTAGCTGAGTTGGTAAAGCGTTATGTTCCAGGTTCTAGGTCCGAGAGGTTCCAGGTTCGAACCTTGGCTTTAGCATTAATACAAAAAAAGAAAAAAACTAAAAAAGGTAAAAACTACAAAAAAAACTAAAAAGAAAATACTAAAAAAGCTAAAAAACTAAAAAAAAGATAATAATTAAAAAAGAAAAAAACTAAAAAAAACAAAAAAACTAAAAAAAAGGTAAAAACTATAAAAAACTAAAAAGAAAAAAAAAGAAAAAAAAAAGAAAAAAAAGAAAAAAAAGAAAAAAAGGATAAAAAACTGAAAAATAAAGGAGAAAAAGAAAACTAAAAAAGAAAAATAACTAAAAAAAACTAAAAAAAGATAAAAACCGAAAAAAAACGTAAACCTGACAATCTATTTATATGCACAGACAATAGGACAGCGAAGAATGTTGTATATTCGCATGTTTTATGTAGTTAAAAACATATATATATATATATATATATATATATATATATATATATATATATATATATATATATATATACTAGCTGTTGGGGTGGCATACCCCAACGTATGCCACCCAAGTCGTATATATATATATATATATATATATATATATATATATATATATATATATATATATATATATATATATATATATATATATATATATATATATATATATATATATACTAGCTGTTGGGGTGGCGCTTAGCGCCACCCCAACACCTAGTTGGTGGGGGCGCTTCGCGCCCCCCCAACCCCCCCCCCCCCCCGCGCGCGTAAGTCGTTACGCGCCATATTAGTTACGCGCCATTGTAGTTGTGTCCCTATGTCCCACCTGTGAATATAGATATATATATATATATATATATATATATATATATATATATATATGATATTCTTAAATACCTGTGTCCTGGTCGTCATTTATATTGCCTGTGTCCCGGTCGTCATTTGTGTCCTGGTATCCCAGTCTGTAATTTCTCCTTGAGTGTCCCGGTCGTTATTTATATTCCCTCTGTCCCGGTCGTCATTTGTGTCCCGGTCTGTAATTTCTCTTTGAGTGTTTTTTCTTTTTAGTATTTTTTAGTTTTTTACATTTTTTCTTTTTTCAGTTTTCTTTTTCTTCTTTATTTTTCAGCTTCACTATGAAATACATATCGCCGAACCTTTGTTTTTTTTAACTAAAATCTGGTAGGCATTGATGACCTTATCCAAGTCAAGATCCCAAACCCAATCATCATCGCTATCATTTTCAGTTTGATATGTTTTGACTCTCGCTGTCCAGGTGGATCTTCATCTAACTGCGCGGTTTTGCGTTCTTTAGCCTCAAGCCTGTTTCTTTGCTGTTCTTTTGATTCCTCGGCACGCTTTCTTTTCTGACTTTCTCTATCAGCAGCAAGTTTTTTGGCATAGACTCTTTGAGCATCTTCATCGGATATATATATATATATATATATATATATATATATATATATATATATATATATATATATATATATATATATATATATATATATATATATATATATATATATATATATATATATATATATATATATATATATATATATATATATATATATATTTATATATATATATATATGTTTTTAACTACGTAAAACTTGCGAATATACAACATTCTTTGCTGTCCCATCGTCTGTGCATATAAATAGATTGTCAGGTTTACCGACTCTTGAACATGCAACGCATAATGGTCCATGGGAAAACAATCCGTATTCAGATCTATACCTCATGATTCTATTGATTGCCCTTGAGCTTTGTTGATGGTGATTGCTAATCGACCATTCCCTGTGTTGCCGTCGTCATTTATATATTCCCCTGTGCCCCCCGGGGTCCCCGTTGTAGTTGTGTCCCTGTGTCCGGGTCGTCATTTATATTCCCTGTGTCCCTGTCGTCATTTGTGTCCCGGTGTCCCAGTCTGTGATTTCTATTTGAGTGTCCCGGGCGTCATTTATATTCGTCAGGATATTGTAGGGCATCGTAGCATCGATGAGTTTAAGCAATTCTTGTCAACTGATTGTTTCGCCTATAAAGAATATTATCTCGAGGTAAGAACTGATCACCGACCACAACGATTGCCACTTTGTTGATAGTTGCGTATCAGGAGGCATCAATTCGATTGCTTTTTTTAAGCAGAAGCACTAAATTATTATTTTTGTGGAAAAGATGATATATATAAATATATATATATATTTTCTTTTTAGTTTTTTTGTAGTTTTTACCTTTTTTAGTTTTTTTCTTCTTTTGTATTAATGCTAAAGTCAATGTTCAAACCTGGAGCCTCTCGGACCTAGAACCTGAAACATAACGCTTTACCAACTCAGCTACTTCGGCGTGAATACATTCGTTTTGAGCAGCTTCCTCGGGTGTTGCCATTGTAGGTTCTTCAGTCATTTTACAATTAGAAATTTCTCTTTCAACGGTCTTCTTACAATTAAAAATTTGTCTTTGAACGATATTCTTAAATACCTGTGTCCTGGTCGTCATTTATATTGCCTGTGTCCCGGTCGTCATTTGTGTTCCGGTATCCCAGTCTGTAATTTCTCCTTGAGTGTCCCGGTCGTTATTTATATTCCCTCTGTCTCGGTCGTCATTTGTGTCCCGGTCTGTAATTTTTCTTTGAGTGTTTTTTCTTTTTAGTATTTTTTAGTTTTTTACATTTTTTCTTTTTTCAGTTTTCTTTTTCTTCTTTATTTTTCAGCTTCACTATGAAATACATATCGCCGAACCTTTGTTTTTTTAACTAAAATCTGGTAGGCATTGATGACCTTATCCAAGTCAAGATCCCAAACTTAATCATCATCGCTATCATTTTCAGTTTTGATATGTTTTGACTCTCGCTGTCCAGGTGGATCTTCATCTAACTGCGCGGTTTTGCGTTCTTTAGCCTCAAGCCTGTTTCCTTGCTGTTCTTTTGATTCCTCGGCACGCTTTCTTTTCTGACTTTCTCTATCAGCAGCAAGTTTTTTGGCATAGACTCTTTGAGCATCTTCATCGGCTTTTGCCATTGTAAGTTCATCAATCATTTTAAACTTAAACATTAATAGATTTCTACGTGAACATATATGTCTTAAATATCTTTAATGACGTCACCGTCATAGCAAAAATGACGACAACTAACTTCATGACGCCAGTCGACACAGAAACATGACGTCACCTGATCCACAGACAGACAACTTATTTTTATATATATAGATAGATATAATTCTAAAATTGTCAGGTAATTTTCTATTTTGAAATAAAAACTAAAAATTATTGCTCAGACAACATAAATATTTTTGATATTTACATAATAGCTTTATTGGTTCTGGACTGAAAACTAAATATGCTAATCAAATTGGGAATTGCAATCTTTTAGGTTGAAAAGGCAGATCCATTGGAATCATGAGAATGCGTGGAATAAGAAAAGCCTCACCCTCAAAAGGCCCTGTCAAGATTGTTGCCTCTATTACGTTATAACAGACATAACACGTCATTTGTGTCCCGGTGTCCCGGTCTGTAGTTTCGTTAGTCGACAAACATGACGTCAGACGACAAACAACTTCATGACGACATACAGCTCAATCCTTATAATGACGTCAGTCGACAAACATGACGTCAGTCGACACACAAACATGACGTCAGTCGACAGACAGACAAACAACTTATTTTTATATATATAGTTATATATATATATATATATATATATATATATATTCACAGGTGGGACACAGGGACACAACTACAATGGCGCGTAACGACTTACGCGCTCGGGGGGTTTGGGGGGGCGCGAAGCCCCCCCACCAACTAGGTGTTGGGGTGGCGCGAAGCGCCATCCCAGCAGCTAGTATTATATAAATAACTGATGCCTTGGAAACTCAACAATCTTATTTATGCTATTTATGGCATCATGTAGGAAAATGCGTATATTGATGTCATAAGAAATGCTTATATGATGTCATAAGAAATGCTTATATGGTGTACTACCATATTGCATTAAGTCATTTGCAAAAACCAAACTTAAGGCTTTATCAAGCAAACTTACTTGATACATGATGCAAGTCCCATCCTCTGTTTAAACAAGGGAGACCTCAGTGAACTCCTCTACTGGTGACAGCATCTCTTGCAGTTTGTACCCAGATCGGAAGAAAACTGAAGTCTTGTTTTTAAAGTCTGGGCATTCAGTAGAGGTATTTCCTGGGAATGAAAGGACATTTTGAGGAAATAATATTCCCAGAAATAAAAAAAAAAATAAATTTCAGTTTCTACATCCATCCCCCCTTCCATTGACCTTTGATCGGATGAATTTGGGATAGAAAGGGCATGGGGAGGGGTGGTTTCCCCTGGATAATCTTAAAATGGCTACTGGAACTTTCGATTTCCAATTGAATGAGCCCCCTCCAAAGTTTATACGGTAATTTTACCTTCGTACTATTTTTTTAAAAGTGGCTATCTCAAAGTTTTGATAGGGTATGTTTGGGGAAATACGGCGCAGGTTAAGACTGGTTGCCCTCCAATCACATTTGACTCTGAAAAAAGGCACTAAAATTTTTTACTTTGCAGTCGAATGAGCACCCTCTGAAGCTTATGCGACCAACCCTTCCACATGAATTCTGTCCGGGAAAAGAAATAAATATGTAAAAGATAATACATTGAAGCATTATGCCTGTTTATTACAGGCAGTTCTGTAGTAGTAGTAGTAGTAGTAGAACAATTTTGTTGAAAATAATAATTTTTTATATAATAGCACAACAAAAGCGGAGCTTGCGAGGATGTGCTAAAATAAAAAAAAAGAAAAGAGTATGGAGCATGAGACCATTTACCATTGCTTCTGACTCAAACAGCTTAGTAGAAATTTCAATTTCCTTTCTAATGAACATTCATCATTATCCATTGGGAATATGAGGGGAATTTACCCGGGAGGTTTTTCTGGGGGGGGGGGGACGCCTAGTACCAGTGAAAACTATTGGATAAAATTAAGGGCTATGATGGATTCTGGGGAAGTTCTAAAGGTGGGAAATGAGACAAGGATTGATACATAACTATCTTTTTTACTGGTTTACGATGATTGTGTCTGTTGTACAATGCGCACGGTAAACAAATATCGTGTTTGTTGCTCAACGATGTCGATTTTTCTTCGTTTTGTGACGGGTCTTATTGTCTTTAGGGCCAAAAAGATTATTGTTATTTTTATTTGTCTAAAAAGTTCATTTGAAAAAGTTATACAGTTCCAATCTTTTTCGATTTAGAAATAAAAATATAAAATTTTCAATCAGAAGTTTATTTTGAAGTTTCTTAAATTTTTCTTTCGACTTGGTTGTCTCTTGGAGACAATAAAAAGATTCCCTGTTTATTATTTTTGTGCTTACCACTCCAATGGAATTTGCTGTACAAATAATTTTTGTCCTTTTTGCAAAAGGCACTCTCTAATCTAAATTATTTCTGATGCTAATAAAAGGTGTATATTCTGAATAAACAAGAAATTAGACTTTATTCAGCAATTACAAACCAAAAAAATTAATGGTTTAATTAATTTTTGGTTTTACAGTATATTGATAAAATCAAGCTAATGAATAATCAATCATTTGAAACATTTGACTAGATAGCTGCACGAATATCATGCACTTTATAATCTTTCTTTTTATTTTAATTAATCGAGTGGTTAGTTTATTCAAAAATCAGTCGAATAAAGAATAATCATTTACGATAATCACTTGAATAAAATGAATTTTTAGTATCTTCTATCATTTCAGCAATTGATAGATAGTTTATTGATAATGTCAGTCTAATAAATAAATAATTAATTGGAAGAACTAACTGGAGAGATAATTACTTGAGTGAAATGAATTTTAACCCAGTCGATTACTTCATAAATAGACGAATAATACTTTGGAAATAGAATGTCATTGATTAAAGGAATAATTGGTTGTAGCGATCGGCTGAATAATTACTTGGATGAAATAGATTCTTAGTTATTTTTTTTTTCAAGGATGGTTCACTTTGTTAATATTAGTTGAGTGAATAAATAATCAGCTGGAATATTTAACTGAAATAGCACTGAATGAAATGTTACTTGAACGTGTCGATAACTAATTATTAATATGAGTTGAATGAATGAAAAATCTGTTGAAATATTTAACTGAAATGGTACTTAAATGGCATTTATTTCTATTTAGTTATTTTGTTTCGTCCAAGGTGGATGATGTACTTATGATATCAGTAAAACAAAATGAATAATTATTCAAAACGATGAGGTTGAATAATTACTTAAACGGAATGAATTTCTAGTTCATTGTTTTTTCAAGCAATATTATGATAGTATGTGGCTAATAGCTGTAGATTGAATGGATTATCTGTTGAAATATCTAATTTTGTATTCACTTGAATGAAAGTTAATTCTTTTATTTTAGTTATGGGTATATCTTACAGTGATTACATCAGTTAAATAAAACTGTAATCAGTTGAAACGATCGATTGCCTGACCGTTCAGATGAAATGATCTTTTTTTTATTGCAGAAACTGATGAACACACTACATTAATAATGACAAAATATCAGTTAAGGCTAAAATAAATGGCTAAAATGGCTAAAAATATGACTAAAATAATAAATAATAAATAAGTAATTATGATTCTTTTCAGATTAACGTAGATTCCTAAGGCATTCGAGAATTTTTATGGAAAGGTCTATACAAAATATCAAAGTTAAACATCAAAATATCAAAAGTTAAATATCAGTTATGCTATTTGTTTTTATTGCAGCAGCTGAATAAATTGACGAGTCATTAACATCAGATGCATTTTTAATTCGTTGTTCATTCCAGCCGCTGGTTGATAGTACATTGATGATGTCAGTGCTTCAACCACTTCTTTTTGACAAAATATCGAATTTGTCAACAATCAGTTGAATTAATAAGTTAATTAATCATTGAAATGAAATAATTTCTTGATTCATTCTTTATTCCATTTATTGATTGTCTATATATTGATAATGTCAGAACCTCTACCATTCTTTTTGACGAAATATATTTGTCAACAATCAGTTGAATTGATCAGTTGATTAGTTATTCAAAGGGAATGCGTTTTTATTCATTCTTTATTCCAGCAATTGGTTGATAATGTCAATGCTTCAACCACTTCTTTATGATTAAATATGGGATTTTGTCAACAATCAGTTGAATTGATCAATTAATTAATCATTGAAATGAAATGAATTTTTACTTCATTTTTTATTTCAGCAATTGGTTGATAATGTCAATACTTCAACCACTTCTTTATGATTAAATATGGGATTTTGTCAACAATCAGTTGAATTGATCAATTAATTAATCATTGAAATGAAATGAATTTTTACTTCATTTTTTATTTCAGCAATTGGTTGATAATGTCTGGGATTTTGTCAACAATCAGTTGAATTGATCAATTGATTAATCATTGAAATTAAATGAATTTTTAATTTATTTTTTATTTCAGCAATTTGTTGATAACGTATTGATAATGTCAGTTTTTCAACCACTTCTTTTTGATAAAATATCCAGTTTTTTAAAAATCGGTTGATTAATTATTCAAATAAAATGCATTTTTGATTCATTCTGTGTTCCATCGATTGATTAAAAAAACATTGACAATTTCTGAACTTCAACCTTTTGTTTTTGACAAAAAAAATTTGTCGACAATCAGTTAAATTGATCAGTTGATTAATCATTCAAATGAAATGAATTTTCTGTTTATTCATCATTCCAGCAGTTGGTTGATGGTACATCGATGAAATTGAAAATCAGTCGATTTTTTATACCAATAAAACGGAAATTTTGATTCATTTACGACAAAATATCAAATTTGTCATAATCAACTGAATTGATCATTTGATTAATCATTTAAATAAAATGAATTTTTGATTTATTCTTTTATTCCAGCAATTGATGATATTGCATTGATAATGTTAGTCGCATCTTTATGGTGAAAATATCAAATTGATCAGTAATTAGTTTAATAAATCAGTTGACTTATTATTCCAATAAAATACAAATTTTGATTCAATTTTTTATTATTCCAGCAATTAGTGGATAGTTCATTGATAATATCAGTCCTTCAATCTCTTCTATATGACAAAAATATGAAATTGGAAGATTTATTAAAGTTTTATCCAATGGTGGAGTTTGTTGAAGATGGCACGAAAAATACGGAAATAATGAACAAATATTTCTTAATGCTACAGGACTCGCTACCAAAGGGTAAAACTAAGGAAGATATTGTGTAAGTATAAATAGAGTCATATTTTAGTATTTACCCTGATGTCATGGACTGAATCTCGTTTGTTATCTTTGTGTTTTTTGGCCCATCACCCCTTCCACAAGAAGGGGAAATTCTTCGAGTAATTAAGTTCCTAGGGTTCGTATAACCTTTGGACGATGCAGGTACAAGATTCTCAGATGAGTTTAGCTATGGAAATTCGAAATCTCATATTAATTAAATTTCATCTTCGTTTATTCTCGTGGAATTTCGAGCCCCATTTACAAGAACTGTGTTTTTTATTTGTGTTAATCTGTGTTTGCATGCATGGATTGAAAAGTAATATTTTCGGTTCATAAAAAGACAAATTAAAAAATGTTTTGTATACTTTAAAACAATTTTTATTTCATATTGCATACGAAAAGACACGTACTTTACGGCTACATTCGGTATTCTGGTGACATAGACTTTGGGGCAGTTAAAAATCAAATGAAGATATCGTTTACAGAGAACCGTAAATTTTCGAGATATTCTGTGCGTGTACTTTACTAAGGTATATACTTATGGAATAATTTATAAAAATATGGGTTAAGATCCTTTTGATCATTTAGAAATGTATTTGTTTTGATAAATCAGTTTGATCGCATATTTCTAATAATTTGTGCTACCATTTTTCTGGTTTCTGTTGACTTGTCTCGAAATGCTCTCTATACCAAGGTAATCACGAGAAATTATCCTATCAGTGTGCCCCCTACCACTACCACGATAAATATACTTTTTTTGTGATTTATCTGATTTACTTCTTCTGGTGGATTTTTTTTTATTAACAATCCCTCACTTCTACAGACTTAACCACCAAGGCTTAGAACTTTTTTTTTATTATTGCAACTGAATTCATTCTTGAAACGCCAAGGGCAAAATTCGTGTATATTTCCGCTCTAGTTGTGGATACAGTCAAAATTTTCCGACCGGGAATTGGGATTAGGGCTGTAATGAAGGTAGACCGAAATTGCAAAGGTTCGAGTCTTAAAGGGTAACTTTTATCGCTCTACGGCCATGCCAATCAAAATGAAAAATTTAACCATAAGTAATTCACACTACCTAACCTATAAACATTACACAAATTCCAAAAATCTATTTCTCCATTCTATTGATAGCCTGAGAAATTTTCCTAACCCCATAAGACTTGCGAAATGTTCCTTGGTCACTATACCTGGTAGCTATCGTTCATCAAACCTTGTCTCTCCAATACACTTGGTTTCACTAATCTGAATTCTTTACAATCATATATCATGCGACCCCCACTCCCATCACTCCACACATGGAGCAAAAGGACAATGCTACCCTTGCCTCCTTCTTAACTATCCTATTCTTGCCGTACAAAAGTAGGAGCGAAATGACAGAGGCCCGACCCGAAAGGGGTGTAATGCAAGTTTCTATGCGGAAATTTATCCAGGTTTTTTTTTTCATTTAACTTAAGTAAGTAAAGTCAGTAATCCGATTAACTACGCTTCTTGACAGCTAAGGTCACTGCGTCGGCCCTGCAGTGTTCGATCTCCTGGCTCTATTCGATATACATATTCGATATTCTCTATTCGATATAAATTCTGCATTGTTCGATCTCCTGGCGTCGGCCCTGCAGTGTTCGATCTCCTGGCTCTATTCGATCTCCTATTCGATATACATATTCGATATTCTCAATTCGATATACACTCTGCAGTGTTCTATCTCCTGGCGTTTTCACTGCAGTGTTCGATCTCCTGGCTAACGATTTTCCTGAATAATAGATTTGATTCAAAAGGGTTCTGCTATTACTACCTTTGGAAAAATGTTGCCTTACACTATACAACCCAAAATCAAAACTACAAAAGATGAAAAGGAGGGAGTTGCATGTAATTTTTGGCTTCAAATTCCCAGAACCATTGTTATTCCGTATTGCATTTACTTGCATCATTTATTGCATCCTGTTGTGTTTTTTAGCTTTGCAGTGGCATCCTACCCATACCTTCCCTAGCTATACCCTTGTGAACCAATCCTTTTTTCGACTTTAAAATTTTCCAAATTTAACCTTTAATAAAAGTAATCGGATTAACGACGTTTCTTGACCACGACGGTCCTGTGTCGGTTCTGCATTATGTTGCTTCGGTAACGTTTGATCTCTTCGTCTCATATTACCAAGGTCAAACCCAATGAAAGGGCTCATTACGGATGCATCGTATCGAACCAATGGTCCTAGAATGTCTCGAAACGGCTCATTTGAACAGAAATCACAAATTCTAGTGCCCTTTTTAAGTGACCAAAAATTTTGGAGGGCATCTCCGATCTCCCAGGCCCCTCCAAAGTCGTTCGATCAAAATTTGAAATAGCCATATTGTTCAGCATAGTTGGAAAGCCCAATATCTGTGTCTTAACCTGACCCCCAAAAGCACCTGGGGAAAGGTCTTTAAGTTATTGCTCATTGTTTGGTTGTATTAGTGGTGTCGATAGCTTAGTGTTCTTTTATTTTGTGTATTTTGTTTTCTCTACCTCCGTCTCGCACAAGCTTTGCTTTTTAGGGGAGGTAATAACCATTTTTTGTTTATTATCTGTCTTATGGATAAATCCTTCTCTCTCTCTCATAGGGAAGGAAGTTTTCGGGAGGTGAACTTTTCAGCGGAAGTTACTGAGGGAATTTGCTAGAATTCCTAAGCGACATTCGTTTTATTTGTCTTACGTTCTCTTTGCCGACTTTAAATTTTCACCGAGATTGAATTATCTAGAGGACATTTCCATGGAGGAGGAGCCAAATTTTCTGGTATTATTAGAAAATGATCATAAATAAAATAAAATAAACCATTTATCGGCTTCGCTAAGCAAATCGTTGTGGGAAAAACGCTTCGATCAAGAATCCGAGGAAGGGATTTAGAAGTAATATATTCATTTGCGGTTAGTCCCCCATTAAAAAAAAGTTCCAAAAAAAGCATAATTTTTTTTTTATTTATTTATTTATTTTTTTTATTTCCCTCAAAAAATGAGGAGTAGGCTACAATATAATATAAAGAAAAGACAAATGATAACGCTTACAATAAAAAAATATCAAATATTGATCAAACACTTAAAAAGAGAAAAAAAGATGCAAAAACACTTGCTAAATAATTTAGCCTATAAATCATCAAGAACCAGAACTGTTACTAAAAAACGGAAATAAATTGTGGCCTAAAAGGATAATTTTCGCCTTGTCTTCAAATGTTTTATATTTTTTCTTTAAACAGACTACAGGATCCTTCACCTTAAGCTTTAAAACAATCTCAGTGTTACTAAAAGAAAGGGGGAAACCAATTAAAAATTGCAAAATTTAAAATAAGAAACTTTAATGGGTGAAAGATCAGAAGGTGTGAAATTACGGAAGAGGAGGGACGGGAACAATACGTGAGGCAGAGCAACAGCGCTATACATACGACCAAGGACGTCCCGACGGTAAAGACCCCGAAAACGAATTAAAAGACCAATTGCCTTGCGTAGTTTCATCTGAAGAGGCTGAACCAGGACTGGTTTAAAATCTCCTTTCGAAGCAGCATAAGGTAATTCCAAATAAGTGACTATTGGCGACGATTGGAAAATAACACCATTGCCGCAATCGAGAGTCGCCCTGACATTATCCTCTAAACAATTTTCAACAAAAAATTGATATTTTTCAAAACTGATAGAAAGGCCCAAACCTTTCAAACAATTCATTAAAATATTAAAATTAGAAACAAGACTAGACTTTGACCGGCTTAGAAGGATAATGCCATCAGCATATGCAATGTAAGACAGATTTTGTGATAATGAAACGGAAGAACAGGGAAGAGAATTAAGGGCAGTAGCTAAACATGAATTGAATATATAAGGAGAAATAATTCCTCCTTGTCTTATTCCTCTGCCCACTTGAATTAATTTGGACTGAGATGAAGACGAACTCGGATAAATAAGGATCTTTAATCGAGAATAACAAGAGCAAAGGACTCGAATGACAGCTAGGGGCAGTTCAATCTGGATTAAGGCGAGCAGTGCAGATGCATGAGAAATGTTATCAAAGGCCCCTTTGGTATCAACCAAGAGGGCGTATAGCGGTTGACCAGAAATTTTCGCTTCTTCAATAACTTCGCTGAAAGATGCATGGGCGTGGTCACATCCCAAACCTCTCTTGAAACCAACTTGATTAGAACCAACTTCAAGAATTTCAAGAAGATCCTTCAAACACAACTCAAACACTTTCCCAATCATAGAACCCCTAGTAATTGGCCTCCAGGAACTACAAGATGACAAGTATTTCTTCCCACTCTTAGGAATAGGCGTAACTATGCCAATATAGAATGACGATTGTACTAAACCAGTAATAAGTAAAAGGTTGAAAATGCCAGTAGAGTAATAAGAAAAGAAGAAGGAGCAAGTTTGACTAGATTAGCTAATACGCCATCATGATCCTTAGCCGACTGCGCCTTTAATGTTTTGATTGCTTTACATAATATATCCTCAGATATCCTGTAATCAGTTGAAAAATTCTCCAACCTTTCATCTAATTGCAACACAACACTGTTCTATTATGCGAATCATGTGAAGTCGAAAACTTAGAAAAATAATTTTCCCACTCTTTTAGCGATGCTGCGGAATTAGTATCAGGCATGTTAGTCTGCCTATTGCCTCGGAGAACTTTCCAAAGGAGATTGTTGTTTCTGTCGTTATCAATATTTGAAGAAGCTTCTTCCATGATCAGGTTATTATGACGGCGGAGGTCCGCTTGGAATTCGGCCTTTCTCTTTTTCATTAGCAAAAAAGCTGGATGCGAGTCTCTAGCTTTACCAAGAGCCCGCCATTCCCAATACGCTTGTTTTGCCCCCTTATTAGAATTTACCAAAAATTGGATTGAGGCTCCAAAAAGGTTTCTGCGCGCCCAATCATATTCTATTAGTAGGAAAACCTGCCGCAGCACCATACCTTAAGCAATGGATTAATTCAAAATAAAGACAATTAATAGTCAAAGATGGATTACTGTCCATTGAATCCAAGCTATTAGGAATAAAAACTTTATCAATTAAAGTCCCAACTCTTTCTTGGTAAAGCAGTTTAAAATTTGGATTCCAGTCAACCTGATCAAAAAATTTAGGAAGTTTTTTTACCTGAAAAACGAACTGGGGAAGGACGAGAAGGCAAAGGGGGTAAAAGGAACTGAAATGGCATGTGGTCACTAACGGGGAAATCTTCGATTACAATAACCACAGGCAAAGGATCACTTGGGTTAGAAGAAAAAACATGATTAATATTAATTGTACTACCACTCCAGTGAATATAAGTAAAATCCTGGGACTTCGGTAAAACAGAAAAATTAGGAAGACAAGATGATAAAATTGTACCCCTTTCATTCGCTATGTTTGGATCACAGTTAAAATCACCTAAAATATAAGTACGCAAATTCGGCTGTAAACTAGAGACAAAACGACTAAGATTAAAACAGCATTGAGTAAACGCATCAAAAGAAATATCATCATGGTAATCAGTCGAAAAATAACAATTAGTTAAAACTACGTTTGAAAAACTAGAAGCTTAAAAAATTGGTATCGATTGCTAGAATTGTTGCATTAAGAAACTTGGGTAAAATAGTAGCTAAACCACCGGAGGGACGCCCACCAGTCGGCGTAGCGGGAACAGCAAAAATATCATGCTGAGTAGACAAACTAGAAAGCAGATTCAACGAATGATCAAGGAGGTGCTCTGGCTCTAGCTCTTTTACTTCTCTGGCTCTGGCGTCTACTGAAGGCCACGCAGATCTAAAACTAAGGCCACAAAGTGGTCCATGTTATACGCGACCTAATGTACTTTCATATATCAAGGTTAAAGTGTTGATTGCCAGTTTGTAATTTTTTGAGCTTCGGTTTTTGGTTTTTGTAATTTTTGAACTTTCGGTTTTTGGAAAAGTCTTCGGTTTTTGGCACTAGGTGTCGAACTAGATTACCGCTAAGGTCTAAACTCTGGAATGGTGGGTTCCTTAATTTATTTTTCAATAATTATTTGTTATTATATTTGTTTCAAGTGACATAACAACAAATTTAGTCACTGAAATGATCGTAATACATAAAACGAGCTAACATTGTAGTCTAGTGTGCACTTATAATAATCGAATGTTTTTAGTTTATTTTGTGTTATCTGTAGTCTTGGATAAAATAATTATATTAATCATTATCGGTAATTGGTTTTTGGAATACATTCAAAGTTTAACTTGCACATTTACTATGTTATTTTACTAAGGCCTAATATATTATGTTGTCCAGCTAATTCCCTGTGTATTTGTGTTGCTCGGGAAATAAAGATTAAATAAATTTGTTCAGCATCACACGTACTCACTTATGATTTGTCCGGAGGGGGGGATATGTTTTAGGAGGGAGGTAATTCGGCATTGTATAGTGAGTCTTAATCTGAGGTTTTTAGGTTCACTTAAACAAATTGGACCTTAATTCTAAAACGAAACCCTACAATTCTTTTTTTTTAGAGTTGTTGGAAAAAATTAATATCAGTAATGTTTTTAGACATTACGCAACTGTCATTTATTTCAACACAATTAAATAAAAAAACAAGTTTTTTTAACGGAAAGTAAGGAGCGACATTAAAACTTAGAACGAACAGAAATTACTTTGTATATGAAAGGGGCTGCTTCCTCATCAACGCCACGCTCTTTACGCTAAAGTTTGACTCTTTCTCTTAACTCTATTTTTTAAAACAGCGAGAAACTTTAGCGTAAAGAGCGGGGCGATGATGAGGAAGCAGCCCCTTTCATATACGAAGTAATTTCTGTTCGTTTTAAGTTTTAATGTCGCTCCTTACTTTCCGTTAAAAAACTTGTTTTTTTTATTTAATTTCTGAACGTTTTTGAATCAATGCATGTTTTGATTTTGGCTCTCCGCAGATTTATAATTAAAACGAAATTTGCATATTTTTGGGGGGCTAAATGGCTTTCTCATAGTTTTGATCGAATAATTTTGAGAAAAAAGAGCGGAGGAGAAGACCTAGTTGCCCTCCGTTTTTTGGTTACTTAAAAAGGCAACTAGAACTTTAAATTTTTTATGAATGTTTTTATTAGTAAAAGATATACGTAATTTACAAAATAGCTTACGTAACGAACTTCTGTATTCTCATGTTTTTATTACGTATATGAAAGGGTTCACCCCCTCGTCAGTGCCTCGCTCATTACACTAAAGCTTAAATTTTTTTTCCCAATTTCTTAAGAATGACCCCTGAATCACAAAAGCCGTAGAATAAATAGTTGAAATTACTAAAAATACTTTAGTGTACAGAGCTAGGTATTAGGAGGAGGTGAGCCCATCATATGCATAATAATTCCTGTTCGTTTTTTAGTTTTAATGCTGCTCCTTACTTTCTGTTGAAAAAACTTTTTCATATTTATTTTTTCATTGTTTTTTTTTAATAATACTAGAAAATCCTGCGCTCTCTTTATGAAAATTTTCTCCCCATGACAAATTCCTCCAAGGAAAGTTCCCCCAACATATCCCCCCATCCTCAACCCCCCCCCCACCTAAAATCCCCCTGAAAACGTCTGTACACTTCCAAATAACCATTACTATATATAAGCACTGGTCAAAGTTTGTAACTTGTAGCCCCTCCCACGGGGACTGTGGAGGAGTAAGTCGTCCCCAAAGACATAGTTATTAGTTTTTTGACTACGCTGAATAAAATGGCTATCTCAGAATTTTGATCCGCTTACTTTGGGAAAGATAATTAGCGTGGGTCACTTAAAAAGGGCACTAGAACTTTTTATTTCCGTTAGAATGAGTTCTCTCGCATGATTCTAGGACCACTGGGTCGATACGATCACCCCTGGGAAAAAAAAAAACAAATAAACACGCACCCGTGATCTGCCTTCTGGCAAAAGACATAGAACCTAGACATAGGACATAGACATAGATATAGTTAGACATTAAAACGAAATTTGCATATTAATTTTTTTAGGTTAATGGCTTTCTCATAGTTTTAATCAGAAGATTTAGAGAAGAAGGAGGCCTAGTTGCCCTCCAATTTTTCGATTTCTTTAAAAGGCAACTAGAACTTTTAATTTTTTACGAACGTTTTCATTAGTAAAAAATATACTTAACTTACGAATTAACTTACGTAACGAACTTCTATATTCGTATGTTTTTCTTGCGTATATGAGGGGGTTCACCCCTCGTCGATACCTCGCTCTTTACACTAAAGCTTAAATTTTGTCTTAATTCCTTAAGAATGACCTCTGAATCACAAAGGCCGTAGAATAAATAGTTGAAACTACTAAAAATACTTTAGCGTAAAGAGTGAGGTGTTACGAGGAGGTAAACCCCTCATACGCGTAATAATTTCTGTTTGTTTCAAGTTTTGATGCTTCTCCTGACTTTCAGTAGACAAACTTTTATCATATTAATTTTTTCATTACTTTTTCAAATAATGCTAGAAATCCCGTGTCTCCTTCATCGAAATTCTGTTCCCCCATGAGAAGTTCCTCCGCGGAAATATCCTACCACATAACCCCCCCCCCCCCTCCCCCCCACCTCTCTCCCCTAAACCCAAAAAATCCCCCTGAAAACGTCTGTACACTTCCCAGGAACCATTACTATATGTAAACACAGGTCAAAGTTTGTAACTTGCAGCCCCTCCCACGGGGATTGCAGGGGAGGAAGTCGTCCCCAAAGACATGGTTTTTGTTAATAGATAAGTCTGTTTATTACCCGTCCATGCGTCATTCCTAGGGCAGTAGAACTAAGGTAGATAATCATAGAGCTAAGATAGTCATATAATCGATAGTTTTCCAAGTGTTTGGTTAAATGGCACAGGTAAACGGTGGGAGCAAGTATGCCTCTCTTATTGGACCAATACTTGTTTGTTAACTTTTAGCAAGGCATGCCCGCCTAGAGTTTCGAACTAAATTACTAAATTCGAACTGAAGATGTCGAACTAAATTACCGCTAAGGAATAGAGCTAAACTTCTACCAGATCACGATTATTTTCACTATATTTTTCGCTCATAAGATTTTTCTTTCTTTGATGTAACGTAGCCTACTCATAAATTTTTCGAAAATTCAATATTGACCTTGCCACCAGTATGGCCTTAAATGCAGTGCGCCCTCAAATGTGTTGAAAAAAAAACAAAGAGAGATAAGATTCAGTGAAAAGACAACTAACCAGACAAAAGACGAAAAGAGAAAAGATGAGAAAAGACGAAACTCTTCGAAAGAAAAAAACTCTTTATGCTAATGTGTGACTCTTTCTCTTAACTCTACTTCTTAAAACAGTAAAGAACGTTAGCGTCAAGAGCGGGGCGTTGAAGAGGAAAAGCCCCTCCCATAAACGTAGTAATTTCTGTTCGTTTTGAGTTTTAATGCCGCTCCTTACTTTTATTTAAAAAACTTGTTTTTTTTATTTAATTTCTGGACGTTTTTTAATTAATGCATGTTTTGGTCTTGGCTCTCCACACATAAATAATTAAAACGAAATTCGCATATTAATTTTTTTTTGGCTAAATGGCTTTCTCATAGTTTTAATCAGAAGATTTTGAGAAAAAAACAGCGAGGGAGGAAGCCTAGTTGCCCTCCAATTTTTTGATTACTTGAAAAGGCAACTAGAACTTTTAATTTTTTACGAACATTTTCATTAGTAAAAAATATACGTAATTTACGAATTAACTTACGTAACGAACTTCTATGTTCGTATGTTTTTCTTGCGTATATGAGGGGGTTCACCCCTCGTCGATACCTCGCTCTTTACACTAAAGCTTGAATTTTGTCTCAATTCCTTAAGAATGACCTCTGAATCACAAAGGCCGTAGAATAAATAGTTGAAATTACTAAAAATACTTTAGCGTAAAGAGCGAGGTATTACGAGGAGGTAAACCCCTCATATGTGTAATAATTTCTGCTCGTTTGAAGTTTTAATGCTGCTCCTCGCTTTCAGTAGAAAAAAACTTTTCATATTTATTTTTTCATTGTTTTCTTAAATAATGCTAGAAAATTCTGTGCCCCCTTCATTGAAAGTAACTTCCCCCATGAGGTTTTTCTTTGGAAATTTTCTCCCACGTAGCCCCTCCCCCCACCTCAACTCTCCCTTCCCAAACCAAAAAAATCCCCTCGAAGACGTTCGTACACTTCCCAGTAACCATTACTATATGTAAACACAGGTCAAACTTTGTAACTTGCAACCCCTACCACGGGGACTGCGGGGGAGTAAGTTGTCCCCAAAGACATTTTTATTAAATTTTTCGACTATGGTGAATAAAATGGCTATCTCGGAATTTTGATCTGGTGACTTTGGGGAAAAAATGAGCGTGGGAGGGGGCCTAGGTGCCCTAAAATATTTTGCTGACTTAAAAAGGGCACTAGAACTTTTAATTTCCGTTAGAATGAGCCCTCTCGCGACATTCTAGTGCCACTGGGCCGATACGATCATCCCTGGGAAAAAAACAATAAAAAAAACAAAAAAAAACAAATAAACACGCATCCGTGATTTGTCTTCTGGCAAAAAATGCCATATTTTTTGCCAGAAAAATTTCTGGCAAATTTTCTCAGGCTCGTAACTTTTGATAGGGTTGACTAATCTTGATGAAAGCTATATATTTAAAATCAGCATTAAAATACGATTTTTTTTTTATGTAACTATGGGTATCAAAATTCCATTTTTTAGAGTTTCGGTTACTATTGAGCCGGGTCGCTCCTGACTACAGTTCGTTACCACGAACTGTTTAATACATTTGTCGCAACTGATCCACGTTGATCACAGAAGCTATCAGAGTTACTTCGATGGGAATATCAAAGCAACTTTTGTTATTGCTTGCCAGTTCGCCCTAAGAACTTCCATTAAATGTGTTGGAAATAGATAAAATATTGGCAGTTTGGCACAAGTAAGTTTGGGGTGTCAGTATTTGGCTTTGGTAATGGTTCTTCGCTATTGGTTAATATCCGTTAAAATTGCAGAGGAATCCGAGGAAAGGATTTGTAAATATTACATTGGCTTTACAGCCAGTTGACTCTGTATTTTTTAACAACTCCTCATCTTCGAAAATGACGACGGTATAAGAAGGGATTTTAATAATATATATATATATATATATATATATATATATATATATATATATATATATATATATATATATATATATACTGACTTTATCGGTTGAACCTTGTCCTTTCCAATAGTTGGCATCGTTACGGATTAAAGCTTACAATATCGTTTGATAGAGCCTGATTAGTACTATGTATATATGTAGTCACTACGAAACTATGTCATTGGGGTGCAATTTATTTAAAATCACAGAGTAACCGCAGAGAGACAAACTTCCTTACCCTCAAATTTATTAGAAACAAAGAAAGTATCGACTAATTGATTGTCATAGCCTAAAATGCAAATTAGGAACCAATATAGGTACATCAAATCAAAAACTATCGAACCCCTTATCGACAAATGTGATAGCAGCTGAATGATACTTTTAGTTTTCTAACGTATCTTAGACGTTTAGTCCAAATTCCCTCTTTCAGTGTGTACATTTACCCCTCTGAACCCCTCAAAACTTTAACTAGGATATTTCATGAAAGAGCTCCTTACTTGCAATATAATCTTACCGAACCTAGTTGCTTCTATAAAGCTACCCGTCACTTTTCCTAATTACACTAATATAGCTAGACGTTGCTAAAATTAAAAAAAAGGTACAGTAGTCAGTAAAAGTACAAAACCCCTCGTCTTTGAAGACGGCTGGGGCTAACAACCAGTCCTTACTTAATACTCCCTTAATTATCATTAAATTCTGTTTCCCGAATGAATTGGGTCAAATAAAAGGTAAACTAATTTGATAAGTTTCTAACCTCCTAACCTAGAGGGTAACTGTCTTTGAACAACCAGTTGCTATGTGCGTATCCCTCTCCGTAGCGGACAGGAAACTAGATTTTTCGTACCCCCAAATGTATCGGAAGTAAATAATAGGTGCACCAACTAGTAGAAGATCCTAACCCCTCTTCGCAAAGATAACTATGGTATAATAGCCAATTAATACTTACAAGTCAGTTTAAACCAAATTTTCAGAAAGTTCAAACCATTTTTTTCTTTTTCTTATGTGTACAGCAACTCTGAAGTAATCAATCCCTCAAAGTTTTTAATGTGTTGTATCGGATGAACGAATTTTATACGAAAAAAACTAATATCATATACTTTGATCAGTCAAGGACCATTAATCAGCGTTGAAAAAAAAAATCTGTCTGTCTTGGCTCCAGAATTGATTTTCTTGTCACGGCACAACTTTCTAATAGCACCACTTTAGGGGTAGCTCCAATTTGTTTCATTAATAAGGCGGGGTGTACTAGGTATATTCCCTCGGAAAATTCCCCGCCCCCGCAGAAAATTCCTCCCTGAAAGTTCACCCTTGGAAAGTTCTTTTTCCCTCTCAGAGAACCCCTCCTAGAAAAATTCATCTACGACCTAATTGGGCAGCCACTGAGAAAGCATGGCAGATAGAAATAATGAAGAAAGGAAGGAATTTTGGGATATTCTACTTATAGTCCAAAGCATAGGCAGAATATATGGTAAAGAATATCCTATAGTATATATTTTTACATTTTATTTTAATTCCTTTGTTGTAGGCCTACTTGGGGGGTTGAGGTATCATAGATAAATATGATAGGTGAGAAAAGGGTTAAAGAAAATTATTTGAAAATTTCAAATGAGTGACAATTGTAGAATAGTTGTCCTAAGGTGGAAGCTGATAGAGATAACAGGCTGGGAATAAGAAGTACGAGTAATTATTTCCTGTGAACTTGATCCGGTACTGAACAGAGACGTCACTTGCCAAAATGTGGGGGAGGGAGGTATTAATATATTTTAATAACTGACTTGTTATTTTTAACGAATGATTTGGATAATATTACTAGTAAAATTACTTCATTTTTTGTTCTTTATAGACTAAGACTGATCGTTTTTTTACTGATTTTACTTCGTGTATTTCCATTGGCCTATTTACCCTAATAAAAATAAATAACCAGATAAATACTGGTGCTCTGTGCAGCTATTTTACCGAGGGGAATCTTTATCCGACTGTCTGAGAACATTGTGGAGAGGGATCCTGATCCCCCTATACGTGATGTCCCTGCCAGTAACTATAGCATACGATACCAGTTTACCCCTTGTAACCGAGAAAGCGTCCACTGGAGTGTATCAGAAGCTAATCCTGTCTGAAGTACATTTAAGGTTTATATATATATATATATATATATATATATATATATATATATATATATATATATATATATATATATATATATATATATATATATATATATATATATATACTAGCTGTTGGGGTGGCGCTTCGCGCCGCCCCAACACCTAGTTGGTGGGGGCGCTTCGCGCCCCCCCCCCCAAGCCCCCCCGCGCGCGTAAGTCGTTACGCGCCATATTAGTTACGCGCCATTGTAGTTGTGTCCCTATGTCCCACCTGTGAATATAGATAGATATATATATATATATATATATATATATATATATATATATATATATATATATATATATATATATATATATACATATATATATATATGTTTTTAACTACGTAAAACTTGCGAATATACAACATTCTTTGCTGTCCCATTGTCTGTGCATATAAATAGATTGTCAGGTTTACCGACTCTTGAACATGCAACATATAATGGTCCATGGGAAAACAATCCGTATTCAGATCTATACCTCATGATTCTAATGATTGCCCTTGAGCTTTGTTGATGGTGATTGCTAATCGACCATTCCCTGAGTCGCCATCGTCATTTATATATCCCCCTGTGCACCCCGGCGTCCCCTTTGCAGTTATGTCCCTGTGTCCCGGTCGTCATTTATATTCCCTGTGTTCCGGTCGTCATTTGTGTCCCGGTGTTCCAGTCTGTGATTTCTCTTTGAGTGTCCCGGGCGTCATTTATATTCCTTGTGTCCCGGTGTCCCGGTCGTCATTTATATCCCCCTGTGCCCCCCGGCGTCCCCATTGTAGTTGTGTCCCTGTGTCCCGGTCGTCATTTATATTCCCTGTGTCCGGGTCGTCATTTGTATCCCGGTGTCCCGGTCTGTATATACATTCGTTTTTTAGTTTTGTTTTTCTCCTTTATTTTTTTCCTTTTTTCTTTTTTAGTTTATTTAGATTTTTAGATTTTTTAGTTTTTTTTATTAGTTTTTAGTTTTTTTGTAGTTTTTACCATTTTTTTAGTTTTTTTAGTTTTTTTTTTTACTTATGTCCTGGTCGTCATTTATACTCCCTGTGTCCCGGTCGTCATTTGTGTCTCGGTGCTTTGTTGATTGCTAATTTATATTATATTTATATTTATATTTTTTATATTTATTAATATTTTTTTAGTTTTCTTTTTCTCTTATTTTTCAGTTTTTTCCTTTTTTTTAGTTTTTTCTTTTTTAGTT
This sequence comes from Artemia franciscana, assembly GCF_032884065.1. Classification (NCBI taxonomy): domain Eukaryota; kingdom Metazoa; phylum Arthropoda; class Branchiopoda; order Anostraca; family Artemiidae; genus Artemia; species Artemia franciscana. Next base: position 37,173,554 of record NC_088878.1, on the reverse strand, counting down.
TTTAGTTTTTTTTTGTTTTTTACCTTTTTTTAGTTTTTTTAGTTTTTTTAGTTTTTTAGCTTTTTTAGTTTTTTTATTAGTTTTTAGTTTTTTTTTAGTTTTTGCCTTTTTTTAGTTTTTTTAGTTTTTTTTTAGTTTTTAGTTTTTTACCTTTTTTTAGTTTTTTTTTAGTTTTTTAGCTTTTTTAGTTTTTTTTTCTTTTTAGTTTTTTTGTAGTTTTTACCTTTTTTAGTTTTTTTTCTTCTTTTGTATTAGTGTGAAATAATTCAGACGTCATATGCGGACAAACACGACGTCACTCGACAGACAGACAGACAGACATAACCCACAAACAACTTATTTTTATATATATTTATTCATATTTTTTTAGTTTTCTTTTTCTCTTTTATTTTTCAGTTTTTTCCTTTTTTTTAGTTTTTTTCTTTTTTAGTTTTTAGTTTTTTTTAGTTTTTACCTTTTTTTATTTTTTTTTAGTTTTTTTAGTTTTTTAGCTTTTTTAGTTTTTTTATTAGTTTTTATTTTTTTTTGTAGTTTTTGCCTTTTTTTATTTTTTTCAGTTTTTTTTAGTTATTAGATTTTTACCTTTTTTTTAGTTTTTTTTAGTTTTTTAGCTTTTTTAGTTTTTTTTTCTTTTTAGTTTTTTTTTGTAGTTTTTACCTTTTTTAGTTTTTTTCTTCTTTTGTATTAGTGTGAAATAATTCAGACGTCATATGCGAACAAACATGACGTCACCTGATCCACAGATCCACACACAGACAACTTATTTTTATATATATAGATATAATTAATTTAAGTTCAGTAACATGGAGTCAAGTTCCAAGTCAGAATCAGGAAAATGTAAGATGAATAGAACTATTTTCAATAAGCAAGCAGATTAATCTCTTTGATCTGAATATTACCCTGCTATGATCACTCAGCCCCCAGCCCCCCTTCCCTCTAAAAAACAAAAAAAAACACGAAAACAGGAATCAAAGACAATAAAATATGTAAATTAGACCTATAAGATCAATTTAAAATAAAAAAAACTTTTTAAAGTGAAAGTAAGGACCAGTATTAAAACTTAAAAATAAACAGAAATTACTTTATATACAAAGGAAGCTGCTCCCTCCTCAACACCTCGGTTGTTATGCTAAAGCTGTTTAGTTTTATCAAAAAGCTTTTTATTGCATCATATGTTTAAATATATTGCATATAAATAGGAAATAGGAAATATTGCCACGTAAAATTGCTGAAAACAAAGCTCCTGGTAGCACTTGCTACCCCGCCCAAGGAATTTCCTTGCGGACACATAATGCCTCGTCTTGTCTCTCTGTGCCAATAGACCCGTAAATTAATATTTTATGCTTTATAGAAAAATATTAGCGTAATAGGAGGAGCAGTAGTACCTCCTCCCACCCTAGCGCCAATAATAAAGGCGTAGACGAGAAAAATTCCCGATAATCAAGAGGAAATAGATGTTGATTTCCACCTCCTCTCCTTCCCTAGAACTCATTCTATATTTATCCGATACCTGGATGAGAGTTAGGATAATTGGACATTAGAATAAACTCTTTGAGGTACCTCCCCCTCATTTAGAAAATAGCCCACTGCCCTTCCTACATAATAGCTGGAGGAATTTCACTAGTATAGGGGCTTTGTATAGAATTTTATGGAATATGAAACAAATCAGTTCAGTTAAATAAAGCCTTAAAATAAGTGTCAGAAACATTTTCCTGCAATAAGAAGGGAGGTATCACCCCACATCACCCTTATTTATGCTTGGTATAAACAAATGGAGATGAGGGATTAATTTCTAAGTCACTATCCCCCATACCCTTTCCTGTATTTATCTGAAAGATAATGGAGATTTAGATAATTTTCCCATTGAAATGCGCTGTTTTAGGTATCTGGCACCCCCACCCTGCCTATACAATAACCCACCGCCCCTCCTTCATAATAGCTGATATGTAATCGTACTTTTTTTCTTCATCGTTCGCTTTATTTGTCTTATTTTGCCTTTGGCTACTCCATTTTACATTTGGCAAGGATTTTCCAAGGGTTTTTTAGGGGGAGTTTTCTGGAGGGGGGGATATGCTGGAACCTTGGCCAGGTAACCTCGCATATCTTAAGTGTTTCTCGATTTTTAGTTCAACTTTGGTTTTGGAACTGCTGCCAGCCTGCTTTCCACCCTCCCTAAACAATACCCACCACCTCTCCTTCATAATAGCTGATGTGTAATAGTACTCTTTTCTTCATCGTTCGTTTTATTTGTCTTATTTTGCCTTTGGCTACTCGATTTTACATTTGGCAATGTTTCTCCAGGGGGAATTTTTGGGGAGAATCTTCTGGGTGGGAATACGCTGGAACCTTAGCCAGGTAACCTCGTACATCTTGAGTATTTCCCGATTTTTAGCTCAACTTTGAATTGGGACTGTTGCCAGTCTGCTATAATGGAGCTTTCCACCCTTTCTAAACAATAACCCACCGCTCCTCCTTCATAATAGCTGATGTGCAATCATACTCTTTTCTTCATCATTCTTTTTATTTGTCTGATTTTTCCTTTGGCTACTCCATTTCACATTTGGTGATGATTTTCTAAAGGGAATTTTTTTGGGGGAATCTTCTGGGTGGGGAAACGCCGGAACCTTGGGTAGGCAACCTTGCACATCTTAGGTATTCCCCTGTTTTAGTTCTACTTTGGTTTTGGAACTGCTTCCAGCCTGCTATAACGGAGCTTTCCAGTCGAAAAGAGACGAATGGCTTGATTGGAATAAAGCTCGGCTGTATAACTTCAGATAGTCCTCTCCAGCAAGGACTATAAAACTCCAAGACTATAAAACTCGGCCTGAGGTCCAAGTTTTCGATAAAGAATCAGACTTTTAGACCCTTGCCACTTTCTAGTAATAAGCCACAACCCGCGAAAAAAAAGGACACAACCTAAGTGGGTCTCCCGCAACACAGTTAGAAGAAACTCTTGCCACGATAATATTGTAACAAAAAAACTATCTTGTAAGAGATATGAATTAGTCAACGCTATGATATTTCAAGCTGCTTTACAGTTAGTACATTTTACTTAACTGCAGCTGAAATTTTCATCTAATTCATCTTGTCTTGTAATGTATGAAGTCATTTTGATTTTTTAAAATCTTAATTTATTCCGTTTAGCTGCAAGTTTCTCTATTGCATCTCAAAATGTTGCTGATTTCAGTTTCCTTGCAAGACGACTCCCTTTCTCTCTTTTTTTTCTTTCCCTTTTTATTATGTCTGAGTGGGTGAGAGATGGGGTCTTAGGAAAAATTTTTCCAAAGCGGGAGCCCAATATCTTCTACCTTCGTGCAAGCTCGCCATCCATATTGATCTTGAGCACTTCCTTGGTATGACCTCGGGAAGTTCCTGAGTCAACCTAAAACTTAATCTGATTCCTCTTATGTATTTATAAAATCTTTTGTCTTTTTTCCCGGTTTTAATTCACTCTATTTTGATGCAAGTTCCTCGATGACAATTCTAACTGTTATAGATTTTGGCTCTTTCTCTCTTTTCTGTTTTTCATTCCCTCTTTTTTTGTTTATTAAGATTGAAGGTGGGGAATCTAAAAAAAAAATCAGAGAAGGTTTTCGGGCAAATTGCTCCTAAGGGAAGCCCTGCCTCATTCTCCCACTTTTACGCAAGCTCCCCGTCCATAATAATCTCGATCATCTCTCTTGGAATGACCTGGAAAGTCCCCGTATCAACTGAAAATTTCAACCAATTCTTCTAGTTGTGTATTTTCTGAAAGCTTTTCTGTTGCTGACTTCGGTTCCCTTGTAATTCTCTTTCACTCCCTTCCGTATCTATTTCCCTTTTTCACTAATTAATTCTGAAGGGGGACTAGGAAATACTGAGGGGGTCTTTGGACAAGCTTGTTTTAGGGGTACCGCTTCCTCCTACCTCAGTGAAAGCTCCCAGCCATATTAACCTCAAGCACCTCTCTTTGAATAACCTTGTAAGTTTCTCGGGTCAACTAGGACTTTCATGTGAGTCTTCTTATTTGGGTTTCTCTGAAATAATTTAGCTTTTTTAGAATCTTGGTTATCTCTCCTCTTTCAAGTTTCTCTATCAAACAGTTCGTGGTAACGAACTGTAGTAAGGAGCGATCCGGCTCAATAGTAACCAAAACTCTAAAAAAATTGAATTTTGATATCAATAGCTACATAAAAAGAATCACATTTTAATGCTGATTTTAAATATATAAGTTTCATCAAGTTTAGTCTTAGCCATCAAAAGTTACGAGCCTGAGAAAATTTGCCTTATTTAGGAAAATAGGGGGAAACACCCCCTAAAAGTCGTAGGATCTTAACGAAAATGACACCATCAGATTCAACGTATCAGAGAACTCTACTGTAGAAGTTTCAAGCTCCTATCTACAAAAATGTGGAATTTTGCATTTTTTGCCAGAAGACAAATTACGGGTGCGTGTTTTTTTTTGTGTTTTTTTTTTTTTTTTTCCAGGGGTCATCGTATCGACCAAGTAGTCCTAGAATGTCGCAAGAGGGCTCATTCTAACGGAAATGAAAAGTTCTAGTGCCCTTTTTAAGTGACCAAAAAAATTGGAGGGCATCTAGGCCCCCTCCCACGCTCATTTTTTTCCCAAAGTCAACGGATCAAAATTTTGAGATAGGCATTTTGTTTAGCATAGTCGAAAATCATAATAACTATGTATTTGGGGATGACGTACTCCCCCACAGTCCCTGGGGGAGGGGCTGCAAGTTACAAATTTCAAACAGTGTTTACATATAATAATGGTTATTGGGAAGTGTACAGACGTTTTCATGGGAATTTTTTTGGTTTTGGGGGTAGGGTTGAGGGAGGGGGCTATGTGGGAGGATCTTTCCTTGGAGAAATATGCCATGGGGGAAAAAAATTCAATGAAAAGGGCGCAGGACGAATCTGGTCACGTTAGAAAAAAACGTCAAATTAAGAGCTTAATATACAATGCTGGGTGTTCGGAGCCTCTCTATTATGGAGTATAATTTGAAAATAACACAACTATACGAGCGATAAAACATATATACCACAACCATAACTCAACTAACGAAAGAACTGCTAAGAGATAACACAACTATAAAGCGAAAACAGGTGAAAACTAACGGGAAAATAAACGAACTAAGAGGTGGAAGGGGCCCAGAGAAAAAATATAATCCTTTTTCAATTTTGAGCCTAACTTCCGCAAAGGAGTAATAATGTCAGAAGCCCCGAAATACCGAATTATTTTCTTTTCAAACAGTTCGTGGTAAGGAACTGTAGTAAGGGGCGACCCGGCTCAATAGTAAACGGAACTCTAAAAAACGGAATTTTGATGCTAAAAGATACATCAAAAGAATCGAATTTTTACGCTTATTCTAAATATATAAGTTTCAATTAATTTAGTCTTTGTCATCAAAAGTTACGAGCCTGAGAAAATTTGCCCTATTTTGGAAAAAAGGGGAAACATCCCCTAAAAGTCATAGAATCTTAACGAAAATCACACTATCGCATTCGGTATATCAGAGAACTCTATAGCAAAAATTTCAAGCTCCTATCTAAAAAAATGTGGAATTTTGTATTTTTTGCCAGAAGACAAATCATGGGTGCGTGTTTATTTGTTTGTTTGTGTTTTTTTGTTTTTTTCCCAGGGGTCATCTTATCGACCAAGTGGTCCTAGAATGTCGCGAGAGGGCTCATTATAACGGAAATGAAAAGTTCTAGTGCCCTTTTTAAGTTACCAAAAAAATTGAAGGGCAAATAGGCCCCCTCCCACGCTCATTTTTTCCAAAAGTCAACAGATTAAAATTTTAAGATAGCCATTTTGTTCAGCATAGTCGAAAACCATAATAACTATGTCTTTGGGAATGACTTACTCCCCCACAATCCCTGAGGGAGGGGCTGCAAGTTACAAATTTTGACCAGTGTTTACATATAGTAATGGTTATTGGGAAGTGTACAGACGTTTTCATGGGGATTTTTTGGTTTGGGGGGTGGGGTTGATGGGAGAGGGCTTTGTGGGAGGATCTTTCCTTTGAGGAATTTGTCATGGGGGAATAAAAATTCAATGAAAAGGGCGCAGGATTTTCTAGCATTACTATAAAAAAAAACTATGAAAAAATAAACATGAAAACGTTTTTTCAAATGAAAGTAAGGAATAGCTTTGAAATTTAAAACGAACAGAGATTATTACGCATATGAGGGGTTCTAAAAATACTTTAGCATAAAGAGCGAGGTATTTAGGAGGAGATAAATGCCTCGCTCTTTATGCTAAAATATTTTTTAGTGATTTCAACTATTTATTCTACGGCCTTTTTGATTCAGGGGTCATTCTTAAAGAATTGGGACAAAACTATAAAAATATAAGAATATAAAAGTTTGTTACGTAAGTTAATTCTTAATTTACGTATATTTTTTACTAATAAAAACGTTCGTTGAAAATTAAAAGTTCTAGTAGCCTTTTTAAGTAACCGAAAAATTGGAGGGCAGCTAGGCCTCCTTCCCCACCCCTTATTTCTCAAAATCGTCTGATCAAAACTAAGAGAAAGCCATTTAGCCAAAAAAAAAAAAAAAAAATTAATATACTAATTTCATTTCAAAAATTTATGTGCAGAGAGCCAAAATCAAACATGCATTAATTCAAAAACGTTCAGAAATTAAATAAAAAAAAACTAGTTTTTTTAACTGAAAGTAAGGAGCGACATTAAAACTTAAAACGAACAGAAATTACTCCGTATATGAAATGGGTTGTCCCCTCCGCAGTCCCTCGCTCTTTACGCTAAAGTTTGACTCTTTGCTACAATTCTACTTTTTAAAACAATTAAAAACTTTAGCGTAAAGAGCGAGGGATTGCGGAGTGGACAACCCATTTCATATACGGAGTAATTTCTGTTCGTTTTAAGTTTTAATGTCACTCCTTACTTTCGGTTAGAAAAACTAGTTTTTTTTTATGTAATTTCTGAACGTTTTTGAATTAATGCTCGAGGGTAATAGCTACGTCTCTGGAAAAAATGAAGATATTAGACTGTTTTATGATTGCTCATGGTAAAGAATGTGATTAAAGCCTCTTTTCCTATTTCAAAAGTAAACTAGTTAAAAGCTTACGCTCCTTACTTTCAGTTAAAAAAACTAGTTTTTTTTTATTTAATTACATCTAAAATCGTTGCTGACTTCGGTTCCCTTGTAAGGCAATTCCTTTTCTTTCGGTTCTATTTTTCTTTCTTTTGGGCTTATTAAATGTTTTTCTCTCTTTTTTGCTCATTAAAATACCTTAGCTTCACAAGGTTCGTTGGCCTCCATAAATCCCCCAAAAAGTGTTACCACATTACATTGCCAAAATAAATCAAATAATTTCAATAGCCCCAGTCGTTTATAAAAAAGTGTCTTGAGGTTATTATTCCGGTTTTTCATTAAGCTATATAAATGATGAGGACTATAAGATAATGTTAGCTTTCTGGGTGAATGACTTTTTTTTTGTCAATGACTTAGTTTTTGTTTTATCTTGGTTTAAAATTGCAATTTTTTACTTTGTATTGTTGCGGTTTTTAGCACATGATTAAATAAAAAGACAAGTTATTTTAACTGAAAGTAAGGAACGACGTTAAAACTTAAAACGAACAGTAATTATTCCGTATATGAAAGGGGCTGTCCCCTCCTCAATGTCCCCCTCTTGAGGCTAAAGTTTTTTATTGTTTTGAAAAGTAGAGTTGTAAGAAAGAGTCAAATTTTAGCGTGAAGAGCGCGGCGTTGAGGAGGGGACAGCCCCTTTCATATACGCAATAATTTCTGTTCGTTTTAAGTTTTAGTGTCGCTCCTTACTTTCAGTTGAAAAGCTTGTTTTTTTATTTAATTTCTGAAAGTTTTTGAATTAATGCAGAATTTGATTTTGGTTCACCGTACATGAATAATTAAAACGAATTTTGCTTTTTTTTTTGCTAAATGGCTTTCTCAAAATTTTGATCTTACGATCTGGAGAAAAAGGAGCGGGGGAGGGGGCCTAGTTGCCCTCCAATTTTTTGGCTACTTAAATAGGCCACTAGAACTTTTTAATTTTATTTACGAATGTTTTTATTAGTAATAAATATACGTAACTTACGAATTAAATTCCGTAACGAACTTCTGCATTCGTATATTTTTATTACATGTATGAGGGGGTTTGCCCCCTTTCAGTACCTCGATCTTTACGTTGAAGTTTGAATTTTGTTCAAATTCCTTAAGAATGACCCCCGAATCACAGAGGCCGTTTAATTAGAATAAATAGCCCTTTTGAAATTACTAATAATACTTTAGCGTAAAAAGCGAGGTATTGAGGACCCCCTCAAATACGTAACAATTCCTAATTTTTTTTAGTTTTATTGTTGCTCCTTACTTTCAGTTGTGAAAAACTTTTTTTTAATTTAATTTCTCATTGTTTTTTTAGGTAATGCTGGAAAATCCAGCCCCCCTTCATGAAAATTCTCTTCTCCTATGATAAATTTCTCCATGGAAAGATCCTCACACGAAACCCTCTCCCCCCGGCCCCCCAGAAAACGTCTATATGCTTCCCAATAATCAATACTCTATGTAAACAATGGGCAAAGTTCATAACTTGCAGCCCTTCCCCGGGGACTATGGGAGATTAAGTCGTCCTCAAAGACATATTAATTCGATTTTTCGACCATGCTGAACAGAATGGTTGTTTCAAAACTTTGATCTAGCGACTTTGGGAACAAAAATAGCGTGGGAGGGAGCCTAGCTGTCCTCCAATTTTCTTGGTCGCCTAAAAAGAGCACAAGAACTTTTAATTTCTGTTAGGATGAGCCCTCTCGTGACATTCTAGGACCACGGAGTTGATGCGATCACCCCTGAAAAAAAAAAATAAATAAAAACGCATCCATGATCTTTCTTCTGACGAAATTCCACATTTTCAAACAGTTCATGGTAATAGTGGCTCAATAGTAACCGAAACTCTAAAAAAAGGAATTTTGATACCAATAGTTACATCAAAAGAATCGCATTTTAATGCTGATTTTAAATATATAAGTTTCATCAAGATCAGTTATACCCATCAAAAGTTACGAGCATGAGAGAATTTGCCTCATTTTAGGAAATAGGGGGAAACACCCCCTAAAAGTCATACAATCTTAACGAAAATCACACCATCAGATTCAGCATATCAGAGAACCTTGTTGTAGAAGTTTCAAGCTCCTATCTACAAAAATGCGTAATTTTCGCCCCGCTCTTTACGCTATCTTACTGTTTTAAAAATAGAGTTAAGACAAAGAGTCAAACTTTAGCGTAAAGAGCGGGGCGTTGAGGTGAAAAGCTCCTTCCAAATACGGAGTAATTTCTGCTAGTTTTTAGTTTTAATGTTGCTTTTTACTTTCATTTAAAAAAACTTGTTTTTTTTTTAATTTATTCCTGATAGGAGTGAACTCCAATTATATGTCCATTCCTATTATATTCATTATATTCTTTTATATTCAATTTTCATTTTATTCAATTATATTCTTTAATTCCAATTATGTGCCACAAACATTTGCCTTAGTCACATTCGTGGCGTAAAAACCGAAATGACAAAACAAGTTCAGTTTTGAATAATTAAATAGCAAACTTGTTGATGTTCAGTTTAGCTGCAGTATTGCTGTTGCAACACTGCAGCCGGCCATAGAGCCTTTCAGGTGAATATGATAAAGCATTCATCTTTTATTGTTTAAATATATTTTTGAATGAATTATTGAGTAAATCTACCAATCTATATGTACGTAATATACAATTTATATGTAAAAGTATGTAACTTTAAACCTGTTCTCGGCAGAACTTTTTGATTATATTAATTATATGCTCCAATTACAGAATGAAAATTATGCGAACCCCTTTATATACGTAATAATTTCTGTTATTTTTAGGTTTTAATGCTGCTCCTTACTTCCAGCTAAAATTTTCTAATTATTTATTTTCTCATTGTTTTTTTTTTTTTAATAATGCTAGAAAATCCCACATGATTCTCTTCCCTCATGGATATTCTCTTCCCTCATGACAAATTCCTCCATAGAAAGATCCTCCCACATACCCCCTCGCCCGACACACCCCCCCAACACGAAAAAGTCCCCCTGAAGACGTCCGTACACTTTCCAATAGCCCCTACTATATGAAAACAATGGTCAAAGTTTGTAACTTGTAGCCCCTCCCCGGGGACTGTGGGGTATAAAGTCGTTCCGAAAGACATAATTATTAGGTTCTTCGACTGTGTTGAACAAAATGACTATCTCAGTATTATGATCTGTTGCCCTTGGGAAAAATGAGCATGGGAGGGGGCCTAGGTGCCCTCCAATTTCTTTGGTCACTTAAAGAGGGCACTAAAATTTTTAATTTCCGTTAGAATGAGCCCTATCGCGACATTTTAGGACCACTGGGTCGATACGATCACCCCTGGGAAAAACAACAAAAAAACAAACAAATAAACACGTATCCGTGATCTTTCTTCTGACAAAAGTGCAAAATTCCACATTTTGCAGATTGGAGCTTGAAACATCTACAGCAGGGTTCTCTTATCCGCTGAATCTTATGGTATGGTTTTCAAGTTTATATGACCTTTAGGGGGTGTTTTCCCCTTTTTTTCGAAAATAAGGCAATTTTCTCTGACTCGTAACTTTTGATGGGTAAGACTAAACTTGACGAAACTTATATATTTAAAATCAGCATAAAAATCCAATTCTTTGGGTGTATCTATTGGCATCAAAATCCTTTTTTAGAGTTTCGGTTACTATTGAGTGGGGTCGCTCCTTGCTTACAGTTCATTACCACAAACTGTTTGAAAGAGAACTGTTAGAATGGCGCTATCCAGGAGTGGTGCCAGTTCATGACAGAATAGGGGAAGGGGGAAGGATTTTTTAAAATGAAAATACAACTAAAGGTATGGATATGTACTACATCTCGCAAAAATAATAAACTTCCTCCCGAGTAATGCAGTGTTTAGCTTCGGGTATGTCTTCCCCCCTGCAAGAAATTTACTATCCCCAACAGAGCATATGCAACTAAGCCATACTTTTTAACTGTTGGTAATATACAGTCTATATGGTTAATTTTGATTAACCATATGGTTAATCATATATGGTTAATTATGGTTTATGGTGTAATTATATGGTTAATTTTGAGGAGCAGTAAGTAAGGAGTGAATCAAAATTTTTTGATAGCCATTTTGTTCAACGTTGTTGAAAAGTCCTGAAATGATGTCTTTGAGGATGACCCCCCCCCCAGATCCCCCAGGGCAAGGGTTGTAAACTATAACCTTGGGGCATATAAGGTATGTATAAAAAGGGAGATCATATAAACATCGGATGGTTCTCGTTGGATTTGTAATAAGTACCCTTGGTGCCCTTTTTTGAGATTCAGAGTGATCAGAGGGTACATAGCCTCCCCCCCCCGACCACTCGTATTATCCTGAAATACATCTAATAAAAATTCTCAGATGACCATTTGTTGTCGTAGAAACTTTAGAAAAGGCTCGTTCGGTTGGAAATTGAAAGGAAAATTTTAATAGTCGAAAGTGATTGGAGGCCAACGATTCTCCCTCCCACGAACACCATTTTACCAAACACATTAAATCAAAATTTTGAGGTAGCCATTTTGTTCAACGTAAATGAAAGGTCCAAAAATTATGTCTTTGAGGATGACATCCCCCCTCCAGACCTTTCAGGGCAAGGATTGTAACTTATGCCCTGGGGCATGTAAGGTATATATATAGAAAGTGTGATCGTATAAACTTCAGAGGGGGCTCATTGGATTGATAATCAGACGTTCTAGTGCCCTGTTTAAGATTCAGAGTGATCGGTGGGCGGAAACCCCCTACACCTCCTCGTATTTTACCGAAATACATCTGATAGAAATTTTGAGATGGTCAGTTGTTATCGGAGAAACTTCGAATAGAGCTCATTTGAATAGAAACTGAAAGAACTAGTGCCCTTTTTAATAGGCGAAAGTGATTGGAGAGGGAGACTAACCCCTCATCCTACGTCCACCATTTCCCCGAGCACATTCAATCAAAATTTTAAGATAGGTATTTTGTTCAACTTAATTTAAAGGTCCGGAAATTAATTCTTTAAGGATGACAACCCAACACAGCCCTCAGGGCAAGGGCTATAAGTTGTGCCCTGGGGTATATAATGTGTATATAGAAAGGGTGATCGTGTAAAATTTGGGGGGGGGGGGGCTTATTGGATTGGTAATCAGAAATTCTAGTGCCCTTTCTTAGATTGAGAGTGATCGGAGGGTGGATACCCCCCCCCCCTCACACACACACACACACACCTCGTACTTTGCTGAAATGCATCTGAATAGAAGTTGTGAGAAAATAAAACAGTTCAAAATAGGGATGATACCTTTTTATTGACAGTGAATAAATATAAAATTATTTAACTGGATATTTCGAACACCTATACAGTGTTCATCATCAGCAGTAAAACTAAAAGACATGAATAAAAATAAACAAAATTTATACCTAATAAACTAATAAACTTTCATTTCAACAGCGGAGGCAAATCTCTTTGACCTTTTCGGTTCCGGTTCATTAGATTTATTTGACACATTAGTTGGACAGAGGTCATAGCTCTTAGGTGAGGTGATATTTACTTTATTTGACCTCAGTAAATTATCATAAATTGAATTCAATCCAAATTCACCTGTATCTCTGTTTATGGAATTAGTCTTGAATAGAATTTTTTTAATTTCGATTGTTTCCCTGAAAATTTGCTTTAAACCTTGGTCCCTAGAAATCAAGAAACATTTTCAAACAAAATAAAATGATTTGGAAAATTAAAAATATGTTCCGAGAGGGCCGACGTGAAATCTTCAGGTTTGGTATTTTGCTTTAAAGACGATGAAATAGAATTATGATGTTGTAGCTATCTCGTTTTTAAATTCTGGTTAGTACGCTCCACATAAGAGCTTCCACAAGTACAAGTACCGAAAAGGTCAAAGAGATTTGCCTCCGCTGTTGCATTGAAAAAAATAAGAGCAATAAACTATATGTAATTAGTTAATTAGGTATAAATTTTGTCTATTTTTATTCATGTCTTTTAGTTTTACTGCTGATGATGAACACCGTATATGTGTTCGAAATATCCAGTTAAATAATTTTATATATATTCACTGTCAATAAAAAGGTATCATTCCTATTTTGAACTGTTTTACTTTTGTCATGGAAAGGCAGTGTGGTCTTCGAAGTTATCTACGTAGAAGTTGTGAGATGGCTATTTGTTGTCATAAAAACTTCGAAAAGAGCTCGTTTAATTGGAAATTGAAAGGGCCAATGCCCTTTTCAATAGTAGAAAATGTTTGGAGGGCAACTAACCCTTCTCCCGCGCTCATCATTTCTCCGAACATATCCAATCAAAATTTTGAGATAGCCATTTTTTCAGCTGTAATTGAAAGGTCCATAAATTGTCTTTAAGGATGACAACTTCCCCCCCCCCTCCATAGTCCCCAGGGCAAGAGTTGTAAGTTATGCTCTGGGACCATATAAGGTTTGTATAAAAAGGGTGGCCGTATAAACTTTGGAGGGAGGCTCATTGGATTGGTAATCAGTTCTAGTCTCCTTTTCAAGATTGATGGTGATCGAAGGGTGGATAACCCCCAAACCTCGTATTTTCCCGAAATGCATCTGACGGAAATTTTAAGTTGGCCATTTGTCGTCGCAGAAACTTCAAAAAAGGCTCATTCGATCGGAAGTTGAAAGGGCTAGTGCCCTTTTTATCAGTCAAAAGTGATTGGAGGGCAACAACAGCCCCCTACACCTATCAATTCCCAAAACACATCAAATCAAAATTTTGAGATAGCCATTGCGTTCAGCGTAGTTAAAACATATGGAAATTATGTCTTTGACATCCCCCCTACCTTCTCAAGACCAGAAAATAATTTGCACTTTACTGAAAGAAAATAGCAATGGATTGTCAGTTTAGTATGCACATACTGATACATATCTATTAAAGTTTTAATAATTTTTGTTTGTTAAATTTAAAATAGTTGAAACATTTTAAACGTATTTTTTCGTTCAATGCCTTTTGAGTTTTCAACGGGAGAGTGAACGTAAAACAGATATTTTGTTTAAAAAAACACAAGACAAAATAAGTTTGTTCTAAGATTAGTAACTGATAATTATATATTATAGCTATTAAGGTATTATATTAAGAAATTTATGTTTTCTGAAGTACAATATTACTGATATTTTTAAATAGCCATTTGTTCAAAAGCAGTTCAAAGATCAATAGCATGGCGTTTGGGATTGACACAACCCCCCAGAGTCTGGGGGCCAGGGTTGTAAGTTATATCTCCGGGGCATATAAGGTTTTATAGAAGGCGTGGTTGTTTGAACTTTAGGGGAAGCTCATTTGACTGGAAATGTATAGTTCTAGTTCTTTTTAAGAGCCAAAATTGTAGGTCAGCTAGCCCCCCTCCCTGGCAACCTGTTTTCACCCAAATACATCCAATCAACATGGCGAGATAGCCATTTTGTTCACAATAGTCCAAAGAGCATATAACAATGGCTTCAAGGTGGACACAGCCCTACAGAGCTCAGGTGCAAGTCAGGTTCCAATCGAAATTATGTTCTGGTCTTGAGAAGGTATGGGCGTTATCAGCCACTTATTTATTGATTGTGATTTGTGGTAGTTTTACGCTTGGAAGATTATTCGACTTTATTTTTCCTCATTCTTGGCTTAATGGAGCTCTTTACTTTTCTTCTAAAAACTTGTTTTATGAAAAAGTTTTTAAATCAATTACATGGAAAAGGGAGGTGGATTTTCCGGCATTATTGGAAAACCAATAAGAAATTAAATAAAAAAAAAGTTTTCTAAACTAAAAGTAAGAAGCAACATTAAAACTTAAAACGAACAGAAACTATTCCGTATATGACGGAGGATCCCCTCTCCTCCGTACCTCACTCTTTACAGCAAAGTTTAACTTTTTATCTCAATTCTTTAAGAACGGTTCTTGAAACACAAGGGCGGATTAATTAAGATAAGATTGGACCCCTTTTCTATAACTAAAAACTTTTGCGTGAAGCGCGAGGGATTGAGGAGAGGGTAGGCCCCCTCAATTTTTGAAAAAATTCTGTTCGTTTTAATTTTAATGCTGCTCCTTACTTTCAGTTTTTTTTTTCATTATTTAATATCTTTAGAGGTGCTTGCGCCAGGATTTCCTTTGATGCACCAGCACTTTATAATTTCTCAATATTTCTACACCAATTGGCTATGTCAAATCCCTCCCCCCCCTCTGCAAGAAATATACTGCTTTGCCATCCCCGATCGACGCTATGCCATTGAACCATACTATTGAATGCGTCAGGTTTTTATAATTTCTCGTTTTTCCTGCACCGAATGCCTCTATCAGATTTTAGCTCGATGACATTTTGGTCGATGACATCCCCGACCGACGCTATGCCATTGAGTCATACTGTTGAATGTGTCGAATTTTTATAAATTGTCATTTTTCCCACACCGAGTACCTATCTCATATTTTAGCTCGATGACATTTTGCCATAAAAGTTTGTCTTCCGTTTATATGTTAAAATCGTTTGAGACCAGAAAAAAATTGCACAGGAAAGAGGGCACTAGAAATTTGGATTTCCGTTTTGAGTGAGCCCTCTTTCGATATCTGACGATCACTTGTTTGATTGAGTCATCTCTGGGAAAAAGAATACAAACAGAGAAGCACACATTCGTGACCAACCTTCTCGACAAATCGAAAATTTCCTGTTGACTCGAATTTGTCATCGGGTATAGGGGCATGATGAATTTCATAGTGTAGTTTTCGTCAAGAGTGTCTTTTTTTAAAATAATTTTCCCCCTATTTGAAGATGTTTTTCTCATTTTTGTAGAATTATGCGAAAGGCTTTACGCTAAATGTTCGAGTCCTGGTTATTTAGTTTAGGACGAGATCAGTAGCGTGACTCTGTAAGCTTAGCCAGAGTCGACCCAGCTCTGAATGGGTACTTGAAGAATTATTAGGAAGGTTACCAGGAAGGGTGTGCGAAAGCACAGGATGGCTGGTCCCCAACCCCCTCAATTCCTGGCTGAGGGACCATGAAACGGAAATCATCCCGCCGGTAGGGACTGTAAGATCCAAGTGTGTTTTGTTTTTATTTACGCCAATAATTTATTTGGGGTAAGTATAAACTTAATGAATTAGACTTATTTGGAACAATCTCATGTACAGGGTGGCTCAAAAGTAGATTTATTAAAAAATAGCCGTTTGCATGGTTGAAGTTACTTACTTAGTAAACAATCCTCAGAGAATAAAAAAAGGTAAAGGATACGGCATTAGACTTTACAGTCCGTACCGGCGGTGCTGATCTCCGTTTCTTGGCCCTTCAGCCAGGAAGTGCAATGGGGAGTTGGGAGCCAGCCATCCTGTGCTTTCGCACACCCTTCCTGTTTACCTTCCCCAGATTTCTCCAGGTACCCATTTAGAGCTGGGTCGACTCTGGCTAAGCTTACAGAGTCACGCCACTGACCCCACGTCCCAAACTGAAGAATTGGGTACACTGGGATTCGAATCCGCGTCCTCTCAGACAAGGGATCCCGAATCCAGCGCACCAACCCACTCGGCCAGGACGGCTCTGGGGTATAAATCTAAAGTGAGGCTAACCGTAAAGCTAGCTTCAAGAAAAATCTGAACTAACTGAAATAGCTAAAAATCATTCTTAATTTTTATTTAGTTTTTCATAAACTGTACGAAACTCTGGAAGTACAATGGATTGATGCTTTGTTTGACAATACTGTTTCAGGGTTCGATTCCGGCTGCCCATCAGGCTGGGTAACAGACTTGCTGCCTTTCCCTGTTGGTTGGATATGTATCCTATCTTTAGCAAGTTCTAGGGATCTAATAAGTTGTTTTGTTTTGTTTTTTGTTTTTTAGGAAAAGGGATCAATTTGCAAGGTCCTTTTATCATCCCCAAATAACTAATTAATAAATTTAGAATTCTTAAAATTGTCAGTTATAATTTTAAGTCTACTTGATAACTGTAGACTGACTTTTGGACCACCCTGTATCTTGTAACCGTGGTACCTATTGTATAGTTTTAGCTACTATTGGCACGTATTGTTCATTACTTACAATTTATTATTACAAACTGTTTAAAAGTCCAGTCTGTCTTACGTTGGTAAACGTAGCATGTATTTTCGCCCCAGTAAATTATCGATTTTTGTTCGGGTAGGTTTTTGGATTTTGGTTCAAGCACTGAACGTTTAGACCTAATATTTTCCTGTATCTCTATTAAGGATCGAATTTGTAGGTAATCCAGACTTTCACACGGACGAGGAATCTCCTTATTTCCTCAAAAAAATAGTTTATCAAAAATTCCCTGAAAAACATCATAAATACAAAATGCTTGATAAAAAAAACTCCCAAATTAAAAAAAAAAAAATCCGTCGACTTCAGGCATGGCCAACTTAGCCTAGCTTTCAGATGTATGAGGTTTCGAATTACTATCATCGTGAAGTAACTTATTGATTCTGAAAATTTGTAGGCCCCTGCATCATCTATAGGGGGGGGGGTACATTTTTTTGTCTTCATTCCCTAGTTATACCTTGCTGTGGTAAATTGTTTTCGTTTGTAGTATGTTTCCTCTTTAGCAAAATTAAACTTCTTCCTTCTATTTTTCTCTTTATATTTTATTTTATCTTTTATTCTCTCCTCATTTTCATTTTTCATATTTTCCCTTCCTTTTTTAATCCTCAAAAAATTTATGGCTGGTCTTAGCCTACGTCAATTTCAGCCTGTTTAACGAGGTGAATATAATAAAAAAAAAAATCGTCCGTCTGAGAAAAAATGGGTTTTACAGTACTCTTTGTCGCGTGGTGGGGAGTTGCGAATGATTAATTTAGTTTTAATTTTTTATTGATTTATATTTACCCTGGAATGGCCTTTGCTCTTTTTTTCTCCGCTCTTTCTTTATTTTCGGCGTCTACTGCTTGTTCTTTCGTCTTATCTTATTTCTGTCTGAAGGTGTTTGTGCTGCTTTACTGTTACTTCTGAATTCAGCTAGCACATTGAGCTCTTCTCTTCGTTGGCCAGAATTGCGATTTTATTGTAATTATTTATCTGAAGAAAGATTTACCTTACCTTAAAGTTTTGAAAACCAAGTCTTTTTACGTGTTTGGGTTGTGCTGGAAAAAATATCGCACCGCCTCTCAGCTGACGAATTCCTAAACAGTATTAATCGCAACTGCTCAGAAGAGGTCAAGGGAAAGGCTGGGTTTAAAATTAACTCTTGCAAGGGTCCATTTAGAATTATATCTTTCGGAAACTTCGCGAAGCACGCTCGAAGATACGCACTAATCTGGAGGTTTCGGCTAAAAATATACAATTTTGTTAAAGTGCTAATGGTCCTTCTCTTTGACAAGTTATCAGATAGAAAATACGGACTGTACCTCCCTCCACAGCAAAAGGCTTTGAGTAACAATCTTGAATTTGACATAACAATCAAGATACAACTTAGATGAGGGTTTCTTTGCTGTCTTGGAAAATAGTTGAGCTAGGAGACTGAACCTTTGAAGGAAGAGTTCAGAGCATTATTCCCTGGAAAAATGCTTTCCCATTTCTAAGGCTTAGAAAATAGCTTAGAGGACTGGTCTAAAACTGTCATAACGCTGGAGAATAAAATGATTTGAGTTGGGTTTTAAGCTATACTAGTTTGTTTTTATCATTAAAGACACATTACTCTTAATTCTATAAAACCTTATCATTCAGTATTTAGTAAAGTTTCTCTGGACCTCCTTTGTGCTATAAATGTATTTATCGAAGATTCCCTTTTATACCACACAGTTTATCTAAGCTCATCAAAGGCTAATACTTTTTAGAGGGGAGAGGATAGTGGTAGATACTTCAAAAGATTTCTTCAGAGTATAAAAGAAGGTCTAGAGCTATACCTAAAAGTTCTCTCGCCTAACTTTATTATTTTCCAAATAGCTAAAAGCTCGGCATCTAGTACTCTATCATGATTAATTATCATTTATCACCCTTTTTAAAATTAATTTATATTTATGATTATAGGGAGGAGAGGAAGTGGCGACGGTGGGCAGACTCCACCTTAGTTCATCAATTGTCGCCAAATGTGTATCGCACTTGGGAAGAAGCACTTCAAGCATTTAAATATTTTTCTATGGTAAGTTGTTGACGATTTGCCTGCGTTGCTAACTTACTATAGACACTTCCTTTCAACATTAACAGTATATTTAAACACTAACAGTATTTTCTTTCCGCAGTAAAACATGTCAGCAATAACAATAACACTGTATTTCAACAGTAACAACAGTAACAGTATATCTCAACAGTAAGAGTAACAACAATAACATTATTTTCTTTCGACAGTGAATATATGTCGAAAATAACAGTTACAGTATTTTTCAAGAATAACTGTAATAACAGTAACAGTATATTTTAACAATAACAGTATTTCCTTTCAACAGTAAATATATGTCAACAGTAACAGTAGATCTCAACAGCAACAATAACAACCTTTTTTCAACAGTGACTACATGTCAGCAATAACAGTAACAGTATATTTCAACTGCAACAACATTAACAATATATTTCAACAGTAACAATATGTTTCAACAGTAACAACAGTAAAAGTAACAATAGTAAAAGCGTTTTCTTTCAACAGTAACAGTAACAGCATTTTCTTTAAACATTAACTATATGTCAGCAATCAGTAACAATATATTTTAACATTAACGATAACTGTAGTTACAGTCTGTTTCAGCAGTAACAGTATTTCTTTTCAACAGTAACAATAACAATTGTAACAGTATTTTCTTTAAACAGTAACTACATGTCAGCCATAACAGTAACAGTACATTTCATCAGTAGGAGTAACAACAGTAAAAAAGGTAAAGAAGAGAGAGGTAAAGAATACGGCATTGTGGCCGTATTGCGACTTTACAGTCGCGTGTGCTGTTAACTTACTATAGACACTTTCTTTCAACAGTAACAGTATATTTGAACAGTAACAGTATTTTCTTTCAACAGTAAAACATGTCATCAATAGCAGTAACATTATATTTCAACAGCAAAGGTAACAATTGTAACAGTATATCTCGGGAGTACCAGCAACAACGATAACATTATTATCTTTCAACATTGAATATATGTCGAAAATAACAGTTACAGTGTTTTTCAACACTAATTGTAGTAACAGTATGTTTATAATAGTAACAGTGTTTCCTTTCAACAGTAAATATATGTCAATAGTAACAGTAGGTTTCAACTGCAACAGTAACACTATTTTTTTTTCAACAGTAACTACATGTTAGGAATAAGGGTAGCAGTATATTTCAACAGCCACAACATTGACAGTATATTTCAACAGTTACAACAGTAACAGTATGTTTCAACAGTAACAACAGTAAAAGTAACAATAGTAATAGCGTTTTATTTCAACACTGACAGTAAGAACAGTAACAGTATTTTCTTTAATCATTCATTATACGTCAGTAATCAGTAACAATGTATTTTGACAGTAACGGTAACAGCAGTTACAGTATATTTCAACAGTAGCAGTGTTTTCTTTCAACAGTAAAGCATGTCATCAATATCAGTAACATTATATTTCAACAGCAAAGGTAACAATTGTAACAGTATATCTCAGGAGTACCAGCAACAACGATAACATTATTTTCTTTCAACATTGAATATATGTCGAAAATAACAGTTACAGTATTTTTCAACACTAATTGTAGTAACAGTATATTTATAATAGTAACAGTGTTTCCTTTCAACAGTAAATATATGTCAATAGTAACAGTAGATTTCAACTGCAACAGTAACACTATTTTTTTTTTTTTCAACAGTAACTACATGTTAGGAATAAGGGTAGCAGTATATTTCAACAGCCACAACATTAACAGTATATTTCAACAGTTACAACAGTAACAGTATGTTTCAACAGTAACAACAGTAAAAGCAACAATAGTAATAGCGTTTTATTTCAACACTGACAGTAAGAACAGTAACAGTATTTTCTTTAATCATTCATTATACGTCAGTAATCAGTAACAATGTATATTAACAGTAACGGTAACGGCAGTTACAGTATATTTCAACAGTAACAGTGTTTTCTTTCAACAGTAAAACATGTCATCAATAGCAGTAACATTATATTTCAACAGCAAAGGTAACAATTGTAACAGTATATCTCAGGAGTACCAGCAACAACGATAACATTATTTTCTTTCAACATTGAATATATGTCAAAAATAACAGTTACAGTATTTTTCAACACTAATTGTAGTAACAGTATGTTTATAATAGTAACAGTGTTTCCTTTCAACAGTAAATATATGTCAATAGTAACAGTAGATTTCAACTGCAACAGTAACACTATTTTTTTTTCAACAGTAACTACATGTTAGGAATAAGGGTAGCAGTATATTCCAACAGCCACAACATTAACAGTATATTTCAACAGTTACAACAGTAACAGTATGTTTCAACAGTAACAACAGTAAAAGCAACAATAGTAATAGCGTTTTATTTCAACACTGACAGTAAGAACAGTAACAGTATTTTCTTTAAACATTCATTATACGTCAGTAATCAGTAACAATGTATTTTAACAGTAACGGTAACAGCAGTTACAGTATATTTCAACAGTAACTGTATTTTCTTTCAACAGTAACAGTAACAACAGTAACAGTATTTTCTTTAAACAATAACTACATGTCAGCCATAACAGTAAAAGTATATTTCATCAGTAGTAGTAACAACAGTAACAGTACTTTCTTTCAACAGTAAATATTTGTCAGCAATGACAGTAACAGTATATTTCAACAGCAACAGAAACACAGTAACAACATTAACAGTGTTTTCTTTCAACAGTAACAGTAGCAGCATTTTCCTTAAACAATAACTACATGTCAGCCATAACAGTAACAGTATATTTCATCAGTAGTAGTAACAACAGTAACAGTACTTTCTTTCAACAGTAAATATTTGTCAGCAATAACAGCATCGATATATTTCAACTGCAACAGCAACAGCATTAACAGTAGTTTTTTTTCAATAGTAACAAACCACCACTGAAATTTGAAACATTGACGCCTTGAACGCTAGAATTGTATTTCAACCAATTCGTTTATGACATAGAACTTTGGTGTCTCACCTTGCTATCAGGTATCTAGTCCCCACACATACAGGCTTTAGATAAAACATTTATTCGCCCTGTTTTTTACGTTGTACCCAATTGTTTGTCAATAAATAAGAAAGATGTTTGATTTTCCCAAATTGGTAGAGGGCAAAGTGGTTATTTTTTCGCCTTTGAATAAAAAAAACAATCCATCAGTCATACTTTATCTGTAAATAAAGTTATGGTAACATTTAATTGAATAATTTCAAAACAATGAAGATAATAATTGAAAAAACAATATTTCCTCAAAGATTTGACCCTAATATCCCCATTTTGCTCCATTCGTCTCATTTTCAAGGTAAGAGCATGGTCGATGTCATCCTACCTGGATGAAATGGTAGGGACTTGTAAGGGTGATATTGATGGTAGGGGCCATGGTTGTATCGAGGAGTGGAGGGAGATCCATAGGGCGTAATAAGCTTTGAGGTGATAAGGGACTCAGCATGCATTTTTGCATAGAGAAGAGAGATTATGTATGTTATGAGTGTTATATTTTTATTAAACTCGAGCGAACTGAAATGCTTATGATCCTATGAAGAAGGATTTGGGTATCTCACCTCACTATCTGATGCATATACCTTGTAGGTACAGGCTACTAATAAGCCTTTTTTCGAGAAAAAGAAGATAAGAACAGACAAAATGGAAATATTATTTGTACTGAAGAGCGTAACCACCAAAAGCGTAACCTGCACGTAAAAGGTTTTTTTTTTAACGAGGGTCAAACTGTACAATTTACTTGTCAAAAATAGACGTTTGATTGGCCCAAATTGGTGAGGGAAGAGGGATTATTTTTTTAGTTTTTGAATTGAAAAGACAGTCCATAAATCACATTTTAACTGTAAACAAATTTGTGGTAAGGTATAATTAAATAATTTCAAAACGAGAAAAGAATTAACGAAATAGTGTTTCCTCAAAGATTTAACCTTGATGGCTCTATTTTGCTCCATTCGTCTCCTTTTCAAGGGCAAGACCCTGATCGCTTATGACCCTATGAAAAAGGATTTGGGTATCTCACCTTACCATCTGGTACATATACCCTGTACGTATAGCCTTCTAATAAAAAATTGTTTTTTCGTCCTCTTTATTAGGTTGTACCTTGTTATGCGATTTGTTGTAAAAAAAAATCAGTTTGGCCAAACTGGCAAAGGGACTATTTTTTCGCTTTTGAATTAAAAAACAGTCCGTTATTCATGCTTTAACTGTAAACAAAGTTATGGTTAGATGTAATTGAGTAATTTCAAAGAAATGAAGATAAAAATTTAAGAAACAATATTTCCTCAAAGATTTAACCTGAATGTCTCCATTTTGCTCCATTCGTCGTCTTTTCCAAGGGTAAGCCCTTGGTCGCTTGTGACCCTATGAAAAAGGATTTAGGTATCTCTCCTTACTGTATAATGTATATATCCTTTACGTACAGGTCTCTAATAAAACATTATTTGTTCTAGAAAAAGAAGATAAGAATGGATAAATAGTATTTTGTCTGTGTTTTAACTTTATTTTCATTTTTTTCCCATTCGTTCAATTTTGAACGGAATGTCGCTATGCTAAAATAACAATTTTAATTTAATTCAAGTTGTGGTTGTGGTTGCGGTTAGAACCAAATATGAATGGAGAGTGGACAGCAATTGCCTCAGTGCATTATTACACTTAACTAGAATGTCGTATATTATACTAAATCATTTCTTCAAAGTAAAGTGTATATTCGGTAAAGTGTATAGTGATGTACCCATAAACTTGATGTAGGCTGCTTGATGCTGCGTATTAAGTTATAAAAGATAAATAAAGTATTTTTTTGTGTTTTTTATTTGCTTCTCTCCTACCTGAGGTGCTGCAACCCCCACCCTGAAATGCTGCATTCCCCACCCTGAAATAAATTATTAGGCTTTATTGGGGTCTAATTACTTTGATTTTGAATACTTAAATTCAATTTTTTTTTCTTTTTACTGCTCTTGCGTCATAAATAAATTATTCCTAAGTTGTCGACAGTTGCACGTTTTGGCTCCAGAAATTCGACACCAGAATAAATAGAATTCAAGTTTTTAAAGCATCAGTTTTTGTTTTCATCTATAGCAGCAAGAAAGGGTTATTGGACCCTGGAACGTCGAATAAAAAAGAATGGTATTTTATTTCGCCGGAATAGTGACTAATACAATCAAGAAGAAATGTCAATATTTCCCTTAACATTTAGTCAAGTCTAATCTTCAGTCAATTCTTTCAACTCAAGTCTAATCCATGTGTATGTACATGTATAAATGAAGTGCCTAGAATTATGGGTCTCCCTCCCCCTTTTCATATATAGCATCTACAAATCTAAAAAAAATAGTTTTAAACAGGGGCGATTTTGCTATAAGGCAGGGAGCAACTACCCTCTCGGACATTGGTTTACCCCCCGCCTAGACCCCATTTTACCCCCAGCTGAAATTTAGTTGCTTCAAAAATCTTGTCAAAACTAAGATAGGCCTGCATAATTCAAGCATCCACAGAAACAGTTCAGTTTTCTTTAGTATGCCTTTACCTTTATGGTACTATATGGCTCATTTTCAGTTTCATGATAATTTTCATTTGATTTGGGAAAACCGGCTCCAACTTTCCCCCCTCCCCAGGACTTTGACAAAATTACGCCACTGGTTTTAAATAGAATATCTCTCCAAAATTCATTATTTTTTGTTCCTTGAAAAATAATACCGTTGATTTTTTCCACTCATCCATCTTCTCTGTACTAAGAAGGCTTAAAATAAATGGATAAAGAAGATAGAGAGAAAAAAATGAAATGAGAAGCATAAGTAAACAAATATAAGAAAAACTAAAAAGCCAATCTGTGGAGTTGAAAACCATAAGGAAACTTAGACCATTCTCCATTCTTTTGGGGTTTCAACAAAATTTCTATTTCAGTATATTTAGAACATATACGTTTCTTACACTTCTGTAGTCGCTTCCAGTTTAAATGCATCCCAGTAACCTTTTCTTAATACCTGGATATAACCCTAGTTTATATAAAAAATTTGCTGGTTTTTCAATTTGTTATTTGACATTATTTGATACTATGGCCCAACTGCTGATGAGAAATAATTATAAAAAATAATTCAAAATCAGAAAACTTTTTTAGGATTCTTTTCGAGTGCGGTGGCAAAATTTTAAGGGGACACAAGTTTTATTGAAAACAAAAAATGTTCAATTGATATGAAAAGTAAAAGATATAAGGGGGTCTTGGGGAGGGCTGGGGCTAAAAATCAAGAGATATCGATTGAAGCCGAAACTTGGGGTGGATACATGCAAATCATGGGTTTTATGTCTAGTTTCATGCCTAGCTTACATTTCCATGTCAATATTTCAAATTTTATTGCTTTTATTAGTGTAATTTTTTTTAAGCAAAATTAGAAGCCGTATTTAGTGATTTTTCAGACTCAGCGAGGTAAATCCCAATCTTGATTTGGGTGTTTACTTTCAATTATTTTCACATCATGCAAAAAAGCTTGCGATTATGTCAAAAAAAAATTCCTCTTAGGTCTCTGCCTGGGCCTTCACAGAACTCTCTTCCCTGTTTTTCGCCATCCCCCCTCTGTTAGCGGAATGGACACTTGGTCCATTTCCTGGATGCTGAGAATCACAATATTTAAGTTTTAAACAAAATTAAATAAAAAAAACAAGTTTTTTCAAGCTCAAGTCCAATGGGTCATTAACAAATCAAAACATAAATCTAAACAAAACCATAATAAATATAATCAAAAACATAAATAAAACATAACAAACATAATCAAAACCATAAATAAAAACATAATCAAAAACAGAAACATAAATAAACATAAACAAAAACATCATCAAAAATATAAATAAACATAAACAAAAACCTAGTGAAAACACTCGGTCCATTTCTGGAAGCTTAAACTTAATTAGACATAGTTTTAAACATAATTAAATAAGAAAAAGAAGTTTTTTTAACTCAAAGTAAGGAGCAACATTAAAACTTAAAACGAATAGAAATGATTCCATATAAAAGGGGGTTGCCCCTGGTAGGGGAGGGGGGCTGCTCTTTACGTTAAAGCCTGAGTTTTGGTCATAATTCTTTAAGAACTGCTGCTCAAACACAAAGGACGTTAAATTTGAATGGGAAGTATCTTTAAAGAACCTTAAGACTTAAGCGCAAAGAGCGAGGTTTTGACCGTTTTTCAAAACATACCCGGAAATCCCGTCACTCGCTGAAAAATTTTCCCCGAAATTTTCTCTCCCCACTGAAAAGTCTCCCAGGGAAAAATCCCCCCGCCCCCCGCAAAAAAATTATTCCCAAAAAATATCCGTATATTTGCCAACAGCAAGTATAATATGTGAGGAATGGACAAATTACGTAACTTACAGCCCTTTCTTCAGGGACTATTAGGGTCATGTACAGCCCTTACAGCCCTTCTTCAGGGACGTCACTTACAGCCCTTTCTTCAGGGACTATTGGGGTCATGTCATCCTCAAAGGCATATTTGTCGAACCTTTCCTCTATACTGAATCAATTGCGTATCCTTCCCCCTTCAATTGATGTCACAGATTATATCATTACCAAACAAAAAAGTACATTTTGTACTCTTTGTCCTCAAGACCTAGCTCGTTGCCGTACAGAACTTTAGCTCTGTAATATACAGTTATATTATTATAAATAATTATATTATATTTATATTATTATAATTATATTATATAATATATGTAATTATAATTATATTAATTTATTATATATAATTATAGTTATATTATTATAAATAAAATACAGTTATAGTAAACGTGCACTATAAAAAAAAATCACTACATTTCTCTTAATGCATAATTTTCTAAAATCAATCTTTAATCAATCACTCTTTAAAAATTAATTTCTCTCAATGCATGATAAAGCGGTGTTTCATAAATTTGAAAATTGGAGATCATGTCATCCCCTAAGGCATATTTGTCGAACGTTTCCACTATACTGAATCAATTGCATCTCTCAAAATTTGGTCGGAAATCTTTGCGGAAAAAAGGGGCATGGAAACGGGGCTAGCTATCCTCAAACTCTTATGGTCACTTAGAAAGGGAATTAGAGCTTTTGATTGCTTTTCAATTGATCCCTCTACAAATATTCTTGGACCATTGGTTCGATACGATCACCCCTGAGGAAAAAAAAATAGAAATGCATCCGTTATGTTTCTTCTGTCAAAAAGTGCAAAATTCCACTTCTTTGCAGGTATCAGCTTGAAACCTCTACAACAGGGTTCTCTGATATACTGAATTTTATGATGCTATTTTCATTACGATCGCATAACTTTTAGAGGTGTTTCCCGCTTTTTCTGAAAATCAAGCAAATTTTCTCAGATTCGTAGCTTTAGATGAGTAAACTTCAACATGATAAATGAATCTGATAAATTTCGGAATCAGCCTAAAATATCCATTCTTTTTTTGTATCTATTGTTATCAATTTCATTTTTTAGAGTTTTGGTTACTATTGGTCCGAGTCGTTCCTTGTTTACAGTTCGTTACCACGAACTATTTGATACGCAGATTGCTCACTAGTCCTACTCGCCGAGGAAACTTTAACTTTCATTTTCGAACAAAAACTAACCAAATACCTTCCTGCTCCTAGCCTGGGGGAAACCACCCAAATAAAAAGAATAATAAATTAATATAAACTAATTCAGTCTAATTTCAAATTGCACATAATTCTTTATAACTTAGTTATATTATTTAAATAGTGACGAAGACCACACTGCCTTTCCATCACAAACGAGGGATTAAAAGTAAAAACAATAAGGACATTTTTTCTAAAGAAGTGGAATTTCAAACTCTAAATAATATTTCAGTCCTAACTGTATTTAGTTTTAAAGTTCGTATTTTAATGTAAATTTATCTTTTATATTTTCGTTTGCTTTGTGCTGAGAACGGCCCTTGGGCCGAAATATTCATTTAGGGTTTGGAGTTCCACTGTATATAGAAGAAATCTCCCTATTCTTCTATTTGTAATTGGTTGTTTAGTTCTATTATTATTAAATTAATCTCAAACTAGTTGGAATTAAGAGTTAGAATTAATGTGCTTTCGTTTGGGACTTTTTACTTTTTAGGGGGGGGTGTCACATTTCGGATTGAACTGAAACAAAACGCTGAAAATGGATCTATTGTGAGAAAAGCATGGGAAATGAAAGAAAATTTTTAACGTCTCAAATTTTCAAAGTGGCAAGGGCCCAAAGCCGTCCTCCCACAATAACAACATCATTAACAAAGCAATACTTAACCATAATGCTCCCTTGGGTACACCATCTGCAATCAGATAATATTGAAAGCTGAGGAGAAATTTTCAATTAAGAATGTCATTTATGTGACTGTCATTCACAGAGAAATCGTTCAAATCTTCTTTCAATCTTTTCACCTTGCTGAGCCCCCCACGAGATTATCTTTTGAAGCGTTTGTAATAAGTAATTTTCGTTTTCTAGGCTGGAGATTGGGAAAATATTTTTCCGGATTGGCAGAGGCAAATAGTCATTTATGTGGGAGCATTGGCTATGTATTTTGTCGGTAAAAGACTTAAGAAAAGGTGAGACGTTTTTTCCTTTAAGAACATATCAGGTTATTTAAAAAGCACAATTTAAAAAGTAATTAAATGACTATAAGTAATTAAAATCAGGTAATTTAAAAAGGACATGCTGGGTTATATCCCTCCCAGTTGTTATGCCTCTTATAATCAAAAACGGCTCTTAAATCGGGGCTTATTCTAAATTCTTGTTTAGACCCACCTTGTCAGTTTTACTTAGTCACCATCGGACTCCACCAAATTCGCTATATCAAGGAAAAAATTAAAAATTATTGGTAATAACAATTCTATAATTAAACAACGGTTCTGTATTTAAAATTGAAGGAATCTAAAGTCACGAGAAAAATGAAAAATGAACCCAACAGTCAACCTTTTTATTATGTTATCTTTATTTTAAATTCTTTCTTTTTAATTATTATTGTTGAATATCTTTCGCTTTTTCGACGAAGAGAAGATATTGTTGTGATACTAAAAACAATAGTTAAATTTTTGGGTCATTAACAAATCAAAACATAAACCTAAACAAAAACATAATAAAAACATAATAAACATAATCAAAAACATAAATAAAACATAATAAACATAATCAAAACCTAATTAAAAACAGAAACATAAATAGACATAAACAAAAAAATCATCAAATATATAAATTAACATAAACCAAAGCCTAGTGAAAACACTCGACCCATTCCTGGATGCTGAGAAGCACAGCATTTAAGTTTTAAACATAATTAAATAAAAAAAACAATTTTCTTCAACTAAAAGTAAAAAGCAACATTAAAACTTAAATCGAACAGAAACTATGGCCAACCTGTTTATTATGTTTTCTTTATTTTAAATTCCTTCCATTTAATTATTATTGTTGAATTTCTTTTGATTTTTCGACGAAGAGAAGATATTGCTGTGATACTAAAATAAATAGTTTATTTTTTCTTTTTCTACTTTTTCTTCTTGCATACCATATATTCGCTGTTCTCGAAATTTATTTCTTTGGTCTTGTCACGGTAGATCTGTTGATCTTCAATAATCAAGTGTGGCCCTTATATTAAGAACGCTTCTAAATTATCATGCTTAGAATATGCACAGGCCTTTGCCTTGTGAGCGCTACTTGGTCGCCATTGGACTCCGCCCACTTCAACTAATCAAATCTATCATCTCTTCCAATTATCTCACTAAAGAACTGAAGAAAAGATGAACTTTTTTTCTTCAAGGAAATTTCAGCATTAATGCATTAAGGCAGAATTGGTTGACCTGTACTTCTTTGTTCAGTATTCTATCTCTTCAAATCAGCTATGGCCTTTATATTAGGGCCGCTCCTACATTCTCATGTTTTGAGTATCTATATGCCTCCCAGGTGGTACATAGCCACCATTGGACTCCACCCGTTTCAACTAATCTAATGGCTTGGAAATCTAGCATGCCTTACGATATTGTCGGTGAAGGATTTCAGAAAAGATGAGTGGTTTTCCCTTAAGGAAATATCGGTGTTGATGAATTAAAGAAGAATACCGTGGCCTGTATCTTCCATTTTAAGCACTGCGTCTCGAATCGTAAATTCTGGCTCTTATATTAGGACTACCTCCGCATTCTCATACCTGGAGTATGTATATGGATTGCGGGTTTGTTTAGTCATCATTGGACTCCGTCCGCTTTAACTAATCAAGTGGTTTGAAAGTCTAGCGTCTCTTGCAATTTTCAAACTATACTGCAGCGCCTGCACTTGATTTATTTGAGGGAGGAAAGATGAGATGGGCTGTATTTCTCCTGTTAAACATTTCATGTCTAATAATCAAGGGTAGCAGGGTCGTATCCAGAATTTTTTTTTGGGGGGAGAGGGGTTACAAAAGGATTTTTTCTAGGGGGGTTGCAAAAAAAAAAATTAAAAACGCTTCAACAATTTGTTTATATTCATTTTTCTTACGTCCTAATGAGTCGGACAAACATTTCGAGGGGGGACTTCAAACACTCTAACCCCCTTGGATATACCCTTGAATGCTGGTCCTTCTATTCGAACCTATTGTAGATTCTATAACCTATAACTTGCATTCCAAGCAGGGTTTACTGAGTCGCCATTGGACTCTGCTGGGTTTTACTCCCCCCCCATCAACTAATCATATTGTTTAGAAATCTAGCATCCGTTGGAATTTTCAAATTAAAGGCACCATTTGCGTTAAATTTATCAACATTGACAACACAACATAGACAATATTTCATTGATATCGTCAGGTCTGTGCCAGATTTACACTTTTATTTTTAAGTAAACCTTTTTCGCAGAAGGACTTTATTAATATTCCACGAAATATATAGGCTAAGTGAAAAGGATACCTTTTTTGGAACTAGTTCCAGAACTGACTTGGCTTCTGAGACTTGTTGGAAGAAGCTTGTTTCTGTCAGTTTAGTTTTTTAGATTTTCTAGAAACTAGATCTTAAAAATAGAAACAGACTAAAAAGGCTAGATGTCCCCAAGACAGCTCCTTAGATGTCAAGCTTTGTATCTCTGATTTTTCGAGAGATATTGGAACATGTTGTTAAGCTAGAATCCCTAGAATAAAACGGTTATGGAATCTTGAAACTGTCTTAAAACAAGTTTTGGAAAAGAGAAAAATTCATTGAACAAATGGCATTTAGAAGATATCCCCTTTTCATATCAAATGTGTAGTACATGAGCCAAGATAATATATAATGCGATGATCACCTGGAATCAACAATCTGAAATAATCCATCTGATCCCTTTTGAAATGTCTTCCACGACAGCTCCAAGGGTGTCCGGGGATCAAGGATCCCTGACGTCTCCAGGGATATTGAATCATATCTTTCAGCTAGTGTCTCTAAAAAATTTACAGTTCTTCAAACTTGAAAATTTCCTGGAACGAGTCGGGAAAAGACGCATTAAATGGATGGCGTTTAGAATATATCTTCTTTTCATATCAAATGCACAGTACTTGTCAAAATATTATATATAATAAAATGGTCAATTGAAATGGAAAATTCAATAACATCCTCCATGACAGGTCCTAAGGTGTCAAAAATTAGATTCTCGATTTTTCAAGGATATCGAGTCAAATCTTTAAGCTATTGTCTCGAAAACTCAGTCCAATATCTCGGAAGCTAACTCTAAAATATTCAAGCCGACACGGGGTAGACTTTATTTATCTTGATGCTCTAAGGAAAGTTCGACATAATTACTCAGGAGCTTCTCAAGGTTACGATCAAAAACCAGCCCTAATTTTACCAAGGAAATCTTTTCATCTTTCTTATAAGTTTTTCGGCCTTTTTTTAAACAATTGGCATATCTGTTTTTGCTTGACAATAATGGCCATCTTTTGACAGGTTGATCCAAACAAAATTATTATGCTAAACAGGAAGTTTATACTCTTGTGAAAGAATCCTAAAATGCTAAATTACCACTTGGCTGATTCTCAGTGTCAACGGAAACTGGAAAAATCAGACTTTTTTTTATAGTTTACATTAAAAATCAAGGCTTTAAAGGTTATACAGAAAGTCATCTTTGAGTAATGAACAAATAAAAGCCTCTAATTGTACAAGCCTCCATTGTTGTCAAAATCATCGTTGTAACTGCCAACAATGTAGATTGGGACTTCAAGAAATAGAAGAAAAAACAGGTAATCTACCTATATAATTGTCGGTTACTTTCAACCAATCATTGATCTTAAGTTCTGAAAACAATCGCGTGATGTTATGCAACAGGTGCATGAATCTGTGTGGGTATTTTTTTGGGAGGAACAATAAAATGGTGATAAATTTAGCCCATAGTTTTTACAGGTCTAGCCCGATTGCTTGTCCTATGATGGAAAAATGGGGGAATAGATGCGAGGGATCAAGTTCGCTGTTTTTAGAAGTTCTGAAAACAATCGTGTGATGTTATACAACAGGTACATGAATCTGTGTGGGTATTTTTTTGGGAGGAACAATAAAACGGTGACAAATTTAGCCCATAGTTTTTGCAGGTCTAGCCCGATTGCTTGTCCTATGATGGAAAAATGGGGGAACTGATGGGGGGGAGATAAGAAGACACTGGGTTTTGTGTTAGGGGAAAGGAGACAGAGTATACGCTGTGCACGCACATAGGTGAGGCCTACGCTCCCTCGAGAATATTTCTTATTTACGTGACTGACGCTATGGTTATCCTGTTAACCGGCAAATTCTGCTGGTTAGTCAATTATAAACAAAATGAACAGTTCGGCTGCAATAATTCAAAGGTGTACTTAAAAATTTTTTGAGTCATAAAATTTACCTGATTCCTCGGCACGCTTTCTTTTGGCATTATCTCTTTGAGCCGCAAGTCTGTTTTCACGTTGTTCTTGTGATTCCTCGGAATGGTTTTTTACGGTAATTTCTCTTTGAGCCGCAAGCCTGTTTTCACGCTGCTCTTGTGATTCCTCGACACGCTTTCTTTTGGTAATTTATCTTTGAGTCGCAAGCCTGTCTTCGCTTACTCTTGTGATTCCTCGGCACGATTTTTTTGGTAATTTCTCTTTGAGCCGCAAGCCTGTTTGCACGTTTTTCTTGTGATTCCTCGGCGCGCTTTCTTTTGTTACTTTCTCTTTTAGCCGCAAACCTTTTGGCATTAACTCTTTGAGCAGCTTCCTCGGCTGTTTCTTCTGCCATTGTAGGATTTATACTAAAATTTCTCTTTGAATCGCCCCCTTATATACTTATAATGACGTCATATATAAAGCCGTATATACTTATAATGACGTCATTTGCGTACAAACAAACATACAACTTATTTTTTTATATATAGATTTGGTTCCTAAAATTATTAGAGGTTTGTTTTTTCGCAAGTGTCTCATTTCTTATTCTCTTGCTTACAGAAATAGCTGCAAATTGAAATTTTGATACGCATGTAGTTTTTGCCATGAAAATTCTACAAAAAAGCATTTCGTAATGATAACAATGATAATAATGAAGAAAACAAAAACCACATATTTATGTTTTTATCATACCCGTTTTTCTGCTCCCATATGGAATTTGCGCTATGATCTTTCAACCATACAATTTTTTCAGCAAATAAATATCCAAAAAGGGATGATTGCCCTCCACATCCACCTGTCGAACCGAGGCATTGGTAATAAGATGTTAGGTTGCTTAGGGTATTCATACTACCCTCCCCTTGAGACGCGGAAAGCTGTATAAAAAAATGCACCTTCTGACTACCTAAACGAGTGATTTAATGTAAGCCATACGAGATCGTATAACATATAATTTGTAGTTGCAACGGCCCCTTGCCTGCGTATATTCTTAATTGGCTATAAGCCAAAAAATAAATTTCAAAAACACAACTTCCGAAAAAAAATCAAAAATATTAAAGGTTCATTTTAAAATATAAAATGGGCAGAAATAAAGCCATATAATGAATGATTTAAACTTAAACTACTAGGGATTACTAAGAAGGAATTAAAGTAACCCTTAGCAAGTAAGAAATTAAAGTGAATAATTACATCAACCATAAAGATAACAAATACAACTCTAAATGAGTACATGAATCCCAAAACGAACATAAATTAAAAGAAAAAAGCCAATAAGACTTAAAACAATTAGAAATTACCGCAAATAATAATAGGGTTGACGCCCCTCTTTACCCTATGAAGGCCAACATCTGCGCTTTTCTGAAAACGCTATTTATTTTGAATAGTGTGGTTTTGTTTGTCAAGACAACAACAACTTAAAAAAACATCGTGACAGTAACCAAGATTACAGAAAAAAAAAAATCCTAGAATAAAACTTGTGACATACAGTTTAATTTTACTGTTTTGAAAGGATGATTTATTTGTTTTTGTATTGTCGAAGTTTTTCCTTTGATCCTATTTTACTTAAACATATAAAAAACTAACGCCTAAATAGAACTTTTAAAACGAAAACCAATAATTTTTTAGGCCATACATTTAGTTTGTTGAGACAATAATTTTGAACTAACGATTCTGGAAAAGGTTTAATGATAGTACAGCTACCGCCCTCCCTACTTGATTTAAAGGCCAAAGTGTCATTTGCGCTTTAATGAAAACGTTATGGGCTTCAAAGTGTTCTGTAAGTATTCCCTGTAAGTTACGAACCGATGGAAGACCAAAAAATTATGAGCCCATTTTCAGGGTCCATGAGCTTTTACTGACAAAATTTAGTTTTAAATTTGTTTTCCATATAGGGGTTCACTGGGATAAAAAATATGTGTCTTTCATATCAGTTGGAGAGATGAAATTGAGTGTCCGTTTTGAGTGTCCCGATTGTTCTAATCTTCTGCTCTGGAATGATAAAAAACGCTCAAAGTCATGAAACTGGGCTGAGCAAAAATACTAGGTTTTTGGTCCCTTGTGGGGCGAAAAAAAGCTTTTTTAAATTATATTCTGTGTATATTAAAGCGCATAAGTATTAATAGAGATTCCTTCTTCAACACCTATTTGTCAGTTGGGCAATGAGTATTAACAGTAATTGATAACTTTGCTGTTTAACGATCGCCTTTGTTGCTTATTACTTAGAAGACCTAGACTTGTAAGTCTGACATATGTCTGACTTATGATCAGATTTATAAGTCTGATCACTGCTCGAACGACCCTTCTCCTGGTATTTAAATTTTATAGTGTAATTTCTTCTCTTTTTGGAGGTGTTTATCCCGACACAGAATGCTCTCATCAATGGGAGTATCTTTTCTTGAGATTTTCCAATTCTGCAGTAAGTCTTCAATTTCTTCAAAAATAGTAAAGCACGATAAATCATCTGATTCGACGCAAAATTTTCAAAAGCAACCCGGTACAGAACAGATATAGCCATGAGAACTAAGGTATGAGCAGCGAGGGCCTGATAGTATAGCTTTCCGCTAATCAGTGTCTTTGTGGTTCCTTCTAGTAGAATTCCAGCCTCGTAAGTCATCTCTTCTAAACCAGAGCACCTCATTATATGACTAGTTGTGCGTGCTATTTCATATTGTTTTGCAGTTGTTTTATTGTTTACTTTCTTTACGATAACTTCGATTACAGTAGCTTGAACCAGCTGAGATTCCATACCCCCCCCCCTCTTCCTTTCTTCTTCTGGAATGGTTTTTCGAACCATTATGCCCTAAAATAAGTAAGAATACTGAAAGCCAGAGAAGTTTTTTTAGTTTTATTTTTAACAGTGCTCTTTAAGGGCCTCCCCCAGGCATGGACCAATGGGAGACCTTGTCCTGGGGGTCCATAATAGAAACTGGGGGACCCTCGCCCTAGCCGTAAATACAGGTGGAGGGTTGAGAAGGACCCTCAAATGTACACTCAGCAGGGCCCACCGGCATGTCCACACATCCCATGAGTTACAAATTTTCGCCCAGTAATGGGTTAAATTGCATGGTGACGCAGAACACCATCGTGGGAGGATCCTCTATAGGAGGACAACTGCGGCAGGGCGTAAGATCCAGATCTATGGACAACAACCTCTACAAAGGGCTGCCTCGACCCTTTCGGGGTACCTGCAAGACTGGGGACCTCGCGGTCAACTCTATTCGCACTTGAGGAATGGTGCCCCTTGAGGACATTATAGCCTAGTAAAGGACACAGCATTCGCACGGGATTCCGATTAATGAATAATTCTTCTGAGCTTGGTCTGTTTTGGCGGGCATTTTCGGGCTGAAAAATCTATTCCTAGCAAATTTATCTACTATGGGTTGCCTTCCCGTAGTAGTATAATTTTTGTAGGCATGAATATATAATGAGTCGGAGGTATTAGGCTTGGGACTGTCTGTGCAGGATTTTGACTCTTGCTGATAGAAGAGCATCGCCAAGTACTGAAACCCATGTTCTGACCAAGATGGGCTTAGGATTGCACAAAGCCTCCATTCATACGGGAAATCCCAGGGACTTCTTGTTGTCCGGTTCTAAGCCGGCTTAAGCACTTCGGTGTAAACTTGGGAAGATATATTGATCCCCGTCCTGCACCGATATACGGGATCATTGCTTTTTCTGAGGCCAAAATAATTTTAATGATTTATAGAATATGAAAATCGGAACTTGGAATGTTACAACGTTAAAAAACAGACAGGGATACATAGACAGGGAGTAGGGCTGACGATGAATAAGGAAGCTGCTAAGTCTTGTTTAGGCTGGAAAGGTATTAATAATAGAATACTAACTGTCCATTTTATGACTAAAAAGCTCAGGGTATGAATTATAGCGGTATATGCTCCTGTTGAACCAACTGACGGAGATACTAGTAACTCAGATGAATTTTACTTATAGTTACAGGAGAAAATAGACAGGGTCCCATGTAGAAATATAATGGTTTTCCTAGGAAATTTTGACACCTGGTT
The DNA here is from genome assembly GCF_032884065.1 of Artemia franciscana. NCBI lineage: Eukaryota > Metazoa > Arthropoda > Branchiopoda > Anostraca > Artemiidae > Artemia > Artemia franciscana. The sequence continues at coordinate 37,136,582 of NC_088878.1, read as the reverse complement.
TGGTAGAAATAGGGATAGATGGTATCCTAGCCTGGGGTCCTAGCAGCGTGGGGCCTGCCAGGGTCCTATCCTAGCAGTGTGGTCTCAGAAATTATTCACGGTAACCTGGCGAAACGTAGTGTCTTTGGCTTTACCTTGTTACTTAGCCTACCGTAAATAGATTCAAAGTTCGACAGCGGCTAATCCCTCGAAACATTTGGGTTGACCATAGACACCCCCCCCCCCCCCCCAAAAAAAGAACATACAAACTTTTAACTCAGCAATTGATTGACTTTTCAACGGTTCAACGTAAATTTACTATGCAGAGTTTGAGTTTATTTAGCACTGCATACCTTACGAAAAAATTCGCTCCGCAAGATGCCGTAACGGTACATGAAGTCTTAGATTGTGCCAATGTGAAAGGTTTTTCGGCGTGGTGTGAAACAACCATTAGTTACAATTTACGACAAAATTACTACAGTGATTAACTGATATTACATTTCCTTTTTTCTTCGTTCTTTTAGTACTGAATGTTAAGTGGTAAGTAATGGCTTGACAGAAGTCATCACCAAAATTCAGGTACTATTTCTCCCATTTTTTTCCAATTTCAATCAGCGAGTCTGGTCAATTAATTTCCTTTCTTAATGGCTTTAATTCTCTAGTCCTTTGTATCGTCTTGGATCGAGTCCAGTTTAGTCGTAATTTGTACTTTTTTAAATCAAGGTCTAATATACCTTTAGTTAACTGTCATTTGGCAGATGAACAATAATTGTTTGAATTAAGCCATTTGTTGTATTAAACATATACATGGTGCTATTAAAATGTATCTATTAATTTTATTGGGAGGGGTTAGAGAGAAAGCACTTTCTAATCGTTTTTTAGCTGTTATTCAGAGGGCTAAATGGTTATAATCAAAAACTAAACTGTTATCATGCAAACCAGATATGCATGGGAGGAGTTGGCATTTGACTACCTCTCTTTGAAACCTTAAGTTTTTTTTCCATTTCCTGATAATTCTGTACATTTTCCATTTTATTCATCGTTTTTTCAAGTACCCCACACCCTGACAAACAGCCAACTTCCCTCCTTGTCGCAAATTAAACCCCCTGTGCTGAGTAAATTTACCTTTTTTTTCTGTCTTAATTGGAAATTCTAATTTAAGTGGAGGGTTCTTATCGACCTTCTTGTGTCAACACTGATGTGTATAAAAATGAGGTCACTCACATAATTTTTTTCTTCTAAAATATACCGAATTTTCTTAAACTTTTGACCTATCTAGATCGTTTTTTAATGTGAGAATATCCCAAAATACCAAATTTCCCGAAAAATATGGAGCCGTTTTCGAGAAAAAATAAATAAATACATACACAAATACATACATAAATAATACACATATTACTCACTTATAAAGATATAATACGCAATTGATTGACCGAAAATTTAACGAGCCAAGTTTGATTGAAATAAACCTTATAAACATTAAACAGTTGTATTTTTTTTCAAAAAATTGCATAAAAGCTATAGATGCTAAGAAACCCCATTGTTAAAAATTAGTAGTTCTTAACCATTCCCTGCCTGAAAAAAGTTGCAGTTCAAAGTCAACTATTGATTCGTCCGAACTAAGGTTTGAGATGCCTAGCGGTATAACGGGCAATCCTGATGCTAGAAAATAGGGCCTTGGCCTTGAAAAATGTGCCGTATGAAAACAAAGAAAGGAAATAATAAATGAAAAGAGAAAAAACAAATAGGTGAAAAACGAGGATTTTATCAGCCAGTAGCAAAATATGAAAAACAAGCAAATATTTCGACAAGGACCTCCGCCAAGTCGTCCTCAGTGCTCAAAAAAAAAGAAAGAGAAAAAAAAGAAAAAAAGAAGAAACAACAGCAAAATCTAACCCTTTTAAGTGTATTGCACTAGAAGAAAAAAGAGGAAAAAGAGAACGTATTTATGAAAAATGTGTGAAGATATTGTTTTTTTTTACCACTCTGGTTTTATTTGGCCACTAGGCAAAAGACTGGATTCGCCGTCTTTTCGTTGCCATTCAACTTTTAGGACCTTTGGGCCTCGCATGCTTGCCATCTTTATCCAACATTATCTTTTGTTTTCTACCTTTTTTTTATGGTAATTTTCTTTTGACTTTGGCGCAAGTGGCTCAGACATGTCCTCAGAAAGGATAAAGGCAGTAGTTGTGTTACACTGTTACCACAGAGAAATTCAGAGATATTTTTTAAATGGTGTAACATTCGTTCTACTGGTTTAATATCGGGGTTGTAGCAATAGCTTCAATCTAATAAATAGCGAATTCAAGCCCATAGTAACCGAAAGTTCGAAAAAACGCGCTTGAAAAAAAAGTGTGAAGTTAGAAAAAAATTGTTATTTAAAGCTGATTTGGGAATGGTAACTATTACTTCAGTTTATAGTAAAAGTTTAGTGTGAAAACAAATTCGTGGCAATTTTGGAAAAGATATAATATATAGCGGTGAAATATCCCATCTTTTCTGCCTGATTAAACAAATTCTATATCACCTAACTTCATGCTTCCTACCCCTAGGATATGAGTTTCTGAAACTCCTAATAAGTTCAGTTCGAATCTTCGGAATTTTTCAGTCAAAATGTCAATACGGTACTCGTTTTTTAACGTTGTAACATTCCAAGTTCCGATTTTCATATTCTATAAATCATTAAAATTATTTTGGCCTCAGAAAAAGCAATGATCCCGTATATCGGTACAGGACGGGGATCAACATATCTTCCCAGGTCTACACCGAAGTGCTTAAGCCGGCTTGGAACCCAACAGCAAGAAGTTCCTGGGATTTCCCGTGTTAATGGAGGAATTGTGCAATCCTGGGCCCATCTTGGGTCAGAACATGGGTTTCAGTACTTGGCGATGCTGTTCTATCAGCAAGAGTCAAAATCCTGCACAGACAGCCCCAAGCCTAATACCCCCGACTCATTATATATTCATGCCTACAAAAATTATACTACTACGGGAAGGCAACCCATCGTAGATAAATTAGCTAGGAATATGTTTTTCAGCCCGAAAACGCCCACCAAAACAGACCAAGCTCAGAAGAATTATCCATTAATCGGAATCCCGTGCGAATGCTGTGTCCTTTACTAGGCTATAATGTCCTCAAGGGGCACCATTCCTCAAGTGCGAATAGAGTTGATCGCGAGGTCCCCAGTCTTGCAGGTACCCCGAAAGGGTCGAGGCAGCCCTTTGTAGAGGTTGTTGTCCATAGATCTGGATCTTACGCCCTGCCGCAGTTGTCCTCCTACAGAGGATCCTCCCACGATGGTGCTCTGCGTCACCATGCAATTTAACCCATTACTGGAAGAAAATTTGTAACTCATGGGATGTGTGGACATGCCGGTGGGCCCTGTTGAGTGTAAATTTGAGGGTAATTCTCAACCCTTCACCTGTATTTACGGCTAGGGCGAGGGTCCCCCAGTTTCTGTTATGGACCCCCAGGACAAGGTCTCCCCTTGGTCCATGCCTCCTATGGAGGTACCCTACAAATCTATAGGGTGTTCCCCTATCCCCACCTACGGACATGCTGAGTGGCCTGGGGGATGCCCTTAAAGAGCACTGTTAAAAATAAAACTAAAAAAACTTCTCTGGCTTTCAGTATTCTTACTTATTTTAGGGCATAATGGTTCGAAAACCATTCCAGCAGAAGAAAGGAAGAGGGGGGGTATGGAACCTCAGCTGGTCCAAGCTACTGTAATCGAAGTTATTGTAAAGAAAGAAAACAATAAAACAACTGCAAAACAATATGAAATATCACGTACAACTAGTCATATAATGAGGTGCTCTGGTTTAGAAGAGATGACTTATGAGGCTGGAATTCTACTAGAAGGAACCACAAAGACACTGATTAGTGGAAAGCTATACTATCAGGCCCTCGCTGCTCATACCTTACTTCTCATGGCTATATCTGTTCTGTACCGGGTTGCTTTTGAAAATTTTGCGTCGAATCAGATGATTTATCGTGCTTTACTATTTTTGAAGAAATTGAAGACTTACTGCAGAATTGGAAAATCTCAAGAAAAGATACTCCCATTGATGAGAGCATTCTGTGTCTAGGATAAAAAGGATAAACACCTCCAAAAAGAGAAGAAATTACACTATAAAATTTAAATACCAGGAGAAGGGTCGTTCGAGCAGCGATCAGACTTATAAATCTGATCATAAGTCAGATATATGTCAGACTTACAAGTCTAGGTCTTCTAAGTAATTAGATAAAAAAAAAATTATTTTTTTTTGCTGAAAGTAAGGAGCGACATTAGGACTTAAAACGAACAGAAATTACTCCGTATATGAAATGGGTTGTCCCCTCCGCAATCCCTCGCTCTTTACGCTAAAGCTTTTAATTGTTTTAAAAAGTAGAATTGTGGCAAAGAGTCAAACTTTAGCGTAAAGAGCGAGGGATTGCGGAGGGGACAACCCATTTCATATACGGAGTAATTTCTGTTCGTTTTAAGTTTTAATGTCGCTCCTTACTTTCAGCTAAAAAAATTAGTTTTTTTTTATTTAATTTCTGAACGTTTTTGAATTAATGCATGTTTGGTTTTGGCTCTCCGCACATAAATTATTAAAATGAAATTTGTATATTAATTCTTTTTTTGGCTAAATGGCTTTCTCTTAGTTTTGATCAGACAATTTTGAGAAATAAGGGGTGGAGAAGGAGGCCTAGTTGCCCTCCAACTTTTCGGTTACTTAAAAAGGCAACTAGAACTTTTAATTTTTAACGAACGTTTTTATTAGTAAAAAATATACGTAACTTAAGAATTAACTTACGTAACAAACTTTCATAATCTTATATTTTTATTATGTATACGAGGGGGTTTGTACCCTCGTTAATACCTCGCTCTTTACACTAAATCGTAAGTTTTGTCCCAATTCTTTAAGAATGACCCCTGAATCAGAAAGGCCGTAGAATAAAGAGAAATTACTAAAAATACTTTAGCATATAGAGCGAGGTATTTATCTCCTCCTAAATACCTCGCTCTTTATGCTAAAGTATTTTTAGAACCCCTCATATGCGTAATAATCTCTGTTCGTTTTAAGTTTCAATGCTACTCGTTCCTTTCATCTGAAAAAACGTTTTCATGTTTATTTTTCATTGTTTTCTTATAGTAATGCTAGAAAATCCTATGCCCTTTTCATTGAATTTTTCTTCCCCCATGACAGATTCCTCCAAGGAAAGATCCTCCAACATAGCCCCCTCCCCTCAGCCCCACCCCCAAACAAAATAAAATCCCCCTGAAAACGTCTGTACACTTCCCAATTACCATTACTATATGTAAACACTGGTAAAAGTTTGTAACATGCAGCCCCTCCCCCAGGGATTGTGGGGGAGTAAGTCATCCCCAAAGACATAGTTATTATGGTTTTCGACTATGCTGAACAAAATGACTATCTCAAAATTTTGATCCGTTGACTTTGGGAAAAAATGAGCGTGGGAGGGGGCCTAGATGCCCTCCAATTTTTTGGTCACTTAAAAAGGGCACTAGAACTTTTCATTTCCGTTAGAATGAGCCCTCTTGTGACATTCTAGGGCCACTTGGTCGATACGATGACCCCTGATGATGATGATGATTTTATTAAGTGATTAAACCTTTACAAGTATTTCACTGCTAAATGTCTACAAACTAACACTACATAGAAAAAAAAACAACAGACAATAGAATAAGAGAAACTAATAAACGCTACAATCAAAGGCAACAATCAGGTATAAATATCAAATATTAACATCAAACCAGTCTTCTAGTTGAGTACAAAAATCTATTCAAGCATGACCCCTGGGGAAAAAAAACAAAACAAAACAAATAAACACGCACCCGTGATTTGTCTTCTGGCAAAAAATACAAAATTCCTCATTTTTGTAGATAGGAGCTTGAAACTTCTACAGTAGGGTTCTCTGATACGCTGAATCTGATGGTGTCATTTTCGTTAAGATTCTAGCTCCTATCTACAAAACTTTTGATGGGTAAGACTAAACTTGATGAAACTTATATATTTAAAATCAGCATTAAAATGCGATTCTTTCGATGTAGCTATTGATATCAAAATTAAATTTTTTAGAGTTTTGGTACCATTGAGCCAGGTCGCTCCTTACTACAGTTCGTTACCACGAACTGTTTGATAAGCAACAAAGGCGATCGTTAAACAGCAAAGTTATCAATTACTGTTAATACTCATTGCCCAACTGACAAATAGGTGTTGAAGAAGGAATCTCTATTAATACTTATGTGCTTTAATATACACAGAAAAAAATTTAAAAAAGCTTTTTTTTCGCCCCACAAGGGACCAAAAACCTAGTACTTTTGCTCAGCCCAGTTTCATGACTTTGAACGTTTTTTATCATTCCAGAGCAGAAGATTAGAACAATCGGGACACTCATAAACGGACTCAAAAACGGACACTCAATTTCATCTCTCCAACTGATATGAAAGACACATATTTCTTGTCCCAGTGAACCCCTATATGGAAAACAAATTTAACACTAAATTTTGTCAGTAAAAGCTCATGGACCCTGAAAATGGGCTCAGAATTTTTTGGTCTTCCTTAGGTTCGTAACTTACAGGGAATACTTACAGAACACTTTGAAGCCCATAACGTTTTCAGTAAAGCGCAAATGACACTCTGGCCTTTAAATCAAGTAGGGAGGGCGGTAGCTGTACTATCATTAAACCTTTTCCAGAATCGTTAGTTCAAAATTATTGTCTCAACAAACTAAATGTATGGCCTAAAAAATTATTGGTTTTCGTTTTAAACGTTCTATTTAGGCGTTAGTTTTTTATATGTTTAAGTAAAATAGGATAAAAAGAAAAACTTCGACAATACAAAAACAAATAAACAATCCTTTCAAAACAGTAAAATTAAACTGTATGTCACAAGTTTTATTCTAGGATTTTTTTTTCGCTGATCTTGGTTACTGTCACGATTTTTTTTAAGTTGTCGTAGTCTTGACAAACAAAACCACACTATTCAAAATAAATAGCGTTTTCAGTAAAGCGCAGATGTTGGCTTTCATAGGGTAAAGAGGGGCGTCAACCCTATTATTATTTGCGGTAATTTCTAATTGTTTTAAGTCTTATTGGCTTTTGTCTTTTAATCTATGTTCATTTTGGGATTCATGTACTCATTCAGAGTTGTATTTGTTATCTTTATAGTTGATGTAATTATTCACTTTAATTTACTACTTGCTAAGGGTTACTTTAATTCCTTCTTAGTAATCCCTAGTAGTTTCAATTTAAGTCATTCATTATATGGCTTATTTCTGCCCATTTTATGTTTTAAAATGAACCTTTAGTATTTTTTTTTTTTTCGGAAGTTGTGTTTTTGAAATTTATTTTTGGCTTATAGCCAATTAAGAATATATGCAGGCAAGGGGTCGTTGCAAATATAAATTATATGTTATACGATCTCGTATGGCTTATATTAAATCACTCGTTTAGGTAGTCAGAAAGTGCATTTTTTTATACAGCTTTCCGCGTCTCAAGGGGAGGGTAGTATGAATACCCTAAGCAACCTAACATCTTATTACCATTGCCTCGGTTCGACAGGTGGATGTGGAGGGCAATCATCCCTTTTTGGATATTTATTTGCTGAAAAAATTGTATGGTTAAAAGATCATAGCGCAAATTCCATATGGGAGCAGAAAAACGGGTATGATAAAAACATAAATATGTGGTTTTTCTTTTCTTCATAATTATCATTGTTATCATTACGAAATGCTTGTTTTGTTGGATTTTCATGGCAAAAACTACATGCGTATCAAAATTTCAATTTGCAGCTATTTCTGTAAGCAAGAGAATAAGAAATGAGACACTTGCGAAAAAACAAACCTCTAATAATTTTAGGAACCAAATCTATATATAAAAAAATAAGTTGTATGTTTGTTTGTACGCAAATGACGTCATTATAAGTATATAAGGGGGCGATTCAAAAAGAAATTTTAGTATAAATCCTACAATGGCAGACGAAACAGCCGAGGAAGCTGCTCAAAGAGTTAATGTCAAAAGGTTTGCGGCTAAAAGAGAAAGTAACAAAAGAAAGCGCGCCGAGGAATCACAAGAAAAACGTGAAAACAGGCTTGCGGCTCAAAGAGAAATTACCAAAAAAATCGTGCCGAGGAATCACAAGAGCAACGCGAAAACAGGCTTGCGACTCAAAGATAAATTACCAAAAGAAAGCGTGTCGAGGAATCACAAGAGCAGCGTGAAAACAGGCTTGCGGCTCAAAGAGAAATTACCGTAAAAAACCATTCCGAGGAATCACAAGAACAACGTGAACATAGGCTTGCGGCTCAAAGAGATAATGCCAAAAGAAAGCGTGCCGAGGAATCAGGTAAATTTTATGATTCAAAAATTTTTTAAGTACACCTTTGAATTATTGCAGCCGAACTGTTCATTTTGTTTATAATTCACTAACCAGCATAATTTGCCGGTTAACAGGATAACCATAGCGTCAGTCACGTAAATAAGAAATCTTCCCGAGGGAGTGAAGGCCTCACCTATGTGCGTGCACAGCGTATACTCTGTCTCCTTTCCCCTAACACAAAACCCAGTGTCTTCTTATCTCTCCCCATCAGTTCCCCCATTTTTCCATCATAGGACAAGCAATCGGGCTAGACCTGCAAAAACTATGGGCTAAATTTGTCACCGTTTTATTGTTCCTCCCAAAAAAATACCCACACAGATTCATGTACCTGTTGTATAACATCACACGATTGTTTTCAGAACTTCTAAAAACTGCGAACTTGATCCCTCGCATCTATTCCCCCATTTTCCATCATAGGACAAGCAATCGGGCTAGACCTGCAAAAACTATGGGCTAAGTTTGTCACCGTTTTATTGTTCCTCCCAAAAAAATACCCACACAGATTTATGTACCTGTTGTATAACATCACACGATTGTTTTCAGAACTTCTAAAAACTGCGAACTTGATCCCTCGCATCTATTCCCCCATTTTCCATCATAGGACAAGCAATCGGGCTAGACCTGCAAAAACTATGGGCTAAATTTGTCACCATTTTATTGTTCCTCCCAAAAAAATACCCACACAGATTCATGTACATGTTGTATAACATCACACGATTGTTGTCAGAACTTCTAAAAACTGCGAACTTGATCCCTCGCATCTATTCCCCCATTTTCCATCATAGGACAAGCAATCGGGCTAGACCTGCAAAAACTATGGGCTAAATTTGTCACTATTTTATTGTTCCTCCCAAAAAAATACCCACACAGATTCATGTACCTGTTGCATAACATCACGCGATTGTTTTCAGAACTTAAGATCAATGATTGGTTGAAAGTAACTGACACTTATATAGGTAGATTACCTGTTTTTTCTTCTATTTCTTGAAGTCCCAATCTACATTGTTGGCAGTTACAACGATGATTTTGACAACAATGGAGGCTTGTACAATTAGAGGCTTTTATTTGTGCATTACTCAAAGAATAATTTGAATTCATGAATAAATTCGACAAACGAAACATGCACCAAATAATAAATAAATGAAATTATTAGTAAAGAATGAACTCTAGCAAATAGTATCCAAAAATTTTAAAATGTGTTAAAAACTGAGTAGTGAGTAATAGTCACCATTGGAAGTTGATTTAGAAACGGGAACAACTATTACTAATAAACTTAATGGTAAAGCTCGTTGCTAAAACACAATTTGTGGGAATATTTTTACTGTAACTAGCATAAGGTCATACAACACAGTATTTTTAGAACACATCATAATATCAAGTCACCAAAAAATCGCGTCTCTCTTCCCCCCTAAACAGCAACACAGAAAAAAAAAACTCAAATTACTCCCCTTTCTTTATCACCTCATTAGCATTTTATAAAACCTGAAAGATGGAAAGATATTTTTGAAAGTTGTGGAGCTCAAGGCTATCACCCTCAAAAAAAATTGATCTTTAAATGAGGATGCTACTAGCACCCAGCTAGAATGTGTTTCACATTCTAGATAATTTGCTTGAATACGAAACCAGTCCCCTAATATCTCGGACGTACAAATATCAGGACGGTACAGAGATAGTATGGGAAAGTAACTTTTCTTTTTCGCTTTGGATTTACTAAATAACTCACTGGGAGTAAGAGAAAGATATACCACTGAGATTAGGGTGAGATAACGTATAAAAAGTTAAAATACTTGTATAAAAAATACGTATAAAAATACGTATAACGTATAAAAAATACTAATATACCCCTCGAAAATAGCGGTGGATCTAAATAAAAAGAAAAGCATCGGAATCATCATGGTCGGCTACCCTCTACCCGGAGGTTTTTCAGCTTGTAAAAAGCCGGTGAACCGGCGATTACGCTAGTTGTCGAATACACATAAAATTTCCCATTCGCTCAGTAGCCAACACAGCCTATATGGACACCCATAAACAGACTTGCGCATAAAAGGATTTAAACATACATCATGTAGACTATGCCTTAACCTCCGGCGCTCCCACAGCCAATCAGCGCGGAAAGATCTTGGCTCTGTTCCGGGAGTGAAAACAGAAAGGTTTAAACTTTGTCCACCCCTCCCCCTGCGATCAAAAATTAATGCCTACGCTAAATATAAAAGTTTGCCAATTTTGTGGGTTTGCTATTATTTTTTGTGCTTGTTTCTCATTACAGTTGCTTCGTAATATAGAGAGAGAGATTCAGCAAACTATTATAAATAGCCTAAGGCTATATTTGGCATTATATGGAGGGGGACCTAGGACACAATTTTGAAGGTATTAATTATCAAATTTGAAAAGAGCATTGGACGGGGTATCGAATGATGTTTTTTTCCTACCAGATTGCTATAAGTAACATAAATCCTTTTTGATTGTTACATCCTCCTCTCCTTAAGGAGTTTGACCCTCCCAAAATGACAATCTGAATGCTACTGCTTCCATCTCCCGTATAAAGCTCAACTTAGCTTCGGGAATTAAATCAAGTCAACTGTAATTTTTTTCACAGAGCTAAATTAATTACCCAATAAAACAATGTTTTAACACTTTGCGAAAATCAGAAAAGTTAATTGGTAGCTATTTTCCTGTCTGAACTAGTCATTGCACCCATGTCTAAAGGCGCATAAAAACACCTTTTTCTTCTCGGATGGCTACGCTTTGAGGTAACCCACTTGTTTTGTCATTAAACACGTGGAATTTTGTGGTCATTTATCAAAATAATTCTATGCAAGGCTTTCACTAAGTTAATATTATAATCAATAATGTATCCATGATTTTTTTCGGGGGAGGGGGACAAAGAATTAAAAAAAATTCATGGTCATTTATCGGAATAATGATATGCAAGGCTTTCACTAAGTTAATAGAATAATGTATCCAGGATTTTTTTTCGGGGAGGACATAAAAAATGTTTTTTTGTATTCATTTTTGTTACCTTTAAGTCGGACAAACATTTCGGGGAAGGAGGGTTCAAACCTCCTAACCCTCCTCCCCCTGGATACGGCTTTGACAATTATTTATTTCATAATTTGATGCAAGTCAGTCGAACCGCATCACATTCGCACAAAAGACAAACTTCCACTCAGCCTTCCTAAAGCTTTCCGTCACATGAAGTCCCCAAGTATTTTAACTTTTTATACGTTATCTCACCCTAATCTCAGTGGTATATCTTTCTCTTACCCTCCTCCCAGTGGGTTATTTAGTAAATCCAAAGAGAAAAAGAAAAGTTACTTTCCCATACTATCTCTGTACCGTCCTCATATTTGTACGTCCGAGATATTAGGGGACTGGTTTCGTATTCAAGCAAATTATCTACCATTGAAATTAGAAATCAAGTGTCTGATAAAAAAAAAGCTCGTCTCGGTTACGGATAACCCCCCCCCCCTTGATCTTCTAGGAGTGGAGTGTGATCACTCCGAATCTAGGAGTGGAGAATGTGAAACACATTCTAGCTGGGTGGTAGCAGCTTCCTCATTTAAAGATCAAATTTTTTGAGGGTGAGGGTGAGGGTGATAGCCTTGAGCTCCACAACTTTAAAAAATACCATCTTTTAGGCTTTATAAAATGCTAATGAGGTGATAAAGAAAGGGGAGTAATTTGAGTTTTTTTTTCTGTGTTGCTGTTTAGGGGGGAAGAGAGACGCGATTTTTTCGTGACTTGATATTATGATGTGTGCTAAAAATACTGTGTTGTATGACCTTATGCTACTTACAGTAAAAATATTCCCACAAATTGTGTTTTAGCAACGAACTTTATCATTAAGTTTAGTAGTAATAGTTGTTCCCGTTTCTGAATCAACTTCCAATGGTGACTATTACTCACTACTCAGTTTTTAACACATTTAAAATTTTCGGATACTATTTGCTAGAGTTCATTCTTTACTAATAATTTCATTTATTTATTATTTGGTGCATGTTTCGTTTGTCGAATTTATTCATGAATTCAAATTATTATTAATAAGAAGATACACTCACCGTATCGCAAGCCACTGAAAAAACAGTGTTAAAACGCATAAATTAGCTTCCTTCCCATCCGGTTTTAAGCTGCGAAAATTTGATACTGAAAAAACAGTTTTAAAAGGCATAAAGTAGCTTCCTTCCCATCCGGTTTTAAGCTGCGAAAATTTGATACTGATAAAACAGTGTTAAACCGCATAAAGTAGCTTCCTTCCCATCCGGTTTAAAGCTGCGAAAATTTGATACTGATAAAACAGTGTTAAAACGCATAAAGTAGCTTCCTTTCCATCCGGTTTAAAGCTGCGAAAATTTGATACTGATAAAACAGTGTTAAAACGCATAAAGTAGCTTTCTTCCCATCCGGTTTAAAGCTGCGAAAATTTGATACTGATAAAACAGTGTTAAAACGCATAGAGTAGCTTCCTTTCCATCCGGTTTAAAGCTGCGAAAATTTGATACTGATAAAACAGTGTTAAAACGCATAAAGTAGCTTCCTTCCCATCCGGTTTTAAGCTGCGAAAATTTGATACTGAAAAAACAGTTTTAAAAGGCATAAAGTAGCTTCCTTCCCATCCGGTTTAAAGCTGCGAAAATTTGATACTGATAAAACAGTGTTAAAACGCATAAAGTAGCTTTCATCCCATTCGGTTTAAAGCTGCGAAAATTTGATACTGAAAAAACAGTGTTAAAACGCATAAAGTAGCTTCCTTCCCATCCGGTTTAAAGCTGCGAAAATTTGATACTGATAAAACAGTGTTAAAACGCATAAAGTAGCTTCCTTTCCATCCGGTTTAAAGCTGCGAAAATTTGATACTGATAAAACAGTGTTAAAACGCATAAAATAGCTTCCATCCCATTCGGTTTAAAGCTGCGAAAATTTGATACTGAAAAAACAGTGTTAAAACGCATAAAGTAGCTTCCTTCCCATCTGGTTTAAAGCTGCGAAAATTTGATACTGAAAAAAAAAGTTTTAAAACGCATAAAGTAGCTTCCTTCCCATCCGGTTTAAAGCTGCAAAAATTTGATACTGAAAAAACAGTTTTAAAACGCATAAAGTAGCTTCCTTCCCATCCGGTTTAAAGCTGCGAAAATTTGATACTGAAAAAACAGTGTTAAAACGCATAAAGTAGCTTCCTTCCCATCCGGTTTAAAGCTGCGAAAATTTGATTTTCCTCGCTATTCAAGATGAGGACAAAACTCTCAGTGTTTTGTGTTTGTGTTGTGTTTGTGTTGATTAGTGTTTTGATTATTGTGATTGTAACGATTGACTTTTGTTTTGGTGAGCTTCAGAGTTCTCTCTAGTCTCCATGATGGCATATGAACTAGTTGAAGTTTTAGTTAGCTAGATATAGGAAGAGGTTATATATGTGAGGTAAGGGGTTGATAAATGGCATGAGGGGAAGATGTATGAGAGCTTTTGTAACATGTTATGTCTAATATGAATTACCCGACTATCAATGATATCCTGATTATGATATCCTTATAAAAAAAAAGCTGGTTTATAAGAGAATTGTGAGGGAAGGGTGCTGTGTTTTCGGGATAGTAAAGGAAAATCTTTTAAATTTATAGCATTTCCTTGAAAATAGCAGGATCGCCAAAGAGGGGGCAGATATGGAGGCAATTGCATTCTAGATTTTGAAATATATAGTTTTGGGTGTTTTCACTGAAAAAAAAACAATCGGAAAAAATAGTTCATCATTCAGGTTTTGAAAGATACTTTTTTTACTATCTTCAATAAAAAATGGTAAAATTCCCCCCCCCCCCACTTTTACATTTCTGTGAATTGGCATACTCTAGAAACAGCATTAACATTCATCTTAATAGCCTACAAAATAAACTAAGAGTAAAGTTAATAGAAATGTCAGAATAGTGGTTAAGTAAGTTTGGGTAATTTCACACTGAAGCAATTCCTTTCAACCTAGGCTTATGTAAAAATTCATAAATCATCGTAATCATCACCTATAATCATCACAGTCATCATAAACAAACTGTTCAAAAACTAATACACTAAAACAAGTCTTTTCATGAAAAACCCTAAAAAAAAATCATAATCATCGTCTAAATCATCATAATCATCACAAGTAATCTATTTAAAAATTACAAATGTTGGCGGAGATTCAAGCTCTGATCCAGGGCGAAAGGCTTTTTAAGAAAAAGCTTATTAATTCATTTTCAAATTTATCAACTGCTTATCCATAAAATTCTTTTTTTTTGCAACTATGATGATTTTTGACTATTGAGTTTTCCATAGCGCAACATAAACTGACATAACGTAAAAATAAGTAGACCTAGAGTCTACTTGGCACGTTACCGACAAATTTGCTCAGTAAGATTACGTAAAGTACCATAAAGTCTCGAGTGATGCTGGATTGAAAGGCTTCATGGTATAGTGTGAAAGAACCATTAGAAGTGTAAAGTATTTCATTAAAAATTAGGGCATTGGATAATATATAACGTAGGATAACATATCCCACGGTCCCTACAATTACTGGCCCACAGTGTCCTTTCTTTTTCTGTAGCGAGCTATAAAGAAACTGTTATTAAACTAGGTGCTGTTTGGCTTTTTTTCACATCAAATTAAGATTTGTAGTACAACATGAGCGACTCAAAGAAGGGGTGAGGGGAGGCTATGGCCTTTCTTGAGAGTCAAAGAGATATAAAAAGAAGGGGTGAGGGGAGGCTATGGCCTTCCTTGAGAGCCAAAGAGATATAAAACACATAGAAGCGAGAATAAGAAATACCCCCCCCCCTTATATCCTTATAAAAACAAATACCCAGTTAGCACTTATTACCTTCTCCCAGGATAGCTTAGTGGTGGTGTTATTGTACTCCTTGCTTCAAAATTAGAAGAATAGATCGACTGATCAGTTTCAGTTTTATTTCAGTTTTAATTCAGTTTTATGTGGTTCTCAACATGATTAGAAGTTTTTTCTGTACAATAATGAAAAAAGACAATAGACTAGACTAGTTATTCCCACGAGTTGTCTTTAGGAGAAGAAAACCTGTTCACTTCGTGTCCTAATTTTGGCTTACCAAAAAATGTACAATTAATAATATGCCTAATTATCTTTAAATAGCTTTCACCATACTTGTAAGGATTGAAAAGAGATGTTTCATTATAGGCATAATCTACGTGACGATGTGCGTCAGAGCCTATACGAAGAAGTGAATATCTGGCTCAAAGCCTTACAAAAGAAAGGTACACCTTTCATGGGAGGCAATGCCCCTGATCTGGGTGACTTGGCTGTCTATGGCTGCCTAAATTCTATCGAAGGATGTAAAGCTTTTCAAGACCTGTTGGTGAACACAAAAATTAGGCATTGGTATGAAAATATGAGAAACGCAATAGGACACAGACAAGGTCAAGCTTTATTGGCTGAATATTGAGTTCAGGGTTCTAAATTGTTATATTTAGGAAGGGCCCTTCATTTAGAAGTTTTTATCCGTCTTGTTTGTGGAAAATTTGTTTTAATTCGGCCAAATAAAAGTATTTTCTTTTCTGTTCGTTATATCTTGTTACTAACACTGAAAGTTATAATACGGGTGAAGGAAATTTTAAATTTCATCACTACTTCTTTCCCTTAGACATTTTTATCCCTTAGTAAACCTTCATCTTGCTTCAGCCAAAATCTCCGTTTTTATCCCAACAAAATTTTCTACCGAAAGATGTAGAAGACTTTTTTCCTCTAAATAATTGATGTGTCAAATAAGTGAATCTCTCAACCCCCCACACCCTTTTACTACTCATTGTATAAGATTTATCTTTACTAATTTTAAACGTAACAGTAAAAACCAGGAGCATGCAACATATAATTGTCCATGGGAAAAACAATCCGTGTTAAGATCTATACGCATTTTTCTAACGTTGCTTGAGCTTTGTTGATGGTGATTGCAAATGCTAATCGAATTGGGAATTGCAATATTTTAAATTGAAAAGGCAGATCCGTTGGATGGGAATGCGAGGAATAAGAAAAGCCTCACCCTCGGAAGGCCCTGTCAAGATTGTTTTGTTGTTGTTTTTTTTTTTTTTTACGGCAAGTCTCGTGCCGTTGCAAAGCTTTGGTGGGTTAATATTTCGCAACATGATTATTGTTACGCCTATTTTTAGTTGTAGCACGTGTGGTGGAAACCCGGGGAGATCCAGCGAATTTAAAATTCTGCTGGATAGTTAACCGCTTCATTCATTTACAGTTAATTTTAATATTTTTACGTGTGCCCATAAATAACAATTTTTCAGGCAAGCATTCATTTCGTCAGCACGTGTCGATCTAGGAATAATAGGTAATGTTTGCCTGAAATCTCCCGCAAACAATATTAATGTGCTGCCAAAGGGTTTAGAATTTCCTTGGAAATCTTGCAATGATCGCTTGACAGCCTCGAGCGATTTTTTGTGCGCCATTGTGCACTCGTCCCAAGCAATAAGTTTGCATTGCTGCAATTCTTTACCCATCCCAGATGATTTGGAAATGTTGCACCTGGGAGTTTCTATAGGTTGAATATTCAGAGGCAATTTCAAAGCGGAATGAGCAGTTCTCCCACTAGGCGACAACGTTGCGGCTATTCCGGACGACGCAAGGGCCAACGCTATGTAATTTTTGGATCGAATTGCCAGAAGCAATCTTATTAGAAACGTTTTACCAGTACCTCCTGGCGCATCCAAGAAGAAGATTTCTCCAACTTGGTTATCGACACAATGCATTATCTGATCATAAATGCCTTTTTGTTCTAAGTTCAGACATGAACTTAGAAATATTTGTTTGTATATATGACAATAAATCAATCGTGTTGTAACTTTTTTCACAGCCCAATTCTACACATGTAGAAATAGCAGCAGTACGATTAGGTGAAGGCATTCCCAAATGCTTGAGAAGTTTGTTTTCCGTAGATAAGCACAAATCTTCAATCATAACTAAACTGCAGTTATAAATTTCTGTTGTAAAGTCCAAGGTTATATCTGACCTCTATAGCCGTATTCGGTGGAGTATATCCTCGGCCATTTGCGATTTGTATTTCTCCCATAACTCTATAGGAGATGATGGAGAGCAAGTTGTCAATATAATTCCAAACAATGCACGAATTTGACTTGGAGTTGACGTTTCGCACTCGTCATTGATGCAATTATCCCAGTGTTGGTCGTTCTCCAATAAATTCAGGGATTGGCATGCACTACGATAAGTGTCATGTGTAGTCCCGTTTACACTTTTCAAATGCTCAAAGGACGTCGGGCCGGGTACATTAACCAAAAGCAGGCAGAGAAAGAAGCATTCATGTTGATTGGGGTGAATGATGTAGATTCTTCCTATCGTGGTTTCTTTGATGATCTTAGGTTGGCCGTCGACTGACTCACCCCGTTTTCGACGTTCAAATGATTTTTTATTAGCATTCCATGTGTAATACGTAGGCACTTCAGAATACAGCAGTTTTTTTGCAAAAGAATAATTTTAACATAACGTGAAGAAAGCAGTTAACGTTGTATCCGGTGGATTCAGGGCTCTTTGTTGCACGTTGGATTCCGAAAAATAAACACGTTGACCATTCTGTAAATGTACCGCTAAGTGAACAACAGCTGGACTTCGTTCATGTATGGGAAATGAAAGAATTCGCCACACAGCTTCATTACTGCTTATGTATCTTCCAGCCTGATATTTTACGACTTCATCGATATCACTGATTTCGGACTGCAAGCCAAAAACTGCCATGTCACTGCCTTTGTTGACATATTTACATATGTATTTGATTGCCTTTACGGAATTACAATATTCCACGTTTATGTGTGCATTGTATGTTTTCGATAATAAAGGTGGATATGGAATGACCCACTGGTTATCTACTTTGATGTAACGGCTACGCGACTTTATGATTGCTGATTTTCCGCCATCTTCGGTAGACCTTCTTCTATATAAAGGGTATCCATCATTGCCGGTAATTGTGTTAGGTACTAAAAGTCGAGGATATTGCTTTGTGCACCTTCCTCTGTCCATGCATGGTGAATTTTCATTCATTTCACCGCGAGGGCCATGTATCATGTTTTTTACCGCAATGTCATGTAAGCCCCTATCGACATCTACATCAGGTATTTTAGCGGAAATCATATCGTCAATTTCATTAGAAGCGATTTTATTAAATAACCGTATTAGTATATGTATAATTTATCTTTGACATTAGTGATACTTTCTCTTTGAGCCACAATATAATGGTACTTTTCCTCTGAGCCACATATATTTATATTGAACTAGCTGTTGGGGTGGCGCTTCGTCGCCACCCCAACACCTAGTTGGTAGGGCGCTTCGCGCCCCCCACCAAGCCCCCCCCGCCCGCGCAAGTCGTTACGCGCCATATTAGTTACGCGTCATTGTAGTTGTGTCCCTGTGTCCCACCTGTGAATAGATATATATATATATATATATATATATAGATATATATATATATAATATATATATATATATATATATATATATATATTATATATATATATATATATAATATATATATATATATTTATATTTATATATGTATATTTATATATATATATTTTTTTTTTGATACTTGTTCTTATCTGTAATAGTTTATATTTTTGATTATAATGTAAATAAAAGTCAAGTCAAAATGTGGCAAATGATTTTCTATACTTTAAAAATATTATATTGTTACAAAGCCATGTGACAATGCAAACAGTATTTCAGATCAATTTGTGCCTTCAAATTAACTCAACCGTTTAAATATTGGATCAATATCTCGTTTGAATGCGTCACATTGATACTAGTTGATCAAATAGCAGCCATTACCATTAGCCTACTTCAGGGTTGCCACTGGCAGTATATTTGCTCTAATTTAGTAACTGTTTTCCAAATTAGTGACAGTAAATATTTCTGAAACAGCACTTTTTTGCCAGTAGTCACAAAGTGAGTGGCAATTCTGCATTAGGGGCATATACATACAATCAATTTGAGGTTTTGCAAAACTAAAAATTATTTACTGTTGAATAGTCTAAAAAACAAACAGTTTAAATCAAATCATTTCCACAATTATTTTCCAAATTTAAATTGAAATGAAATTGTAATAAATCTACTTGTTGTTATTCAATTGAAATGGGACACACTTGCCCATAGATAAGAGCGCATCCGGAATTTATTCTCGGTTAGGGGGGGTATTAGGTACAAAATTTTTCTAAACGCATTAACATTCGTTTGTTTGCATTTTTGTTACGTTTTTAAGTGCGGCAAAAAATTTAGGGTAAGGGTTCAAACCTGAACCCCTCCCCTCCCCACTTGGATGCGACCTTGTCCACAGATGACATACAGATTAAGTTTACTTACAAATCTGGATCTATAATTAGTGATCTAGGGAATTGGCCCCTTGATCTGGCATCGTGGATACCAGTCTGTTATGTATTCTGGAATCAACAGTTCTGAAAAATATACAATTTCAAGCTTTTTTTCGACGTGTAAGGTTCCTCTTTTCTTCGCTTAACTTTGCATGGCTTGTACCAGTGCTGCAACAAGTACTCCAAATTTTTACTTAAGTATCAAGTATTAAGCACTCATTGTTTTTTTACTTAAATATCAAGTAATAAGTAGCCTACTTTCCAAATTCTTACTTAAGTATCAAGTATCAAGTACTTGCCAAAATTGTACTTAAGTAGTACTTCAAGTATTTATTCAATGTATGTATATTCTATATATATATATTTATATATATATATATATATATATATATATATATATATATATATATATATATATATATATATATTGACTTGTTTTTTAGTCAACTAGAATATAAATATATGATGGATAAGAATAATCCAATTAATTTAAAACATGCTTTGTCAATAATAAAAGATATTTAGATGATATTTTGGTCTTAAATTGTAAGGATTTCATTGATATTTCTAAAAATATATATCCATCAGAGCTTATCTTGAGCCTAGTCATGACGCTGGTCATGAAGATCATTTATTAGATTTAAATATTAATATTTGTGATAAAATAAATTAAGTTTTAAAATGTATAATAAAACGATGATTTTGATTTTGTAAGTGATTAGTTTCCCATTCCCTGAAAGTATATACACTCCAATATCACTCACAGTTACTTCGTTATGCAAGGATTTGTAGTAATTATATTGAATTTAAAAATAGAAGTAAAATCTTAAGCCAAAAATTGATATCAAGATGTTTTTCTGCAAATAAATTAACTTGGCAATTTAAAAAATTTAGTTTTCATTATAACGAACTTTTAAATAAATATCAAAGAATTACTTCTTGAAATACTTAAAGAAATTTTAACTAATTTCGGAGGTTCGAGAAATGTTGTCACAGCGCCATTTATTTTGAATTGTGTTTCTAATTGAGCGGATTTTTTAAAAAATTAGCCACATGGGAAAGATGAATTCTATAATTGTTTAGTTCAATCAGGTTTTTTGCAATGGTGTTAATATTTGGGATTTGATAAAATTTATAATATTTAGTTTACCTATTGTTGCTAAAGGGAGGGAAATATTAACAAGATAAGCTTGTTTTGGTTTTACTTGGTTGTTTTACATTTGCTGTTTTTTTTTTCCATAGTCATGTATTTTGGGGGTGATACCTGGACGCGGGGATGCCATGGATATTCTGTGGTAGCCACAACACTGTGCTGGGTAGAGAATTTAGAGTGGCGAAACCCTATATAGGCCAGTGTATTCTCCTGATGAGCCCTTATGTTGGGTGTTGCCTCTGAATTATTTGTCTATATTATTTTTTTCTATTGATCGGTAAATGACGACTTATACTTATTGACGACATGACTGCCTGTCCATGGATTATTCTTTATGGTTGATTGTGTGTGGCTATGCTGTTTGACCTATGTGATTGTATGGATGAGTAGGGTTAAGGCTTCACATTCACGTGCTGGTCTATATTAAACACTAATTTAGGAAAACAGTCTTCCTTTTCTCCTTCTGTCTCTTTTTTTTTTTTTTTTTGTGTTTGTGCTGTAGCATTGGTGATTTCTCTTTTCATGATATATATTTATATATATTTATTTATATATATATATATTTATTTATATATATATACGTAAAACATGCGAATATACAACATTCTTCACTGTCCCATTGTCTGTGCATATAAATAGATTGTCAGGTTTACTGACTCTTGAACATGCAACATATAATTGTCCATGGGAAAAACAATCCGTATTCAGATCTATACCTCATAATTCTAATGATGTGTCCCTGTGTCCCGGTCGTCATTTGTGTCCCGTGGTCCCAGTTTGTAATTTCTCT
The DNA here is from genome assembly GCF_032884065.1 of Artemia franciscana. Taxonomy (NCBI): domain Eukaryota; kingdom Metazoa; phylum Arthropoda; class Branchiopoda; order Anostraca; family Artemiidae; genus Artemia; species Artemia franciscana. Next base: position 37,114,906 of record NC_088878.1, on the reverse strand, counting down.
TTGAGTGTCCCAGTCGTCATTTATATTCCCTGTGTCCGGTGTCCCGGTCGTCATTTGTGTCCCGGTCTGTCATTTCTATTCGAACAATCCCTGTGTCCCGGTCGTCATTTATATATCCCGCCTGTGCCCCCGGCGTCCCCGTTGTAGTTGTGTCCCTATGTCCCGGTCGTCATTTATATTCCCTGTGTCCCGGTATGTAATTTCATCAGTTGACAAACATGACGTCAGTCGACAAACAACTTCATGACGCATACAGCTCAATCCTTATAATGACGTCACTCGACACACACACACACACAGACAGCTTATTTTTATATGTATAAGATAAGACGTCATAATGAATATGATGTCATGTATTAAAATGAAAGCTTTCTTATATGCATATTGACGTCATATTGCAATAGATAACAGACTTAGTGATACTTTCTCTTTGAGTATATATAGGTGACGTCATATTGTAACAGATAGATAACTGATAACAGACAGTATATCTATATATATAAAAATGACCTAATATAATTCCTAATATAAGAAATTCATTTGGTTTAAAGTTAACCATCATTAGGATAACTTGCCTCTTGAAATTTGCCTCATTTCCAAAAATGTTGGAAACACTCTCTAAAAGGTAAATGACCTTAATGAAAGTCACATCATTGAATCAGATAGCCCTAGGGCAATGGTTCCAATCTCCAATTCTTGAGATTTAGGCTCCCAGTTCTTGGGGGCCCAATTCTCGAAAGTCAGGTGCAAGCTTAAAGGGTACCGAAATGCTGGGAAAAGTACTCATCGGGCCATCTTCAAGTTCAGGAAACAAAACAGGTTTAGGAACAAAAATACAAATTAGGTCCAGGGAACAGAAAATATTTTTGTTTTGATGTCCTTGAAACTTTAAGGCGTATTTGGTTGTGATAAAATAATCTGCATTATTATAATCCTGTCTCATATTTGATAAAGGAACTTGCACTTTCTTGGAAAGTGCAAGTGATAAATCAACGCCTAATCCAAGAAATCTGTGTTTACATAAATTATTTTATTAGGACTCTTGCCAAAGAGTATTAGAAACTGATTTAAATGGCGTTGCTGGTCCTTTTACATGGGCTAAATAGGAATTAAAAAGTACTAGTGCCACAGAAAGCATAGCGTTATGCAGTAGAGACTACAAATTTGAAACAAGCTTGTTTTAAATGTAATAATGTCTGGAATTCAGGGGCCCCTTGTCACAATGTTTAAGGAGGCACGGATTTTTCTTCAATTTTTAGTAAAAAAAATGTTTTTAAAAATCTTGGGGGAGGGTATGGCCCCCTTCGCTCCTCCAATTGGCACTCTTGATGGATTCAAATGGATTTTATAAGAGTTGTTTGATTCAGATTGGTGAAAGTGGTTCTTTAATCTTCGGTCCGTGGTTAAGCAAGGAATATTTAATTTGAAAACGCTGGTTTTTATTCTTTTGTTTTCTAGGAGGCAAGCTTGAGCTCAGGGACACCAATTTGGAGAATCTCCCCCCCCCCACTAGGTTCCCCCTTCCTAGATTTCGAAATTTTTGTTTTGCTATTATCATTGAAAATGCATTTCCCGTATTTTCAGTAAAAAAAAAAAACATAAAACTACCCCCCAAAATTTTAAATATATTTTGCCCTCCTCCTCCACGATTTTTCTTCAAAGTTTTTTAGTAATTCTAAAAAATCTTCTTATTGTTCTAATTAAACAACCCTTGTGTTTCAGGAGTCGCTCTTAAGGAACTGGGACAAAATTAAAAACTAGCGTAAAGAGTGAGATTTTGAGGAGGGGGCAATTCCTTTCATATACATAATAATGTCTGTTCGTTTTAAGTTTTACTGTTGCTCCTTACTTTTAATTGGAAAGACTTGTTTTTAAAAAATTAATTTCTGATCAGTTTTTAAATAATACCAGGAAATCTGGCCCCACCTACACGCAGAAATCCCCTTCCCAAGGGAAATATCCTCCAGACAATTCAATCCCAGATAATATTTACCCCTTAAAATCACCCTTAAAAACTCCACGCTTAAAAATGAGACGGAAAGAGAAAGCATGACACATAAAAATAATTTTTTTAGGAATTTTGGCAATTAAAAAACTCAAACTTTAAGACCTGTCATTTGACTATGAATTTATCTTGCAAGGGAGAAGGGCTTCAAACAGTTAATTTGTGAGCATTTATTAATCTATATATATAAAAATAAGTTGTCTGTCTGTGTGTCTGTCTGTCAGGTGACGTCATGTTTCTGTGTCGACTGACGTCATGAAGTTAGTTGTCGTCATTTTTGCTATGACGGTGACGTCATTAATGGTATTTAAGACATGCGTTCACGGAAAAATGTTTAATTGTAAAATGACCGAAGAACCTACAATGGCAACAGCCGAGGAAGCTGCTCAAAGAGTCTATGCCAAAAAACTTGCTGCTGATAGAGAAAGTAAGAAAAGAAAGCGTGCCGAGGAATCCCAAGAACAGCAAGAAAACAGGCTTGCAGCTGATAGAGAAAGTAAGAAAAGAAAGCGTGTCGAGGAATCACAAGAAAAGCAAGAAAACAGGCTTGCGGCTAAAGAACGCAAAACCGCGCAGTTAGATGAAAATCCACCTGGAAAGCGAGAGTCAAAACATATCAAAACTGAAAATGATAGCGATGATGATTGGGTTTGGGATTTTGACTTGGATAAGGTCATCAATGCCTACCAGATTTAAGTTAAAAAACAAAGGTTCGGCGATATGTACTTCATAGTGACGCTGAAAAATAAAGAAGAAAAAATAACTGAAAAAATGTAAAAAACTAAAAAAAACTAAAAAGAAAAAACACTCAAAGATAAATTACAGACCGGGACACAAATGACGACCGACACAGAGGGAATATAAATGACGACCAGGAACCTCAAAGAAAAATTACAGACTGGGACACCCGGACACAAATCACGACCGGGAATATAAATGACGACCGGGACGCAGGGACACAACTACAACGGGGACGCCGGGGGCACAGGCGGGATATATAATTGACGACTGAGACACAGGGATTGTTTGAATAGAAATTACAGACCGGGACACCGGGACACAAATGACGACCGGGACACTGGGACACAGGGAATATAAATGGCGACCGGGACACTCAAAGAGAAAATACAAACTGGGGCACCAGGACACAGGGAATATAAATGCTATTTATATGCACAGACAATGGGACAGCGAAGAATGTTGTATATTCGCATGTTTTACGTAGTTAAAAATATATATTTATATCTATCTCTATTCACAGGTGGGACACAGGGACACAGCTACAATGGCGCGTAACTAATATGGCGCGTAACGACTTACGCGCGCGGGGGGGCTTGGGGGGGCGCGAAGCGCCCCACCTACTAGGTGTTGGGGTGGCGCGAAGCGCCACCCCAACAGCTAGTTTAAAATACAAATTTTGAAGTCTCTACAGAACAGTTCGGTTTGAGACACATGAAAATTATTAACCTTTGATTTTCACTTAATATTTAAGGAAATTAAAATTATTTAAAATTAAATTAAAATTGAAGTTTAGTCCTACCCATCAAAAGTTACGAGCCTGAGAAAATGTGCCTTATTTTCGAAAAAAGGGAAACATTCCCTAAAAGTCATAGAATCTTAATGAAAATCACACCGTCAGATTAAGTGCATGAGAGAACCCTACTGTAGAGGTTTCAAGCTCTTATCTGCACAATTGTGGAATTCTGTATTTTTTGCCAGAAGAATGATGCGTGTTTGCCAATTGTTTACATATAGTATTTGTTATTGGTAAGTATAGCCTACACACGTTTCCAAAGGGTATTGTTTCTGGTGGGGGGCGGGCGAGGGGATTGGGTTACGATGAAGGATTTTTCCATGGAGAAATTTTTCATGGGGGAAGATAATTTTTATGAAGGCGGTGCTGGATATCCCAGCATTTTTTTAAAAACGATCAGAAATTAAATTTTAAAAAACAAGTATTTTCCAACTGAAAGTAAGGAACAACTTTAAAAATTCAAACAAACAGAAATTAATGCATCTATGAGGGAGGTTGCCTCCTTCTCGGTATCTTATTCTTTAAGCTAAGGTTCAACTTTTTGTTCCAATCAAACAGTTCGTGGTAACGAACTGTAGTAAGGAGCGACTCGGCTCAATAGTAAACAAAACTCTAAAAAACGGAATTTTGATGCTAAAAGATACATCAAAAGAATCGAATTTTCATGCTGATTTTAAATATATATCTTTCATCAAATTTAGTCTTTGTCATAAAGAGTTACGAGCCTGAGAAAATTTGCCTTATTTTGGAAAATAGGGGGGAAACACCCCCTAAAAGTCATAGAATCTTAATGAAAATCACACCATCGCATTTAGCGTATCAGAGAACCCTATAGAAAAAATTTAAAGCTCCTATCTACAAAAATGTGGAATTTCGTATTTTTTGCCAGAAGACAGATCACGGGTGCGTGTTTACTTGTTTTTTTGTTGTTGTTTTTTTTTCCCAGGGGTCATCGTATCGACCAAGTGGTCCTAGAATGTCGCAAGAGGGCTTATTTTAACGGAAATTAAAAGTTCTAGTGCCCTTTTTAAGTGACCAAAATATTGGAGGGCACCTAGGCCCCCTCCCACGCCCATTTTTCCCTAAGTCAACGGATCAAAATTTTGAAATAGTCATTTTGTTCCACATAGTCGAAAACCATAATAACTATGTCTTCGGGGATGAATTGCTCCCCCACAGTCCCTGGGGGAAGGGGTACAAGTTAGAAACTTTGACCAGTGTTTACATACATTAATGGTTATTGGGAAGTGTACAGACGTTTTCAAGGGGATTTTTTTGGTTTTGGGGTGGGGTTGAGGGGAGAGGGATATGTGGGAAAATCCTTCCTTGGAGGAATATGTCAGGGGGGACGAGAAATTCAGTGAAAAGGGCGCGGGATTTTCTAGCATTACTATAAAAAAACAATGAAAAAATAAACATAAAAAAGTTTTTTCAATTGAAAGTAAGGAGTAGCATTAAAACTTAAAACGAACAGAGATTATTAGTCATATGAGGGGAATACCTCGCTCTTTATGCTAAAGTATTTTTAGTAATTTCAACTATTTATTCTACGGCCTTTCTGATTCAGGGATTATTCTTAAAGAATTGGGACAAAACTTAAGATTTAGTGTAAGGAGCGAGATATTAACGAGGGGCAAACCCCCTCATATACATAATAAAAATATAAGAATATAGAGGTTTGTTACGTAAATTAATTCTTAAGTTACGTGTATTTTTTACTAATAAAAACGTTCGTCAAAAATTAAAACTTCTAGTTGCCTTTTTAAGTAACCGAAAAATTGAAGGGCAACTAGGCCTCCTTCCCCACCCCTTATTTCTCAAAATCGTCTGATCAAAACTTAGAGAAAGCCATTTAGCCAAAAAAAGAATTAATATCCAAATTTAATTTTAATAATTTATGTGCGGAGAGCCAAAATCAGACACGGAGAGCCAAAATCAGCATTAATTCAAAAACGTTCAGAAATTAAATAAAAAAGACTAGGTTTTTTTAACTGAAAGTAAGGAGCGACATTAAAACTTAAAACGAACAGAAATTATTCCGTGTATATAATTGGTTGTCCCCTCCGCAATCCCTCGCTCTTTACGCTAAAGTTTGACTCTTTGCCACAATTCTACTTTTTAAAACAATTAAAAACTTTAGCGTAAAGAGCGAGGGATTGCAGAGGGGACAACCAATTACATATACGGAATAATTTCTGTTCGTTTTAAGTTTTAATGTCGCTCCTTACTTTCAATTAAAAAAACCTAGCTTTTTTTAAATTTAATTATTTAAGAATGACTCCTGACACACAAAGAACTTTTAATTAGACTAACAAGCTTTTTACAAATTCACAAACACTTTAGTTTACGTTGCGAGGTACCGAGGAGGGGGCAACGCTAAGGTTTTGTTTAACTTTTAAAAGAGGTTATTATTCGAATTTAACAGCCTTGTAATTCAGGAGTCATTCTTAAATAACTAGAATAAAAATCAATTTTTAGGCTATTATAAGATTATTGTTAGTTAAAAAAAGTAAAATTAATATGCAAATATCGTTTTAATTATTTTTGTACGGTGAACCAAATTCAAAACGTACATTAATTAAAAATTTTCAGAAGTTAAACAACAAAAAACAGGTTTTTTAGCTGAAAGTATGGTGCGACATTAAAATTTAAACCGAAGAGAAATTATTCTGTATATGAAAGGGGCTGTCCCCTCCTCGACACCTCGCTCTTTATGCTAAAGTTTTTATTGTTTTAAAAAGTAGAGTTTTGACAAAGAGTCAAACTTTAGCGTAAAGAGCGGGGCGTTTAGCAGGGAACAGCCCCCTTCATTTACGGAGTAATTTCTGTTCGTTTTGTTTTAACGTCGCTCCTTACTTTCAGTTGAAAAAGCTTGTTTTTGTTTATTTAATCGTATACAGAATAATTTTTGTTCGCTTCAAGTTTTAATGTCGCTTCTTACTTTCAGTTAAAAAAACTTGTTTTTTTAAATTTAATTTTTGTAAGAACCTTGAGGTTTTTGCTTTACTTTTAAAAAGGCAAGTAAAGTAATAACCATTAAAGTGAAAATTTTTTTAAATTTTCAACCTTAAAGTTTTTAACTTGTTTAAGACCTTAAGAATTATTACGTATGAAGGAAGTTGCCTCCTCCTCAACACCTGCTCTTTACGCTAAAGTTTTTTAGTACTTTTGAAAAAAAGCTTCTTACTGTTCCAATTAAACGACCATTGTGTTCCAAGAGTCGTACTTAAAGAATTGGCACAAAATTCAAATTTTAGCGTAAACAGCGAGGTGTTGGCAAGGAGGCAACCTCCTTTATATACGTAATAGTTTCTGTTCGTTTTAAGTTTTGATTTTGCTCCTTACTTTCAGTTGAAAAAACTTGTTTTCTTTTCAATTTAATTGTTGATAGTCTTTTGAGTAATCCCAGGAAATCTGGCCCCCCTCACGGAGAAACACCCTCCCTATGGATATATCCCTTAGACAATTCAATACCAAGAAAGTTTACCCAGGGCAGTTACCCTTAACAACTCCACGTGTAAAATTGAGACGAAAAAGACAGCAAAATAAAAGAATTCTGTATATGAATTCTAATAAAATCCCCACGTGTATAATTTCTTCTGACAAGTTCGCCCCCTGGAAACTTCCCTTCTCGTGGAAAATTGCCTCGTAAGAAAAACCCCAGCGGGAAATTTGTCTTCCCACCCTAAAATGTTTGCATGCTTCCCAATAACAAATACTACGCGTAAATAATGGGAAATTTTTATAACTTAAAGAACCTACCCCTGGGGCTGCGGGGGTCATGTTATACCCAAAGGAATGGTTATTGGGCCTTACAACTATGATAAACAAAATGGCTATTTTAAATCTCATCGGACAATTTTGGGGGAAGGGGGAGGAGACCAATTTGCCCTCAATCTTTTGGTCACTTAAAAGGGTACTAGAACTTTTAATTCACGTTTTAATGAGCCTTCTCATGATATTCTAGGGCCACTGGGTCGATACGATCACCCATGGTAAAAAAAACAAAAACAAACGAACAAACCAAAATAAACACGCAACCATGAACTTTCTTTTGGCAAAAAAAATAAAAATTCTACATTTTTGTAGATAGAAGCTTGAAACCTCAACAATAGGGTTTTCTGATACGCTGATGATTTTCATTATGATTCTATTACTTTAGTGGGGTGTTTCATCCTTTTTTGGAAAATAAGACAATTTTTCTCAGGCTTTTAAACCTTTGATGGGTAGGACTACGCTTAATTAAACTTATATATTTGAAGTCAGAATAAAAATTCAATTCTTTTGATATATCTATTGGTATAAAAATTCCGTTTTTTAGAGTTTCGGTTACTATTGAGACAGGTCGCTCCTTACTTACAGTCCATTACCACAAACTGTTTGATCGAGTCTGAAACATGGTCGACGGTTCTTAGACGTTTAACGTCTAAGAGCCCAACGTCTCAATACCACTTGATACAAGGTTTAACAGCGTTAGTCCTTTACATGTTTGTGGCAATTTCTGTTCATCTTAAGTGTGCTTGATTAATCATCTTAATTTTTGTCCGTATTCAGATTTGTTTGTTTATAATTAGTGTCCCCCTTCCTACTCGCTACCAAATCTTTACCCAGAGAATATTCTCTGTGAGTTTTGAGCTAATCGGACACCAACGATCAGCCTTGCCCCACCTTTCAAAGGAACCTTATGAAATTTCCAAGGGCTTTACATGCTGATTAAGTTTTTTTTTTTTTTTTACTCTTACCTAGGTTGGAAATGTTTGTTGTTAGAGGTGTTTGGATAGTGCTCAGTATTTCTCGTGTATTGGTTTCAAATATGTAATCGGAAATAGTTTTAATTCTTGGGATAATCCTCTGCCTTTTTTTGGTCTTTTGTTTTTTTAGGGGAATTTTATTGTTATTTTTTTTCTTCTTTAAATTTTTTTGAGTCTCTTTTTTATTTTCTTTTTGATTTTAGAATTTTTTTTCTCTTGTTTTAAGTCTCTGAAAGGTGTAAATGTATTATGTTGAAAATATTTTTTTAATGTATTTTTTTTCTCCCCTGTTTTTTTCTGGGGGTGTCTAGGGTGAAGTGTTTATGATGTGAATTTATTGGTTGAATAAATTGATTGATTGATTGATTTACATCGGTATATGACAAACGAGCAACTAATACAATTTAAACCCCTCCCCCTACGTGCTATGGGGGGTCATGTGACCCCTAGAGGCATATTATTGAATCGTTTGCAAATTGGTGATCTCAAAATTATGATGTTACGTCTTGGGGTGCTGCGGTGGGGGCGGAGTAAAGACGACACAGGGGGGCTGATTCCCTCCCAACCGCTTTTATTCTTAAAAAGGGCAGTAGAAATTCAATTTAACACCCAACGACCCCCCTCTGAAGTTCCTTTGATAACTCCTTCGATAGGAAGGGGTGGAAAAAAGTAAACGATACATGCAAGTCGCATCGCTCTTTGCTTAGGCAGTTCCACTGCGTTGTTTATGACTTTTTTCGATTTCATATCTCCTAACTTAGCAATAAGTTTCTAAATGGTGGTAAATTTACATTCTCATAATCTTATAACTAAAGTCAAAAACCTTTAGTGTATCAGGAAATATGAACAATCCGTGCTTTTTCACAAGAAGAATGACACACATAAAAAAAAGACACATGATATTAATTATATTGCATTATCACTCCTCTTCAGTAGCTCTGCTTTTGACCAATATACCGCATTTGTTAGCTTTGGTAATTTTCAGACGCGGACGGCCTTGGCAATTCAGCATCTGATGATGGTGTAAAAACAGAGGTAAATTTACCGTGTATAGTTCAATGTTCTGGTGTAGACATAAAAAATATTGCAAACATGAGCTCACTACTGTAGTCATATCCGTTTTTTTTTGTTTTTTTTTTAGCTTTTTTTTTTTTTACAAAAGCCAAAAATAGAAGTTTGAACTGTTGAAGATTGCAAATATGTCCCCAAAAATTATTGAATTACGATTTAATAGATAAAAATATTACTGGATTATTATTCGATTATTATTTTATTATTTGCTTCATAAAAAAAATTATGGTGATCTTTATCCTGATCTGTAAACTACACATATTCTACATTCCTTATTCCCATTGATCCCACTCATACCCATTGATCTAGCGAATTGAAGCACTTAATGTATGTTTTAAACAGTTTTCAGTGAAATACCTCACACGGACCTTACTCGGTATTGAGGATGTCTACTCGTACATTTCTCCTTTTGGATTTTTCTCAATTTAAAATTACCCAATAAAGAAAAATAAAGTTTTTTTTTAAGAGAAAGTAATTTTTTTCAACAGGAGTAAAACCGAAACTTAAAACGAATAAAAATTACTCCGTACATGAGGAGGGCTGCTCCCTCCTCAACCCCTCGATCGCCACACTGAAGTTTTTGTGATTTAAAATAGCTAGTGATTTCAATCCACAAGCCCTTGTGTTTTAGCAGTTGTTCTTAAATAATCCTTTCAGCGATCACCTTTCAAAATCGCTGAAAGCAAAGCTCCGGGTAGGAAACGAAGGTCACGGAAACGTGTATATTTGTTTTTTTTTTAGAGGTGATCCTATCGAACCAATGGTCCTAGAGGGTCAGGAGAGGGCTCATTCGAAAAGAAATTTATAATTCAAGTCTTTGGTCTTATTTGAGACCAAAAAGACTGGAAGGCAACTAGTGCCCCTCCCACTCCCCCCATTTCCCTGGAGACATTCAACCAAACTATGAGATAGCTATTTGGTTAAAAATAGTTGAAAGGTCCAATAGCTATACATCTAACAATGACACAACCCCCCACAACTCCTTGGGAAAGGGATGTAAGTTATGCAATTTGCCGCGTTGTGTATATGTAGTATTTGTTGATGGGAAATAAACAGAGGTTTTTCGAGGTAAGGGAATTTTCTCTGGAGAGTATTTTCGATGGGGAGAACTTTCTTTGGGTTGTAAGTTCCAGGGGTAATCTTCCAGTGGAGATTTTACACAGAGGGAATTTTCTGGAATTCATATACGGAATTCTTCTTATTTGTCTCACTTTCTCTTTGGCTGCTCAAGCTTATGGGTGAAGAGAATGTTCCAGGGGAGTTGCCCAGGGAAATTCTCAGCGAAGAGGGTATTTTCTGTAGGATTTTTCCGTTGGGGGAATTTTGTCAAAGGAAATTTCTGTTGAGAGGTCCAATAGCTATACATCTGGGAATGACACAACCCCCCACAGCTCTTTGGGAAATTCCCGGAAATATATAGTTTTTTCTGCCAAATTTCCCCTACAGAAAATTCCTTTGGCAAAATTCGCCCAACGGAAAACAATCAGACAAATGTCCAATAGCTCCAAAATTATGGCAAACATCTTTTAAACTCAACAGCTGAACTGTTTGTGGAGGTCATGCAGCTGAGAACGACAAGTATTGGTTTTTCTCGTTGTGCAGCATTGTGACGCCTACGGGGAGCTAATCTAAACAAAAAAACAGGTGTGCTGACTTTTGGAATTGCTCTGATCCATAGTATGCCTGACCTCGCAGTGAAGCTGCAACCCAACAGCTCCTTGAGCAATGTAAGCGAAAGATTTTTTAACACCCATCATGGAATACTGACTTAGCGCTCAGTTTCTTCCAACCTTTTCATGAATTGAAGAGGTTGCGTGGGTGGCAGTGCTTCTGAACATAGAAGGAGCTCAAAGAATCCACCACAACTCTTTTCAAATCGTCGGCAGCGACATTCTATGAAAAGGGTGTGACAAAGCTTGTTTACAGATATGGCAAATACATCAATCTTCAAGGACATATATAGAGAAGCAACCTTAACTTTTCATTGCGTTTGGAAATAAAATGATTCCTATTTATTCTGGTAACTTTCCCTTATAGCCAATCGAAGGTTGAAAAAAAACAGCCTATGTCAAACAGTTCGTGGTAACGAACTGTAAGTAAGGAGCGACTCAGCTCAATAGTAGCTGAGTATCTAAAAAATGAAATTTTGATATCAATAGATATGCCAAAAGAATTGAAGTTTTTCCAATTCCAAATATATAAGATTCGTTAAGTTCACTAATACCCATCAAAAGCTACGAGCCCAAGAAAATTTGCCTGACTTTCGAAAAAAAAGAAAACATCCCAAAAAGTCAAGGAATCTTATTAAGAATCGTACCATAAGATTCAGCGTATCAGAAAACTCTTCTGTTCAGGTTTCAAGCCCCTAGAATTCATATATATACATATAGATATATCTATATATTCATATAGATAGGTTCGTATATATATATATATATATATATATATATATATATATATATATATATATATATATATATATATGTATATATATATATATATATATATATATATATATATATATATATATATATATATATATATATATATATATATATATATATATATATATATATATATATATATATATATATTATTTTTTGTCAGAAAAAGGATCACGGAAGCGTGTTTGTTGGTTTTTTGTTTTTTTCTCCCAGATACGATTGTATGAAACCAGTGGTTCTAAGATATTTGGAGAAGACTCATTCTAACCAAAATAAAAATTCTAGTGCTCTTTTTAAGAGACCGAAGAAATCGGTTGGTAAATAGCCCCCCTCCCACGTCCTTTTTTCCCCAAGGTCGTCCGATCAAAATTTTCTGATATTTATTTTGTTCAGCATATATTTTATTCAATAATTCTACCTTTGGGGATAACATGACCCCCACAGCCCCTGAAGGAAGGGCTGTAAGTAGTCAAATTTGCTCATAGTTTACATGTAGTATTTTTTTTTATTTGGTAGGGGGTACATGGGAGAGAAAATTCCGGGGCTGAAGTTCCCAGGGAATTTTATTTGCCTGGGGGAAATTGTCCGGAGGAAATTTCTAGTGGGGTTGAACTGTCCGGCGGATTCTTTCCATGGGAGGAAGGATTTTCCGCACGAGATAAATTCCTTGGGGGATTTTTCCGCGGAAGAGACTCTCTACAGGGTATTTTTGGCGGGAGCAACTTTCCACAGGGGTTGGGGCATTTCCGGGAGAAAAGTTTAACGGAGGGAAGATTTCCGGCATGATTTGAAAAATGATCAGAAATCAAAGTCTTTTCCAATAGGAAGTATGCAAGGGAGAAATTTTCAAGGAGAATCGTCCGCAAAAAATTTTCCGCGGAGAATTTTCAACGAGGATGGAATTGTACTGGATAATTTCCCGGGATGATTTTTTGTGGGACAAATCTCCATGAAAGTTTTTTTCTGCGGGAGATAATTTTCACGAAGGGAGATCCGGACTTCCTGGCATTATTTGAAAAAAATCAGACATCAAATTAAAAAACAACTAGTTTTTTCATCTGAAAGTAAGGAACAACATTAAAACTTGAAACGAACATAAGCTATTCCGTATATGTGGGGGGTTTCCCATTCCTGAATATCTTGCTCTTTATGGTAAAGTCTGACTTTTTGTCCCAATGACTCTTGCAGTATAATGGTCATGTAATTAGAATAAAATACTTTTCGAAGTACTAAAAACTTTAGCGTAAAGAGCGGAGTATTGAAAAGGGGATAATCCCCTTCATATAAAGAATAATTTCAGTTTGTTTTAAGTTTTAATGTTGCTCCTTACTTTCAGTTGAAAAAATTCATTGTTTGTTTTTTATTTAATACACATACCTAACGACAAATAATTAATTAATCTTTTAATCAATTAATAATTAATTGATAATTAAATTAATTATAATTAAATTATATGATTATAATCATATAATTAAATTTATTATATAATTATTTATATAATAAACATATATTATATTATATATAATATATATAATATATTATATATAATATATATAAAATATAATATATTATATAATAAATATAATATAATATATTATATGATTATTTATATAATAATTATTTATATAAATATGATATATTATATAATTTATTATATTTATTATATAATTATATAATTATAATTAAATTAATAATAAATTAATTAAATTAATAATTAATTAATAATAATTAATCCCTGTTCTATTCTTTTCCAGCTTTCACCTAAACCTTCAATCATTTTCAGCACTCAACTGAATGCCTTCATTTAAAGTACTAAGGATATCGGAACAAAATACGTCCCCCCCCCCTCTCCCTGGTCCTATCTCAGGTCTACTCATGCCTGTAAACTGAGATTTTGTAAGACTTTTCTGTTGATTGTGTCAGTGAAGCTTTTAAGGCGGTGGCACAGTTTTGTCAGTGTCGTCAAGTTAAACTATGAAAATAAATAAGCAAGGGTATTTAGTTAAATTTGATAAAACGCTTTCCTCTGTGAAGATTCAACTGTAGTGTCCATTCTTGTTGCTTGGTGCCATATTTTTCTGGCGTGTTTTTGTTCATTTTTTCCTTCTTTTTTTTTCAATTTGACACCCGCTACTATCAAAAACTACCTAACTGGATATGGAGACTTTTTTCCATTAAAAATTGAATTCCAGATTTTTCACAGTTGGTTTAGCCTTACTTAAAACGAATAGAAATTATTCCGTATAAAAGGGTGGGAAGTGCCCCCTCTTAAATACCTTGCTCTTTATGCTAAAGTCTGACTTTTTATCCCAATCTTTTAAGAAAGACTCCTGAAACACAAGGGCCGTTCGATTAGAATGACATATTTTTTTAAAACACTAATAAAAGTTAGCGGAAAGACCGGGGTATTGAGGAGGGGACAAACCCCCTCATGTAAGGAACAATTTCAGCTCATTGTATGTTTTAATGCTGTTCTTTACTTTCAGTTGGAAAAATCCTGAATGTTAACCTCTGTAAGCTTAAAATTAGCCAAAGCCAAATTAGCCATTAGCCACGTAGCCAAAGATATCACTGTCCTTGCTACTTTGAGGATAATGCACTGAATGGTAATTCATATTTGCAGTAATTAAAGTTTCTTGAAAAGGAGTATCACTGCCCTATACAAAAGGAAATAATTACGAAAAATAACGGTACATCAACAAGTCATTAATGATGCCGTAAATTCTCCTATAAAAAAGGGCTATTTTAAAAGTAAAAGAGAAAGAAGAATAAAAATTTCATTGTGATGTACCGACTTAATGTTTAAACTTAGTAGCAGCATTTTTTATAGTTCTACGAAATGCCTCGAACTTCTGTTGTATGAATGCATAAATGACATTTTGCCATTTGGATTGTCTAATACAAGTTAATATTATTCAGTGAAAATAAATTTATTTTATTAATTTATTTATTTACAACCCACAAAATACAGTGGAAAAACTGTGAAATAAACAACGATAAAATAAAAGACAACCATAAACACACTATTATGAATATATTTATATTCATAATAGATATATATAACAATATATTATTATATAAATTTATTATATATTTTTATTTTTTTAATATTAAGATATATAATATGATAAAAACTATCTTCTATAAGAAAAAGGAAAAAAACTGAAAAAAGAAAGAGAAAAGCTAAAATACAACATAAATAAATTAACCAAAAAATCGCCAGAGAGGGTCAAAAACACCAATCATTTGCTAAGTTTTAAGAAATAGATCCATAGATATTTGTTTCAGTAGCGAGGGGGCATCAAGAATGCCAAATTTAGAAACGACTCTATGGTTCTGGCACTACCGAGGCAAACGCAGCAGATATTTACAGTACTTAAGGAGGAGGAGGAAAGTAAGAAACCGAAGGAGGAAAGCAAAACTAGAAAGATAAAAACAGCAGGGGCACAAAAACTAGAATAAAGACCGTAAGATCCCCTTTGGTTTTACCAACCGCGATTGGTTGAAATTTTTCCGTAACCAACCCGCATACTTTTCAGCACGCTAGACGCAATAGTGGAGCAAGTAGCCGAAAGAAAGTAGCAAGTAGCCGAAATTCGGTCTGTTAGAATACATAATGTAATGTCTCAAGTTGCGGTAGTGTGAATGGTTTTACGGCGTAGTGTGTTCGCACACCCGGCTGACTGACCGTATTTCAAACAGTAGGTTGTACGAAAAATGTGTTTCAATCCCGCTTTCTAGGGCTATAATGAAAGAAAGGTTGAGATGGCTAGGCCACGTTCTACGGATGAAGGATGACAGATTACCGAAGATTGTCCTTTTTGGCCAACCGTCTGGGGCTACACGGAAAGCAGGTCGTCCTTGTCTGGGCTGGGGGGATGTCATAAATAAAGATTTAAAGGAAATGGGAACTTCCTGGGATGGGTGTAAAGAGGGAAGCTTTAAATAGATTAGGCTGGAGGATGCACGTACGTAGCTGTGTTGGCCTTAGGTGGCTTGGTGCTGCAGTGAGTTATTAGTAGTAGTAGTAGTAGTGTTCACATCCCAACTATTAACTATAATTATATTACTGCTTCCTATCGGGACTGAAGCCCTTCAATTAGAACTCAACTGAAACTTGCTCTGTAAGATTGCATAATTGGACGTCTCAGGTTACGTTAGTGTGAAAGGCTCTACAGCGTAGCCTGAACGCACCCCAGCTGCTAATTTCCTCGCCCTAATTTCTCTCTAGCAATAAATTGTGACTGTCTACGCTTTTTTGGTTAGTTACACGCACTGACCACAATTTACACAATTTTCCTCAAGAATTCGCATAAATCTCAACCTGATTCATAGACTCAACCTGACCACAAACAGCATAAAACCTTCTTTATAATAGTAATGATAAAAGTGGTGATCACCTCTTAGAGAACAAACCTTTAGGTGCTCAGATGTCAGGTGGATCTGGTCCAAACAGGTCGAGTCTGACACTATCGCGCTTATGTTTTGAAAAATGTAGTTTACTAGGCTGTCTTCAACAGGAGGATCAGCAGGGTAATTTATGTTATTTAGCTTTAAATAATTATGTGTTTTTAACAGTTTGTGTTTAAAACTAGCTGAACCTTTTGAATGTTATGAGCCTTTTAAACCTTAAAACTCTGTTTTTGCCATGTCTAACATTGACCAGGTATTTCCTTTTTTCTGTACTTTCTCTGTTTTTTCTTTTTGTCTTATTTTTTATCGCTGTTTTTCAATGTATTTTAATGTATATATTCTGTTTTCTTTGTTCTTTTTTTGTGCGTGTACCGTATAATTTAGCACATTTGTGTATTGTATTTGTAATGTTTCATCGGTTTATTGTTTGAGCTCCGAACAAGTCAAGCTTCGCGGGCCAAATGCCTGTTTAGTGCGTCTAAACTAGACTTCATTTTGTCTATCTATATATATAAAAATAAGTTGCTTGTTTGTGGGTCTGTCGAGTGACGTCATGTCATCATGTCGTCATGAAGTTAGTTGTCGTCATGTTTGTTATGACGATGACGTCATTAAAAATCTTTAAGAAAATTGTTCAAAGACAAATTGTAATTGTAAGAAGATCGTGGGCGGAAAAATGTTTAATTGTAAAATGACTGAAGAACCTACAATGGCAACAGCCGAGGAAGCTGCTCAAAGAGTCTATGCCAAAAAAACTTGCGGCTGATAGAGAAAGTAAGGAAAGAAAGCGTGCTGAGGAATCACAAGAACAGCAAGAAAACAGGCTTGCGGCTAAAGAACGCAAAACCGCGCAGTTAGATGAAAATCCACTTGGACAGCGAGAGTCAAAACATATCAAAACTGAAAATGATAGCGATGATGATTGGGTTTGGGATTTTGACTTGGATAAGGTCATCAATGCCTACCAGATTTTAGTAAAAAAAACAAAGGTTCGGCGATATTTATTTCATAGTGACGCTGAAAAATAAAGAAGAAAAAGAAAACTGAAAAAAGAAAAAAGGTAAGAAACTAAAAAGAAAAAAACACTCAAAAAGAAATTACAGACCGGGACACAAATGACGACCGGGACAGAGGGAATATAAATGACGACCGGGACACTCAAAGAGAAATTACAGACTGGGATACCGGGACACAAGGAATATAAATGACGACCAGGACACAGGTATTTAAGAATATCGTTCAAAGACAAATTTTTAATTGTAAGAAGATCGTTGAAAGAGAAATTTCTAATTGTAAAATGACTGAAGAACCTACAATGGCAACACCCGAGGAAGCTGCTCAAAACGAATATATTCAAGCCGAAGTAGCTGAGTTGGTAAAGCGTTATGTTTCAGGTTCTAGGTCCGAGAGGCTCCAGGTTTGAACCTTGGCTTTAGCATTAATACAAAAGAAGAAATAAAAACTAGAAAAGGTAAAAACTACAAAAAAACTAAAAAGAAAATACTAGAAAAAATAAAAAAGCTAAAAAACTAAAAAAAAAAAAAAAAAGTAAAAAAACTAAAAACTAAAAAAGAAAAAAAACTAAAAAAACTAAAAAAAAAAGGTAAAAACTACAAGAAAACTAAAAAAGAAAATACTAGAAAAAATAAAAAAGCTAAAAAACTAAAAAAAAACAAAAAAAAGGTAAAAAAAACTAAAAACTAAAAAAGAAAAAAAACTAAAAGAACTAAAAAAAGGTAAAAACTACAAAAAAGCTAAAAAGAAAAAAACTAAAAACTAATAAAAAAAACTTAAAAAACTAAAAACTGAAAAAGAAAAAAAAAACTAAAAAAAGGAAAAAAACTGAAAAATAAAGGAGAAAAAGAAAACTAAAAGCCGGGACACAGGGAATATAAATGACGACCGGGACACTCAAAGAGAAATTACAGACTGGGACACAAATAACAACCGGGAGATATAAATGACGACCGGGACACTCAAAGATAAATTACAGGCCGGGACACCGGGACACAAATGACGACCGGGACACAGGGAATATAAATGACGAACGGGACGCTCAAAGAGAAATTACAGACTGGGACACTGGGACACAAATGACTACCGGGATACTGGGAATATAAATGACGACCGTGACACAGGGAATGTTCGATTAGCAATCATCATCAACAAAGCTCAAGGGCAATCATTAGAATAATGAGGTATAGATCTGAATACGGATTGTTTTTCCCATGGACAATTTTATGTTGCATATTCAAGAGTCGGTAAACCTGACAATCTATTTATATGCACAGACAATGGGACATCGAAGAATGTTGTATATTCGCAAGTTTTACGTAGTTAAAAACATATATATATCTATAACGAAAAGAGAAATCTTTTCTCTTTTATCTATATTCACAGGTGGGACACAGGGACACAACTACAATGGCGCGTAACTAATATGGCGCGTAACGACTTACGCGCGCGGGGGGGGCTTGGGGGCGCGAAGTGCCCCCACCAACTAGGTGTTGGGGTGGCGCGAAGCACCACCCCAACAGCTAGTAATGAATAAAATGATCCGTTCAAGAATAGTTCAAGACCCATTTACTATGAGATTTTATTAATACACTAGTTCTAACTTGAGCTAATTCAATTTCCGTTGAGTTTTCTGATTGGCTAAAACATTTTACGGAAAATTCTTACTGGCTTAAATCAGGGCCAGCTAATTCTCGGTATTAGTAAAATCTCATATCAAATGAGCCTTTATTAAACTGTTTCTGGCAATTACGTCATAACTGTGACTATGATTATGTAATTACATTGTAACGTCATAAACGTGACAGTGATGATAAAACATAAGCGAAGTTAAGGAAATAACACTGCTGGTTTGGATTTTATTATGCAAATCCTCTGGAGAAAAAGACGTTTTCTTTGTTCTGTTTTCTGTCTGTGATTTGTGGGCCTTTAATAATCCGTTTCCGGCAATTACGTCATAACTATGATTATGATTGTGTAATTACGCCTCAAAGATGTGACAGCGACGATTTAATGACCATGTTACCGATTTAATGCCCATTCACTATGAGATTTTACTAATACCGATATTCAACTAGCTCTAATTTGAGCCAATTAAATTCTCGTCAGATTTTCTGATTGGGTAAAAAAAAATTTGGAAAATTCTAATTGGCTTAAATCAGCGCCAGCCGATTTTCGGTAATAGTAAAATCTCATTGTCAATGGGCTTTTAGCAAACTGTTTACGGCAATAACGTCATAACTATGATTATGATTGTATAATTACGTCATAACGTCAAAGATGTGATAGCGATGATGAAACGCCCGTAAAACATAAAAAACGGTAAGCGACTTTAAAAAAATAAAACGTAAATGATAACAGTGCTAGTTTGGACTTTGTTATGAAAATTCTCTGGAGGAAAAAAACGTCTAGGGTTTTCAGGATTTTACCAAATGTTGGTGGGTAAGGAACGCATACCCAGCTAGGTTAAACTGTGTTCCAAAGAAAATGTAGCAGTCAATTTTTTCCTTCTTTTTTGCATAAATCACATGAAAGAAGAGCTGCATTCAAAAGAAAATTGTAGTATTCGATTTTTTTTTTATTTACATCATATACAAGAAGAAGAAGATGACGCCACCAACAAAGAAAAGAAGAAAATACGAAAATAGTTGATTTAGTCAATCTAGCATTATAAGGTAACTTGTCTTGTTGTCCGAAATATGCAAATACTAAAAGTGGGGGAAGCATTTGTTTTACTAAAATAAACAGCCCAACATTCTACTTTTAAATTTTAAACATGTCAATCAACTCTTTCAATATTGTCAAAAATCTACGTGGCGTTCTTGGTAACAAATATACCATTATTATGTTCGCATTATAGATTTACATTCGTACACGTGTTTCATCAAAGTATGGTATTTATTTACAGTTTGTTTCCGATTTTTTTTTTTTAGGTAGGTGTACCTTGCCTACTGACAAACCTGCTTCGATAAAAATATTCCAAAGATGGGATTACGTTTCGATTCGATGTGTGCTAGTATTATCAACATATGTGAGAGCCTGGACTTCAGTTTCCAATTTTCCAGTCCAAATAATAAAATTATTTTTATTGCTCTGTGTTGGGATTATTTAATAGTCTTCTTACATCTTTTATTTTTATTGTATTCGTTATTTTTGCCATAGAGTGGGTTATACCTTACCGGTCCATTGTAAAACTGGGTTGAAGACTATTAAGGTTTTTTCAAAACATAAAATTTAAATGCGATATAAAATTCCTCGTTATTTTTTTTACTACCTAAAACTGAAATTACAGTTAGCTGTTATTTTGCTAGTTTAAATTTCAATGGTCAAAGTTTTGCGGGTAATGAGTGGTAAGTAAAGAATAATATTTGTCCATAAAAATCGGAGTGAAAACGACAATTTGACAACAATGTCGAATAGAAAGGGTTTTCGATGTTTTTTATATCTTTTCACCAGAGGGTATCTTAATAAAACAAGGGTCAGAGATAACAGGGAGGATAAACTAGGGTGGAGGGGGAAATTGAACGTTCTACTGCCTAACATCCAAAGACTTTCTAAAGACAAAGTATTTGGTTTCTCTTCGGACAAGAGAGCGACGGGCGATGTGTACATTTCTCAGAGCCTCCTTCAGGTTGACAGGCCTTACTTCTAAATCCACCTTCTTCTCCATGATAAAATAAAGATTCCGTTTAAGTTCTTATTGAACTATAAATACAATACTATAAAATACTATAATAAACCAAAGAGTTTGTGTAACAGCAAATTGGCAATTCCACGGATTTTATGTCACAACTGATTAATTCTGGCCTAAAGAGGGCCATAGAGTAAGAATTCTAAGGTAATTAAATTA
Source organism: Artemia franciscana (assembly GCF_032884065.1). Classification (NCBI taxonomy): domain Eukaryota; kingdom Metazoa; phylum Arthropoda; class Branchiopoda; order Anostraca; family Artemiidae; genus Artemia; species Artemia franciscana. The sequence continues at coordinate 37,093,824 of NC_088878.1, read as the reverse complement.
AATAAAATATAAATTAAATAGCATCACAAGCTTACCTTGGACATTAGATCATTCTCTGCCTAGAGAAGCTTTGCTGCCACCCATCAGCATATCTGGGTCCCAGAAGCGCCTTAAAAAGGGTGGGTATCTGATTGTCTGATGTAAGGTATTGTTGGAAAATCCCATCTCCTCCGATCCTGTGCTAACTGGAAGCACCTAAAAGCTATTTATACAAATTTTTAGCTTGAGAGAATATATGCAGTCCTTACACAACTGAACGTTTTTTGCTCACAAGTATATATAAACTTTATTTGACAGTTAAAATTCAACTAAGGTTCCATTAATTTAAATGCAGTATCGCATGGATGTTCAAAAAATATTAGAAGGAGAAGTCACTGGATTTTATTATGACTGGAAGAGGAAAGTTGCCTGGAGGTTCAAAACTGTATTTTTAATTGATTCGTGTGAGAACTTCTGTGGATTATTATGGGAGAGGGAATTCACCGCTAAACTCCCTTTATCTGGGATGATCTATTTGGACTAAATTTGCAATAAGGACTTGGATATGGGCCAGAGTATCTTTCGTATCACATAAACAATGTAAGTGTAATATAACGATTATATTCATATTCTTTCCTGAACAAAGAAAGAAGAGATTAAGGAAATCCCCACGAATATTACTTTATCAAAGGACTCCACTTAAAAATTAAAAAAAATCATGGTAAAAAAATTCTTTTTTTTTGCATTTCTTTCCCCCACAAAAATTTTGCTAAGGTGTTAACCATAATTTAACACTTATATCAAGCTTCATCGCGATCATATATACTTGTAACTGGATACGAGGGGCCATGAACAGAGTTGCCCTTTTGTAACGCGAGTAATGTTCCTTGAAGCATGTAGCCTGAATCAACTTGAATTTTCTACTTGATCTCTTTTACACACGGCTCCTTTTTTTCGGTTTCACGCCGACTAGAAGCAAAAACTCCTTAACTGTATATAAAGTTTTGCTTAACGTTTTTTGATGCCCTGCTGATCCTATTCAAGAAAAGTTCCGCCCATTCACTGTGAGATTTTACTAACACCGAAATTGATCTAGTTCTAATTTGAGCCAATCAAATTTTCGTAGAATTTTTAGATCGGAAAATTTTTTTTAAATGTTTTGAAGGCTCTTAGACCGATTTTCCCTCTTTTTCGTACTCACCATTAGAAGGGGGGAAGGCCAAGTAATCTAAGGGAAGAAAATATTTTTTAGACTAGGCTTCTCTCCATTTGTTTTAGGCTAGTGCTCTGTAAAATTGATTGACGTCTGTTTAGTTTTTGCTGAGTGATCTAATAATACTTATAATTGTTTTCTTTTTTTCTTTTGTATTGGTCAGAGTTCAATTTCTGCCATTTTTGTTTTTTAATATAATTTTTATAAATGTTTTATTTTATATCATTTTTTAACTTTTTTTCTTATAAAGATCTTTTCTGAGTAACCGTTTAAATGAAGCACGTGCCTGCCCCATCCTTTACAGATGAAGTAGCATTTATGGGAAAAAGAGTATTTATTTTTCTAAATTCATTGTCAGTAATAATATCCCAAATGGACACAAAATAAATTTTATGTTTCCTCTTTTTTAACTTTAACAAATCCATTATTATCAAAACTTTCAGAAATGAATATCAGTATATATATTAAACTGTCAATGTACATTCTTTGTTTTTCAGTATTCTTCCTTCTGATGTTGTTTCTTTTTGTTTTGTTTTTTCGATATTATGAGAAACAGAAACACACAGCGATTGTCTCAAAAATTTTGGGCTAAAAATCGTTTTGAAATATAAAATTATCAAAACTTATTTAGTCTTGAGTAAAGTTCAAGTAATGCTGTGGCCTTTGGAAGGCTTAGGGGGAGTCAGCTCTATTCTTGTTTGTGGGGTAATTTCTGTTCTTTTTTGGTCTGACTCAAATATCCATCGTAATTTTTATTCTTTCCAGGTCTCATTTATTCAGTGATAGGGATTTTTCATGATTCTAGGCTCGGACTGTTATTTGATATTAATTCTTCGTTGGCAAACACCAAAAACAAGAAGAACAATAGGGAATTTTTTTAAGACAATGGGAAACAAATTAGAATGAATATTTTGGCCCTATGTCCAAGGGCCGTCCTCAGCCATACAAATAAAAAAAAAACAACTTACGAGAGTTAGAATCAATAAAACTAAAATGAACAGTTTTTCAAAACAGTCCCAGCATCCTTACCTCAACGAAGTTCAATCAGGACTGAAAAATAAATTGTTATGAAACGAGGCAATTCAATGAAATGAAAGAAAATGATTTAAAAACAGGTTTTTAATGCCATCGTAGCTTTTTTCGCTGCTGGTCTTATAGGTCTATTTGTGACAGGTTCTGTGTTAATATCTATTGTTTTTTTTTAATATTTTGTAAGGTCATTTTTGATTAAATTTGTGTATAAGACATTCAGTGAACATTCTCCTAAATCCCTATTTAAGGAAATATTATTATTAATCTTAAGTCTGATTTCAATTGTTTCTCAAACTACTTGCTTTATGCCTAAATCATTGCTAATAATGGCGGATTCTTCAAAAAGTATTTTGTGGCTAGGATTTTCGAAAACATGGCTGCTCAAAGCAGAATCAAAAGAAACAGAAGTAATCTTAGAATTCAGAGCTTTGGTGATATCATCTTTATGTTATTGTAGTCGTTTCTCGAAATTCTGGTGGGTTCTCCCTACATAGAATTTGCCACAGTCGCATGGTATTTGATAGACACCTCTTTGACGAGTAACTGGAGTCTTTTCTTTACCAGAATTTAGGAGATTTATGATTCTCAAATTATTGGTAAATACAACATACAAATTATTTTGTATGCATCCTTTTTTAAGATTTCTTGTGATTTTCGGAATATATGGGAGGTAAATTATGTTTTGGTGCTTATTGGGATTTTCACATGGTAAATTATCGTTGATTTTATGGGAGTGTCTTTTCACTCTACGGTTTTAAGTAGCCATATTTTCGAAAATCCTAGCCACAAAATACTTTTTGATGAATCCGCCATTATTAGCAAAAATTTAGGCATTAAGCAAGTAGTTCGAGAAGCAATTGAAATCAGACTTAAGATTAATAATAATATTTCCTTAAATACGGACTTAGGAGAATATTCACTGAATGCTTTATACACAAATTTAATTAAAAATGACCTTACAAAATATTAAAAAAAAAACAATAGATATTAACACAGAACCTGTCACAAATAGATGTATAAGATCAGCAGCGAAAAAAGCTAGGCTGGCATTAAAAACCTGTTTATAAATCATTTTCTTTCATTTCATTCAATTGCCTCGTTTCATAACAATTTATTTTTCAGTCCTGGTTGAACTTTGCTGAGGTAAGGATGCTGGGGCTGTTTTGAAAAACTTTTCATTTTAGTTTTATTGATTCTATCCTCTCGTAAGTTGTTTTTTTTCCTTATTTGTACTGCTGAGGACGGCCCTTGGACATAGGGCCGAAATATTTATTCTAATTTGTTTCCCACTGTCTTAAAAAATTCACTATTTTTCTTCTTGTTTTTGGTGTTTGTGATGGAAAGGCAGTGTGGTCTTCGTCGTTATTTATTTATTCTTCGTCGGTTTGATGTAGCTCTACTTTTCTTTGATAATCTTTTTTATTGGAAACAGTTTTTGAAATAGGTAGTCATGGTTCCCAGAAAATCAATTATGGATCACGTGACGCTTCTGTTTCCTTGGAAATAGTGGGGCACCATTGTTTGTCATGCTACTAGAATAACAAACCTTTGTGTCTAGAAAAATCAATAAACGTCTAGACTCTTTAGCGGTTCAGGTCCTAGAAATGGTGGGAAATCCTTTGTTTGTTGACACGAAATGGCTCCGTGTGTGAAGCATAAACATATTGGACCACGATAAATTTTTATATAACCGGGACTTCCCTGCTTGACTATTGGACTCCTATTACACAACAACCAAAAGTAAACAAACCCTATTACTATAGAATCAAATAAATACTGACTTCGTGTTGCCCATGAAGGTTTTTACCTGGTACTCGCGGGTTTTTAGTTTTTCATTTCCAATCTAATTAACCTTTTCCCAAGGTTTTTCGACCACTCATTCCATACGGAGTGGCCGGGGGAAGGAAAAATTATATATTGAAGCCATAACGCTCTTGACATAGGCAGCAGGCTCTTGACTTGCACTGCCTATGAAGGAAAACATTTACTAAAAGTTGGCAAAGAAAAGTAAAGAGCTATACTACCATTCCAAACAAGCAAAAGTAAGTCATATAACACACATATCTAAATATTTCAACTCCATCCCCCAAGTCATTTCTGACATACTCCTGACAACATATTTTGAAGACCCTGTTGTTCGCAATATTTATTGATGCACTCAGGTACGCCTTTCATTTCATAAGCATAGCCTTGGGAAACTTTGGGTAATCTTTGTGCCTTGAGTGATTCCTGTCTATGAGCAATGAGTTGTTTAAGTAATTTAAGGCCAACAACCCTGGGGATATAGTCCATGGGTGATGTTGGCCCATATATTAGATCTTCCGAGTGTTTTAAAAAAGGGGATGTCTCAAAATATCGCCGTTATCATGTAGGCTTACAGGAGAATCCAGGGCAAAAAGGCAAGGAAGGGGAATGTTTGTCCTCTAATTACTTTGGTTCCTAAAAGGGCCCTAAAAATTTTAATTAGAATGTATTTAAAAAATTTGTAAATTCAAAAAATTAATTAAAATCCTAATTAAAAATTTTAAAATTAAAATTTTTAACGAATTCCACATGAAGTGAAATGGGGGGGGGGTAATATATCTAAGGCACATGTTTCTTTACTAAGGCAAAGCTAGGAATTCGCTCTGGTATGCATTTTATTGCTCAGCATTTTCAATTGTTTCTCTTTACATTAAAAAACTAATAAAAATGTTACCTGTTGAAGTTGTCAGCTTTTTCCATTAAAAAAAAAAAAAAAAAAAAAAAAAAAAAAAAAAAAAAAAAAAAAAAAAAAAAAAAAAAAAAAAAAAAATGACAATTTAGCGTTGATGTAAAAAGTTGGCCCTCATAAACGAGAACCAATTATGAGAGAAATATACAATTCTGTTTTCATAAAAAATCACAAAAAAAGAAAGATGAAAAATAATTTTGCATATCAAATACAAGCAAAGGACGAAATTCAAGTGATTGCTTGATGTTTACTGAAAACTTTTTGAATACAAAAGATGTAACTTTTTGTCAATTAAAAAATAATTAGAAGCATTTTCATTTTTCAACGAAACTATAGAAAGCGAATGTTTTCATCAAAGTACCAGCAAACAAATGAACATCATAGCACGTTACGAACGTTGTAGAGGACTGAAATAATTTTTGGAGTTTTAAATTATCATTTCTTGAATTTGAAAAAAGTTTTATATATAGAAATACTTTATACTCATGAGTAGAATATTTTATATTTATACTTATTTTGTTTATTTTGTATTGTTTGTTTATTTTATATTTTTATTTACTTTATATGCAGAAAGGACCAAATCAAAGCATAATTGATCCATTGTTTGTGCCGTCTTGAAACCATTTTGAAAGTCAATGACACCAATCCTCACCAGTGGTAATCAAAAACCGTTTACAAGTCATCGTCTCAAAAAGACTTTGGCATTTTTACCGCTCTACTCAACAGCTCCAATTGGCCAAAAATAATAGTTTGTAATATCCCTAATCAGCCTCCATTATTATGTTTTTTTCGGCTATAAATTTAGTTTCGTGTTTCAATGGTATAGCAGGCAATCAATATTTTAATATGTTTCCCACTGTCCTGGTAAACGGGGATTTTAGCCCCTCCACACCAGCCTATTACTTTAAGGCTAGTGAAATAGAAACTTATAGAAATATAAAGTAATGGGAATTTTCTTGTGGGGGGGGGTAGCAAGTGGTCGATTAGACGCATCTTTCAATGCGTAATTTTGAATTCGTCTTCTTCGATGAGATCTTCTTCCTCGTATTAACCAAAAGGCTAGTGCAATATTATTTACTATAGAAATTAGTGGTAATACCTTGGGAGTGGTTCATCCTACAAAATAGTCAATTACGAGGAGCAACCCAGCTCAATAGTAACCGAAACTCTAAAAAACGAAATTTTGTTACCAATAGTTACATCAAAAGAACTGTGTTTTTATGCTGATTTTAAATATATAACTTTCATTAAATTTAGTCTAATCAAAAGTTACGAGCCTGAGAAAATTTGCCTTATTTTGGAAAACAGTGGGAAACATCCCCTAAATGTCACAAAAGTTTAACGAAAATCACACCATCAAATTCAGCGTATGAGAGAACCCTACTTCAGAAGTTTCAAGCTCCTATCTACAAAAATGTGGAACTTCGTATTTTCAAACAGTTTGTGCTAACGGAACTGTAGTAAGGAGCGACCCGGCTCAATAGTAAACGAAACTCTAAAAAACGGAATTTTGATGCTAATAGATACATAAAAAGAATTAGATTTTCATGCTGATTTTAAATATATAAGTTTCATCAAATTTAGTCTTACTCATAAAAAGCTAAGAGCCTGAGAAAATTTGCCTTGTTTTGGAAAATAGAGGAAAACACACCCTAAAACTCTTATGATCACATCGTCGAATTCAGCGTATCAGAAGAACCTACTGTAGAAGTTTCAAACTCCTATGTACAAAAATGTAAAACTTAGTATTTTCTGCCAGAAGTATTTTTACCGATCACGGGTGCGTGTTTATTTGTGTGTTTTTTGTTTTCCCCCCCAGGGGTAATTGTATCTACTAAGTGGTCCTAGAATATTACGAGGGGGCTCATTCTAAAGAATATTAAAATTTGTAGTGCCTTTTTTAAGTGACTGAAAAATCGGAGGGCACCTAGGCCCCCTCCCACGCTCATTTTTTCAGCATTCAGTTTATTTGTTCATTTGTTCAGCATAGTCGAAAAACATTATAACTATGTCTTTGGGGCTGACTTACTCCCCACAGTCTCCGAGGGAGGGGCTGCAAGTTACAAACTTTGACCAGTGTTTACTAACAGTAATGGTTATTGGGAAGTGTACAGACCTTTTCAGGGGGATTACTTTGGTTGGGGGGCTGGGGGAAGTAGGCTACGTGTGAGAATCTTCCCTTGGAGGAACTTGTCATGGGAGAAGAGAAATTGTATGAAGGGGGCGAAGGATTTTCTAGCATTATTTAAAAAAATGAAAATAAATAAAAAAAAAAGATAAAATAAATATGTAAAAGTTTTTCAACTGAAAGTAAGGGTCAGCATTAAAACTTAAAATGAACAGAGATTATTACACAAACGTGGGGTTTGTCTTCTGCTAAATACCCCGCTCTTTACGCTAAAGTATTTTTAGTAATTTCAATTATTTATTCTACAGCCTTTGTGATTGAGGGGTCATTCTTAAATTCTTAAAGAATTGGGACAAAATTAAAGCTTTAGTGTAAAGAGTGAGGTATTAACGAGGGGGCAAACCCCCTCATATACATGATAAAATTATGCTAATATAGAAGTTCGTTACGTAAGTTAATTTGTAAGTTACGTATATTTTTTACTAATAAAAACGTTAGTTAAAAGTTAAAAATTCTAGTTGCCTTTTTAAGTAACCAAAATATTGGAGGGCAACTAGGCCTCCTCCCCCACCCTTTTTCTCAAAATCGTCTGATCAAAACCAAGAGAAAGCCATTTAGCAAAAAAGAATTAATACGCAAATTTCGTTTTAATTATTCATTTGCGGAGAGCCAAAATCAAGCATTCAGGAAAAAACGTTCAGAAATTAAATATAAAAAAAAAAGTTTTTTTAACTGAAAGTAAGAAGCGACATTAAAACTTAAAACGAACAGAAATTACTCCGTATATAAAAGGAGCTGTTCCCACTTCAACCCCCCGCTCTTTACGCTAAATTTTTTACTGTTTTATAAAGTAGAATTGAGAGAAACAGTCGAACTTAAGTGTATAGAGCGGGGCACTAGGGAGGGAACAGCCCCTTTAATACACGGGGTAATTTCTGTTCTTTTTAAGTTTTAATGTCGCTCCTTACTTTCAGTTAAAAAAAACTTGATTTTTTATTTAATTTGCCAGACGACAGATCACGGATGCGTGTTGTTTGTTTTTTTTTCCAAGGGATGATGGTATCGACCAAGTGGTCCTAAAATGTCGGAAGAGGGTTCATTTTAATGGAAAGTGTCCTAGTGTCCTTTTTAAGTGACCAACAAATTGGAGGGCCCCGACGCCCCCTCCAACGCTCATTTTTTCACAAAGTCACCGGATAAACATTTTAAAATAACCATTTTGTTCAGCTTAGTCAAAAAACCTAATGACTATGTCTTTGGGGACGACTTAATCCCCCACAGTCCCCGGAGGGAGGCTGCAAGTTAAAAACTTTGACATTGTTTACATATGGTAATGTTTATTGGCAAGTGTGCAGACATTTTCAGGGGACTTTTTCACGTTGGGAAGGTGGTTCAGGGGGAGGGGGTTACACTGGAGGATCTTTTCTCGGAGAAACGTATCATGAGGTAAGAGAATTTCCATGAAAGGGCGCATGATTTTCTAGGATTATAAAAAAACGATGAGAAAATAAATAAAAACAGTCTTTTCAACTGGAAGTAAGGACCAGCATTAAAATTTAAAATCAACAGATATTATTACGTATATAAGGGCGTTCGTCTCCTCCTCAGTACCTCGCTCTTTACTTTTAAGTATTTTTAGTAATTTCAACTATTTATTCTACTGCCTTTGTGATTCAGGGGCCATTCTTAAAGAATTGGGACAAAATTCAAGCTTCAGCGTAAAGAGCAAGGTATCGACGACGTTTCGAACCCCCTCATATACGTAATAAAAATATACAAATATAGAAGTCCGTTACGTAAGTTAATTCGTAAGTTATGTATATTTATCACCAATGTAAATGTTCGTAAAAAAATTAATGTTCTAGTTGCATTTTTAAGTAGCCAAAAATTGGAGGGCAACTATGCCTCCTCCCCCACATCTTTTTTATCAAAATCGCACGATAAAAACTATGAGAAAGCCATTTAGTCAAAACATTAATATGCAAATTTCGTTTTAATTATGGTCCGAGGTGAGCCAAAATCAAAACATACATTAATTCAAAAACGTTCAGATATTAAATAACAAAACAAGTTTTTTCAACTGAAAGTAAGGAGCGACATTAAAACTCAAAACGAACAGAAATTATTCCGAATATGAAAGGGGCTGTCCGCTCCTCAACGTCCCTGATTTATTATGATTTAACATAAGTTTGTTTACTCTCATCCACTTATATATGCACAGTATAACCTTTTTCAATATTTCTATTAAATGAGCTGAAGTCTTTGTTGCCACAGTAAAATGGGTATTATCAGCAAAACTGGGAAGGATACCCTTACAATTAGTACATAAACCTCGAATGTTATTTATCAAACTCATTAAATAGAGAAATGATCACACATTCGTTCAGCTTTTTGATGAATATTCTGACGATCATCAAAATTAAAAATATCATCATGATCATTTGGATTAATCACATCTTTTATAATATTCCAAGTCTTGCCAGGGTTATATTCTGCTTTTCTAAAACGATTGCTCAGAGAATCTACCTTAGCTTTACGGAACAAACTGCTCAACTTATTACTATATGCTTTATAAATATTTATATCACTAATATCATTACTTAATAATGGCTTTTTGTATATTTTACGTTTCTTTGCTAAAGAAACCAGAATACTTTTCGTAATCCAGGGCTTCTTCGGCGTATCATAATAACTCTTTTTCTTCTTAATTTGACAGCACTCGACTACCACATTCTTAATCATTGAATACCAACTTGTAAACTTATAATTTACATTCATATCATTATGATCTAAAAAGTAAAAATTGGTATCTCCTAGCTTGTTTTTTTATATATATTTAATATGCCCCAGACCCTTTTTCAAACCTCTGACCGCTCTAATGCCAGTTTTCAAAAAAGAAAAGATGCTGACACCATTATAAAAAACCACATGAAATTATATCATTTTGATTGGTTATGATGATTTGTTTTATATAATCACCCGTGCGTCAGTAAATTTCAATTTCAGTAAATTTTCAGTAAATTTCAATTTCAGTAAATGTGCATCAGTAAATTCTCCTACTCTTGCAGAAGCTTCCAGAAAGTAAAAGAAAAAAATCTTGAAAGGTGCTATTTTACTTTCTAAGTTTGCCTATTTTTAAACTGTACATGTATTTGGTCTTCCAGGGAGACACCTCCACCATAAGTATCATTGTATCCTGTCTTGCGCAGATACAATAGCTAAATTATATTCATTCATTTTGCTCACACTTTCATCTAATATGCTTAAATCGTCAGAAAAATCTAAGTCCAGGAGCGTTTTTCTTCCACATTTGATTCCGTGGTCTCCAATTGCCTTTCCTGTTTTGATTGGTTATGATGATTCGTCTTATATAATCACCTATGCGCCAGTAAATTTATTTAACTAGTTTAGAATTCCCTTAAGCCTTACACTATCTTAACCCCTTACTTAATCCTTAAGCTAATACTACTATTAAACTCTGTGTGGCACCCAGCCGTCTTTATTGTCCTGGGGTGGGGTGTTATGCATTTCTTTAGTCCACTTTTTTCGTCTTTTATTTGTGAGGGGGATACTTGGGAGGATCTTTCCATGGGAGAATTTTTCATGAAGGAAGAGAATTTCTATGAAGGGGGTGCAGAAATTTCTAGCATTATTACAAAAAAAAAAACAATGAGAAAATAAATATTTTTTTTCAGATGGAAGTAGTGAGCAGCATTAAAACTTAAAACGAACATAAAATATTACGTGTATAAGGGGGTTCGTCTCATCCACATTTTCACATAAAGCCGTCTTTATTGTCCTGGGGTGGGGTGCTATGCATTACCTTAGTCCACTTTTTTCGTCTTTTTATGGTTTAAACTAATATTTTGTTTATTCATTCGTCTATTTCTATCTAATATATTAAGATAAATCACTTGAATTAATTAAGGAATTAACTTACTTATCGGTTATATAGTAAACATTTGGGAAGTGAAGTTCGATTATTGCTAATGAAATCAAACAAGATATGATGAAAATATAATAGTTTAGAAACAAATTTGGGCTATATATTTGAACATTAGGGAGGGGGAGGTAAAGTATAGCGTATATTATACTAATCTAACCAAACCTAACCTAACTAAAATACCAACTAAATACTTAAATAAGATATAGCTATAGTTTATTCTCCAACCAAGCCAAAGCTAATTGTGTGGTATAAAGAAGTTGCTTGACCAGTTTCTTGTGTCATATTTGCATCATCCGCGATCGAAATTCTATAGTTTATTATATAACCGATAAGTACCGAAATTAATACCTTGCTCTATTAACCGTATTTTCTCTACAGGGGACTTAATTTTTATTCTTATTTAGTATGAATTTGATTTACTGTGGCTTGGATTCAACATTTGAATTTATTTAATTTGGATGCGTTATGATGATTTGTCTACATAATCATCTGTGCATCAATAAATTTAATTACCATAGGCCTACTAATGATTGCCTTAAATCGTATAGAACTACTATTACTACTAAGAACTTACAGTAGCAACAAGTAGCCTAAGGCCACCACATCTGCGTGCGATCATCCTTCTTCTCAATTTATCGAAGGCTTCCATCTTTACAACCTCCCAAAAAGTTCAAATTTTCTTGTCATTTCCTACAATCCCTTCCCACCACATTCAGTGACGACTGACTTTTCGTTTGATCCGAGATTGTTGGCCGAAAAAAAAGATTTTGGCGAAAAAAAGATTTTCTGTCATCCTTCATCCTTCAAAGCCCATCCAAACTAATTATGCTCGTAAATAAAAACATAAATTTGTCTAAAACAGAACCTATTTAAGAGGCAGGATTAGCACCCAATGGGTAACGTGCCGATATCCAAATCGAAATCTTCAAATGCCAAGATCTTACAAGAAAATACGATTTTTTGCGAGGGGAGGGATTTCGTTGGGTTGAATAGCAGTTATATTGACGCAGTTGATCTTCTGAATCAGAAGATCAACTAGCTTCTGAATCAGAAGCTAAAAAAAAAACTAAACAAAATATTGTAGAAGAATTTTACTTCGATCTCAAAAATCACTGGTACAATAAAAATAAAACTACATTATATTGCGCAAAAATATATACGTTATTTAATTACAGTAACTCTTGCCGGACGGAATTACAACAATTTATAAATTTACAATAAAAATTCACTGGGAATATGAATAGCACACATAGGTTCACCAAATAACAAGCTTTTCCACAATTTTAGAAACACGTTCAAAAGAAACAAGAGCGATTACCCTTCGCCACATCCAGGGGGAGCACTCAGTTTGAGACCCTTCCCCAAAATGTTAGTCCGACTCGTAAAATAGTAGCAAAAAGCATGTAAGCAAAATTTTCACACATAAACTTTTACAATAACTAATCTTTTCTCTGTACCCCCCCCCCCCGCAACGACCTGTTTTGTAGCTTCCCCCACCGAATAAAATCCTGGGTACACACCTGCGATTATCATATCATATGGCAACCCTGTCATTAACCTTAGAATAGGAATAATCAGAATAGGTAAATAGGTAAGAATAGGTAAATAGGTAAATTAGAATATGTAAACTTGCTTGTAAACAAATCAAACTTGGTGTTGTTCAAATGGGTCAATGTACGACCGATGTTTCAGAAATAAATTGACAGGCCCAAGCAAGTATGCCAGATTTATCCTGGGAAGGGGAAATTTACAAATATATATATATATATATATATATATATATATATATATATATATATATATATATATATATATATATATATATATGTATATATATATATACATATATATCTATATATATATATATATATATATATATATATTATATATATATATATTTATTTATATATATAAATATATATATATAGATAACTTCGAAGACCACACTGCCTTTCCATGACGAAAGTAAAACAGTTCAAAATAGGGATGAAACCTTTTTATTGACAGTGAACAGATATAAAATCATTTAACTGTATATTTCGAACACATATACAGTGTTCATCATCAGCAGTAAAACTAAAAGACATGTGTTCGAAATATCCAGTTAAATAACTATATCTATTCACTGTCAATAAAAAGGTTTCATCCCTATTTTGAACTGTTTTATTTATATATATATATATATATATATATATATATATATATATATATATATATATATATATATATATATATATATATATATATGTGTGTAAATATATATATATATATATATATATATATATATATATATATATATATATATATATGTGTGTGTAAATATATATATATATATATATATATATATATATATATATATATATATATATATATATATATATATATATATATATGTATATATAGAAAATTAATCCATTTTCTTGAAAATGGACAATTCCAGTGAAAGTAAGTTTTTGGCACATCTATCTCTAAAAAGAGCATAAATAGTGGTAGCAGCTTTTCTTTTCAATGATCATAGAAGCTCAAAACGTCCGGTCTTTCTGGATAAGCTAGTTCTCGCCAGATAGCTTCTTATGACCATGAAAAATCTGAACAAGGAACTCTGGTTGGGTGCATTTGTGGACAGGTTAATGAAAAAATAATTTCAAGATGCTTGTAGCCATTGTTTTGCAATATATCTTCTAGAATAATATCCCAAAAAAGGTTATCACGTAAGATCTTAACTAACGTTACGCATGTTTGACTAATATGAGTTGATTTAATTTTGGACGTGGAATGAGTGTATGTTTTGAGCATACGAGAACAAAAATTTAAAAACAATGCTTCGCCAACGTCTAATTAAAAATCTACGACTTTTAAACGCATATTTATTTTCAAAAAGGAAAATCTTCTAACCATTAATAAGGACGGAATTTCTCCAAATAACACGTTTTTTTCTTCATTTGTTATTTTTATTAATAATAGAACTTGCGAAGAAATGACAAGCGTGCAAAACGGTGAAAGAACAACTCATCCAACCCCCCCCCCCCCTTAAATATCATTTCAACTTAGTTAAATATATAGACAACGCGTTTTATTTCTTCTTTGCACTTATTTTCTGAAACATGTAATTAAAAAAGAAAAAAGAATTAAAGAAACTACAAAAAAGTGACAAGAAGTTGGAACTAAAAGCATGCTACCGACTAATCCAATGGTTTATTCACCCTCAATCCTTTGAGCACATCTCGGAGAGCCACTTCTTCCAATACAGGTGCCATAGTCTTGCCACACTGTACCCCCCCCCCCGCTAGTTGAACTCTTCCCGCGGGTATAACGCGCATCACCTGGTCCATAGAATTTTTTAGACTGTGCCGCTCCTCGTCACTTTTTTTTTAACTCATTAACAAATTAAAATGGAAGTGTTACGTCAGAACGTGAAAAAGTTAAAATTCTAAGAAGTTTAGTTGAGTTTAGGAATATGTTCAAGGCCGTTTTAAGGATTTTTGTTCAGGGTTGGGGGATTTACAGAAAGAAATTTCCAAAATAAAAAAAAATTATATGCGTTTTTGTTACGTTTTTACCGGTCGGAAAAAACACTTCGAAGGGGAGGGGGGTTAAACCCCTAATGCCCCGCCTGGATTCGCCATTGAATATCTTATTATTTTCTTATTCATTAGAAGCAAGTTAAAATTTGTAATTAAATGAAGTTGAATTAATTAATTTGAGAATTTTTAAACGAATTGGCTTAACTTTGATTATAATAAAAAAAAATCCACCCGACAATTGGCTGAATTATTTTGCCACTAAAATATTTCAATTTTTCTCTAATGATTAAAATACTTTTATCTTTGTCTAGTCAATTTATATAATAATTTCATATATTTTGTCATCATAAGCACGGTGAAGTTTGTAAATAATTAAGTTTGTAAAATTTGTTTATATGCAATTCTGTTACGGTTTTCAGAAAAACACTTCGAAGGGGAAGGGGGTCAAAAACCCCCGACCCCTCTGGATACATCATTGAATTCCTTATTATTTTCTCATTCATTAGAAGCAAGTTAAAATTGTAAATAAAGCTGAATTAACCAATTTGAGGATTTTGAAAAGAATTAGCTTAACTTCGATTATAATAAAAAATCTCTACTACAATTGCCTGAATAATTTTTTCATTATAATATTTCTATTTTTCTCTAATGATTAAAATACTTCTATCTTTGTCTAATCAATTTATATAATAATTTCATATATTTTATCATCATAAGCCTGTATGTTTGTAATCATAAGTTTGTAATGCACTTTTTAAGGCAGTATTTTTGACAGTGTTGTCACGTTAAACTATGAAAATAAACATAAAAAAAACTAATTAGTTATATTTGACAATAATTTTTGTCTATAAAAAAGTTAAGCATTAATAATCTGCTGCCTCTTGAAGACAAGTATACCAGCATATGAATATATCTTAAATAAAAAAAATATTAAATATTAATATATCTTAAGCTGTTTGGTGCCATATTTTTGAATTTTATTAATTATTAATATCATTAATTTTATCATAATAAGGAAGGTGAAGTTTGTAAATAAAGCTGAATGACCCATTTCAGGAATTTTCAAGGGCATTGTTGAAACTTCGATAAAAAAAATTCATGCGACAAATACCTGAACGACTTTATAATTAAATTCTTCTATCGATACTTCAATCTTTGTAGCGCGTAAAATACTATCTTTATCTAAACACCGGTAACTATGTCAATATTCGGCACTTGACTCATCATTTAAATTAACAGATAAGGCAGAAATTTAGGAACAAAATATTCCTTCCAAACATGTATTTTATCCATGAATTTTATTCAGATGAGAGTTGGTTTTGGAGAACTTTTTTGAAAAATATTTCTTTCCTAAGAAAGGCTCACCAACAGAGTTATAAAAATCATCTCCATTATGATGTTAGATTTCTTTAATCTAAGAATGTCATGGACGGTGGCTTGGAGGAGGAACAACTGACAATCATATAATTTTAGTAATTTTATACCAGGCATGTACGGAAAGAGAACATTGGCCCCATTTATTTGAAGTTTTATCTACCCCAAAAAAGGAACAGATGCGTGGGCACGTGTTCATAGTGGCCTTTGTGCCTTTGATTTTCCCTTCACCCCCCTTTTAAAGAATGTTTACTTTACGGTCTTATCTTTCATTTTTTTTCATAATTTGTCTATTTTCGGCGATTTCATTGAAGTTGCACCCATCCCCCCCCCCAAAAAAAAAAAATCCTGCGTATGCACTTAGGTTCAATAGTGCCACTAACACTTATAAGATACCACTTAAAAGATACCATCGAATAGCTACCCCTAACACTTATAGGAAGGGTAACGGATGGTTGAGCAACTGGCACTGGCAAATGATTTACAAACTTTATTTGATACGGATAGCCGGAGTTGTCAGTTCATTTGCTGTTGAATTTTATACCTTAGTATCTCCCTGGGCAATATTTACATCATATAAAATTTCATAATTCATATCCTCTTGTGGAATTTCAGAGAGCTCCATACAAAAGACACTAAACAACAATAAAATACAACTATTAGGAGAATCAATAGAGGCGACAATATATATGATGTACAGTTTCATACCTTAATTTATCCTTGGGTAGATTTTATATGGTGTACAATTTCATAATTTACATCATCCTTATGGAACTCCAGAAGTGTAAATGTAAATGAGTTATAATATGTTCTATAATTTGGTTAGTCAATAATTTAATTCACTTAATCCTAAAGGATAATTTAAAGGCTGGATATTAGATCACCTTGAGAAAAATAGGTAACAACTGTAGTTATGATGTTTAGGTTCATACAACACACCTTCCTTGTCGAACTCCAGAAATACAGTAATTATTCATTTGAAGTATAGTCAATTTCTAGCATCGAACACATAAGCTAATTCACCGAGTTTTAAAGGATAAATATTAAATTTAACTATGGTCATTTACATGCTAGAGATACCAAAACAAGGACTTTTTCAGCCTTCTATAACAATCGAATAGGTTCAAATGTCCCATCAAAATATGTTGCATTAAAAAAAAACATATACTCTTAAGTTTATCCATAGATTAATTCACTGAATTAAATTAAGAGCACTGTGTATCATGGCTAAGCTCCAACTATTTCACAAAATATAATCACATCACCAACAATTTCTAAAAATCACATTCTGTCACTAAAAGACTAGTTTCAAAAACGAACAATAATAAAACCACACACCCCCAAACACAAAATAAATATATCCTAAAAGTTTTTAAAGCTTCTATTTTGCTTGACACCGGGCACAACATCTTCAGGCCTTTGAGTATTTCACTATAAATAGCCAAGGAATGGTTTTTCCACACTACGGCGTAGAATCTTTCACACTCAGGGTGGGATGTCGAAATAATCTTTGTGGGGGAGGGAAAACTATGCTTTTGTTCCCTCGTTGGTGTTTTTCCCCTCCATCCTGGTAATAAGGAAGGATTTTGACCTTCTGGGGGTGGCAGGTGCCCCCCAAAACAACCCCATGTACCCACGCTTGACTAGCACAATTTAAGACTTTACGTTACGTTACGTAATATTACGGTGGAAATTTTGTCCGTAACGTAGGCAGTGTTGAGAAGATTCGTTCTAATTAGAATTTTACATTACGTAAGCTTATGGCATATTACGGAAAGTTGACAACTAACAGTAACAAAATTGGACTCCCGAATGAGCAATTAACAAATATTGAAACAAATTAATAAGATCTTCCTAAAAAAAATTCAACAGTTGATAAGAGCGTGAATCTCTACGTCCAATCCACAATTTTAATTTTTGAATAGTTCAGTGATTCTGATGATTTTAAATGATGAATATGACGGTTTTATGGAATTAATGATTGGCTTAGTGTATGTTACGGAAAGTTAACAACTAGCAGTAACAAAATGGGATTCCCGAATGAGCAATTAATAAATATTGAAACAAATTAATAAGTTTTTTCTAAAAAAAATTCAACAATTGATAAGAGCGTGAATCTCTAAGTCCAATACATAATTTAAATTTTTGAATAGTTCAGTGATTCTGATGATTTTAAATGATGAATATGATGGTTTTATGGAATTATAAGTTGGGAAAAGGACGTGTTCAAGCGTGAAAGCTCATACATATCGTAACTTGACCACTTAGATGGTAGATTTCGCACGTAATGTGAAAGCCATTGAAATCCCTATAACCAACATTCTGGCCGACTGCCATAAAGCACCTTTAGCTCCGGCACTATTGTCGATTTGATATAAGCGTTTTGCTTCTGTGATATAAGACCAATTACAGGGTCCTTCTTGTTGACTTTTACACCTGGTCGGTGGACTAGGAAAGCGTTGTCCAGAATCATGAAGTCATAGTCAAGTATGCATAATGCATAACCCTGCAAAAAAAACTTTTAATTTATTAAAAGTTTAATTATTAAATCAATTCATTTATTAAATTTATTAAATTAATTTATTGATTTATTAATTTAAAAAACAATATTTTTCTTATGGAAGTAAGAGCAAGATTGACATCTCAAACGAACAAAAATGATTACTTCACAGAATTATGTAAGATATATCTACAAAATTAGGTAAAATAAACTGACTTATGATATTTTCCCGACATCTATAGATATTTTAAAAACTAGCACTTTACTGAAAACACAGAACCGACCTAAAAAAAAACAGTTCACTTAGTGTTGTCTTAGGATCAGAAAATTTCATGAGTAGGCTCCAGGAAATAAAAGATTGCTTTTACTATCTAATCTAAAAAACTCAATTCTAAGAAAAATCGAGTAAGGTAAGTTTTCAGTAAAGCGATGGTTTTTAGAATTCTACAGGTATTGGAAAGTAGCATCAGTAACTTAGCATAGGGACTGACAGATGCGCATCGAAATACTGATAGATTTTGTTTATTTAAATTTGTATTTGAATTGAGATGGTTTTCAAGATAATTTGCTAATCAGGAAGAATTAGAAGGGTCCAATAATTTTTGAAAAGAATTACAGAATATGGTTAATAATTGTAAAAGAATGACAGATTCGACTAAAGATTTTTTGTAGATTTTGTTATATTTAAAAACATATTTAAATTTAACTAAAACTATTAGCATTTTTCATAATTTCCGAATAAATTGTATTATTTGCTAGACAAAATGAAAATTCAGTTCCGAATTTGATTTTGAAATTATTGCTTTAGCTTAATTAACCTTATTCCTTATTCAACTAGAAATCCTGTGTAGGTACTTACGTATTATCCCGAACACACTCAAGAAGTTTGCATTGCTTCAATAGAGTAAACCTATTTTTCTCTCATATTAAGTCATATTTAGCTTATTCTTTCGTGAAATAAACTACGATGCAGGTATATTTTAATTAAATATTTAATCCAAAGAGGTGTTTAGGTATTTAATATAATGAGTTCTGAGCGGCCTGTTTTCCACAATTCTTTGTTGTAGTTTCCATAACTTTGTTACTTAATTATTATATTTTCATCATATTTTGGTATATTTCATTATGATTAACCTAACTTCACGTCTTGAGTGTGTTCTGGATAATACGTTAGTACTCGTTTTCAAAATAGAAGTTGAAATAAGAACAAACTGACAAAAAGAAGACGGATTCGGTCTTCTAAAACCAGACTAAATTGACCAATCAGGAAGAATAAAAAGATAAATTAATTTTAGACAAAAAACTACAGGATAAGGCTAACAATAGCATAATGCAATAGCACAATTCTATTTTAAATTTTGTTGTAAATTAATTAATTAACACTATTAGCATTTTAGCAATTCATAAATAAGTTGTGTTATTCACCAAAAGTAGACACAACTTTATTTTAACTTCATATTGGACTGAATAACTTTTGCTTCATTTTTATTGGCTTTTAGCTTTGTTGGCATATTTAAACTACTTGACTTTAACTCAAGCAACCTTACTCCGATCCAAGATCGGCTCTAAATCCTTTTTAAGTAACAAGTAACCAAAATGACAATTCAGGAAGAACAGGAAAAGCCCAAGAACTTTAAAAAAAAGAACAACTGGATAAAGGCGCAAAAAAATTGAACAACTCGATTCCAGATTCATCTTGACGGAAACTCGATTTCGATTTTTGCTCCGCTAGATTTGATTTGACTTAGTTTTATATAACTAATCACATCAACATTTTTTTGTGTTTAGTAATTTGCGTTGTGAACTAAAAATAAAATACAATATACAGTAATTTTACATGTTTTATCACTACTTAATTGAAATAACAATTAAGGAAAATGTCATGGTGATTTTTTTTCAAATTAATATCATCAATGAAACATGAAATTGACTGATAAATTCAAAAAGCCGCTTTGACAATTGTATCATAATTATTAATAGATAAATCGAATGAACAAATTAAAATATTATTAATCAGGCTTTTTATTAGCCGTTGTCATTCAGGACAATGCTAACTAGGACACCAATGGGGATAGTGCCAGGGGGATCATACCTTATAAGGTTTACCTTATACCTTATAAGGGGGACAAACAAATATACTTATGTTTGATATAAAACACACATTTTCACCGAAAAGTGTCATATATTTTCCAAATTCTGCAAAATAATGGTTGTTATATATTTTCCTTCTTCTAGAAGTCGGGTGGGGAAGGCTTGGAGGTTGACACAAGCCTATATTCCCCTTATGGTGTCCCTCGCTTATAAAATATCCCAAAGAATACGGTACTTGTATGATTAATAATAAAAAAAAAACTTTCCGAAAAAGAGGTTTTCTAAAGAAAAGTAAATGCCATATTGAACTTAAGATCGACCCGAAGTTGTGATATCTGATCGTTGGACTATTTCAAACAAACTGGCAATCTTAAAATTTTGGTCGGATGCATTTGGGGAAAAGAGGGTAAGTGTGTAGGAGGGGTGGGGGGTTATTTCAAGATAAATGGCTATCTCAAAATTTTGATTGAATGAGTTTGGGGAAAAGAGGGTGTGTGTGAGGGGAAGGGGGTAGATGCCCTCGTTCACTTTTGATACTTAAAAATGTAACCTTAGCTTTCAATATCCAATCAAATGAGCAATTTTTGACGTTTATACGACCTCCCTTTACATAAAAACCTTATATGTTCCCGGGGCATTACTTAAAAAACTTGCTCCCGGGCTATAGGGGTTTATGTCGACCTTAAAGTTTCTATTATTTGATGTTTTAACTATTTTTAACAAAATGTCAATCTCAAAATTTTTATCGGATGGGTTTGGGGAAAAAGAGCGTGGGGGGGGGGGCTAGTTGCCCTCTGATTTCTTTTGACTCTTAAAAAGTGAACTAGAACTTTCAATTTCCAATCAAATGAGCTCTCTCTGAAGGTTTTAGGAGTATCCATTCTATAAGAACCATATATGGCCCCAGGGCATAGCCTACAATGTTTGCCCCCAGTCCCTGGGGGGCTTTTTAAACCCCAAAGATTTTATTATCTCATGTTTGAACTATTTTTAACAAAATGGCTATCTAAAAATTTTTATTTTGAGAAAATTTTTTATCAAAATTGTTTTCCAATTTCTCGACTCTTAGAAAGTTAAGTAGAACTTTCAATTTCTAATCAAATGAGCCCCCTTTGAAGCTTATACCAGCACCTTTTCTATAAGAACCACACATGCCCCCAGGGTATAACTTACAACGCCTGCCCCCAGGCCCTGGGGGGTCATGTTGACCCGGAGTTTTTTTTATAAGGTCTTTGAACTATTTTTTACAAAATGGCTATCTCAAAATTTTTATCGGATGTATTTGGGGAAAAAGAAGGGGTGGGAGGCTAGTTACCCTCCGATCACTTTTGACTCTTAAAAAGGGCACTAGAACTTCCGACTTCGAATTGAATGAGCCACCTCTGAAGTTTAAATAATAACCCGTTCTATATGAGGTGCCTCTGGGGAAAAAATAATAGATAAATTATAAAGCATGGGAGCCGTATGGCCTTTACTACAGGCAACGCTATAGCGTTGCCTCTGATACACCGACCACACTTTATTCTTGATCTGTAATAAAACCGGTTTTCTGTGTGTACTCGGATATAATCAGCTTAGCCTGACCGAGATAAACCTTTATGCTGATATTTTTTGATTAAATATCTAATATATAATTAGTTAGATTAGGTTAGTTATTTAATATAATGCGTTCTGGGCAGCGTTCTTTGTTGTAGTTTCCACAATTTGTTACTAAAATTGTGCTTTCATCAGATTTGGGTATATTTCAATATGATTAACCTAACTTCACTTCTTGAGCGTGGTCGCTATGTCTTACAAATACCTCTAGTAAATAAATACCAGAATACCTTAGCTGAGGGGAAGAGGGTAATAGAGGTAGGGAACCCCCTAAGATTATTTTTGAAGACTGTTCTCTTCAAGATTAAAAATTTTGTGTACAGACCCCCCCCCCCCCCTTCCTCCACAACTGTAAAAATACTTTAATTCCCCCACCCTAGAGGCCAGACATGTGTCCTATTATGGTCTGTGAAGGGTCAGCCATGCTCAAAAATCTTGTACACCAAATCGCACGCACCGTGTTTGGTTGGGGTGTCTTGTGCGCGGTGCACTTCGAGGCGGCGTGGTGGAAGTGAGCCAAGAGTGGTAGGACAAGCAGCATTTTGAGATATACACCATGTGGATGAGAATAGGCAACTCCTCGGCTGTCTCAAGAACTTGGAGTAATTTCACAGACCATTATTGTTTATTAAAGCAGTTGCTTCAAGATATTTTTGCCTCTACTTTGAATAAGATATAAAAAAAAGTATGATTTGATGATATCATAATATTGATACCAGTTATCGCCCGAAGCCAAAAGACAAGAATAAGCCAAAAGACTGTAATATGGGACTTATACTTAACTTGTAGATTCTCAGTGTGTGTGAGCCTCAACGAGGACAAGACAATTCATTATATGTTTTCATAATACAAATGTAATAATAATTTAATTTTAATTCATATAAATGTAATTAATATAATTTTATTAATATAAATGTAAAAATAATTTTATAATAATAAAAATGTAATAATAGTAATAATATAATAAATAAATAATATAAATAATATAATATAAATACAATTAATTACATGTTTTAATAAATTATAATTCCATTATTCATAATTGTATGACTGCCATATTTTGTAATGCCTGTTTTTCCCTATGCACGGCGTACTTTCATTTCACCATACAGCTTTACGTTACACATGGCAAGCCTCAAAAAGCCCGTGATGTACTTGTACCATGCGTGGGGGTGCCATTAAGCGTAAAAGATATATGAAGGTGGGCCATCGCATATAGGCGTGCCCATATGAAATACTCTCAATCAGCCCCACCCCCTAGAGATCAGACTTGTGTGTACGTATGGATATTATAAAAATTGAAAGAATATAAAATCAGAGGGCCAACGGTCACTCAAAAATACATCGTTTGTTGTGAGCAAAAAAGGGCGTTTCCCTTTGAATTATACTTTCGCTGGTTAGTTGAGAATATATAGCGCAAATAAAAGCCTTAAGATACATTAACCGCTCAGCTTTCTAATTGTTACTTTCGGTCAATTCAACACAATTTCCATAGAAAAATCCTTATTTCTACTACAATAATTGACATTGAGAGTGAGATTTTGTCTGTTATTATCTTTTATTTTTACAGTGCGGCAAAACCGGGAATTTTATTACTCTGTATATGAAAGGGGCTTTTCCTCCTCAACGCCCCGCTCTTTACGCTAAAGTTTCTTACTGTTTTAAAAATAGAGTTTTTAAATATAGAGTATTTAAAAATAGTTTTTTTTTTTTGGGGGGGGGAAGATTTATTTTAAAGATAGGAATACAGGGGGAAGAGTTTGGTTAAGTTGCAAGTATGGGAGGGAGAAGAATTGTCACTTGGAGAAAGAAAAAAGTAAACGGGTCAGGCCAATCAGCGGAAAAATACCTATTTTTTTTGTATTTTCATTGAAAATTGAAAAAAAAAACGAAATCGCTTAAGCGTTCGAAAACTCTAGGGTTTTCAAAACCCTAGGTTTTGAAAAACGGATCCCCCCTCCTTCTACGTTTTTATGAATTGCCACCCCAGACTGTCAGTGATGATTCTTCGGTTTATCTGGCATTATATAGGTTACACTTTATCTGGCATTATAGGGGTACAAAACGCACTACCCTGGGACAATATTTTCAAAACTGGGTTGGGAGACTTTATGCAACATTTTCAAGGGTTTGGCACTAATTGACTAACTCAGAACGATTTTTTGTTACCCGTGTAGACACGAGGACCTCCGCAATACATTGGTCCAAAGATAGCTTTCCCTAATTGAAACAAATGTAAGATTGTGGCCAGAAAAGCCACAATTCTTTATGTTTTAGCCTCCCTATGAAGACCACCCAACTGAAAGATTGTGCATAAAAGTGCACCATTTTTTCTTTTATGAAGTAGTTCAAACTTTATTTTTCAACTAAAAGTGAAATAGGAAGTTGGGAAAAAGCAAAATATAAATTTTCCAAAAAAATTCCAGAATATAAACTGCATAATTTTCTCCGTGTTTTCTTATATCTACCACTCAGAAGAAAACTTTCTCTAAAATATTTCCATGTTTTTGCAATGAAGAAGTTCCAACATTATTTTTCAACTAAAAGTGAAATAAGAAGTAGGGAAAAAGCAAAACATAGATATTCCAAAAAATTCCAAAATCCAAACTGCTTAATTTTCTCCACGTTTTCTTATATCTGCCACTCAGAAGAAAAATTTCTTCCATGTTTTTGTAATCATTTGAACTAGTTCCCATCGTGTTCAATAATAATGACGCACCTTAGGGAAAAACAATTCTAAGAGGTTTTCTAAGAGCCATTAGAACATTTCTCACCTGTGTCATCTTATCTCTACGACCTT
This sequence comes from Artemia franciscana, assembly GCF_032884065.1. NCBI lineage: Eukaryota > Metazoa > Arthropoda > Branchiopoda > Anostraca > Artemiidae > Artemia > Artemia franciscana. The sequence continues at coordinate 37,068,928 of NC_088878.1, read as the reverse complement.
CCCAGGATAGTCTCTCATCATACAACGGATCATCCTGAGTTCCAATGAAGATCGGTTCCCAGTTATGATGAGGTTTGTGGCGCTTCCCAACGTGGAAAACACTCAGACCTTCCTTAACTGGCGCTTTTAGCCATTCTTTCTGCCTTGGAATGCTATGACACGAGGCACAGATTTTTTTATGAAATGGAATTGCCATCCCGCTTTCCAACATTTTTACCTGTAGGAAGAAAAGAATGACAAAATCGATTGCAAGGAAAATAATATATTCTAGGCAGGCACACATACACAGGGGCGGTTTAGGGGAGGGACCGGAAGGGTCACTTATTCCGGGCGCAGAAATTTTAGGGGAGTAAAATTTCAAATAAATAACCTAACTGTTATAATCATTTTTTAATTTGTGAAATTTCATTTTTATTAAAATAATGTAAAGGGCGTAGTTAATAAACAAAATTTATTAATGATTGTTAAATACGTTAAATTTTAAAATAAAAAACAATTTAAAAAGTTTTTAACTAATTAATCACTGGAAATAATTTCGTTAATAAATAAACCAAATTGTTAAAATTTGGCTTAAAAGTTTTATGGGAGACAGGGGAGGGGGGCACTACTCAAGAGTTTTGCCCCGGGTGCAAAAAAAAATCGGAACCACAACTACATGCACACGATTTTTTCTGGGGGTATGGGGTCAATTATAAAACAAGAAACATTTGAAAATTTGAATAAAAAGTGCACAAAAATTCAGCAAAATTTGGAGAGATTTTATTGTGGCAGTATTCCCCAGTTCTCTCTTTAGTGTGCTGGATGATAAAATGTGATTCCTAGTTAGTCCGCTTTTTACTTACTCGTAACTCACAATTACTTTAATTTTTTTAAGAAAAGATAAACTGACTTTGCAAATTTAATAAAAAGTTAGTAAAAAAAATTACAAACAACGATAATATAGGTCCCAAACTAATATTGAAGAAATGAAAAAAAAATCATCATCGGGAACCCTGATTTATTTATTTATATATATATATATATATATATATATATATATATATATATATATATATATATATATATATATATATATATATATATATATATATATATAAACAAAAAAAACAAACAAACAAACTAATCATACACACCATAACAGTAGTGTTTCAGCAATCTACGAAAAGTTGCCTTTAGCCTTCAAAATTCAACCAGGAAAGGCTATTTCTGTTATCTAGAATATCGTTTTAGCTTGCTCAATTTATGCCTCTGTTTTCAGTTATTTCTAACAACTAAACTTTAATGTAAAAAACCCTTTTACCTTTCATTTTTAAGCACTGAGGACAGTGAAAACCAAATTTGATTGTTTGAATCAGTTAAGTGAAAGTTTTTTTAACTGCAAGTAAGGAGCGACATTAAAACGAACAGAAATTACTCCGTATTTGACAGGGGTTGTCTGCTCCGCAACGCGTCAATCTTTACGCTAAAGTTTGATTCTGTCACAATTCTACTTTTTAAAATAATAAAAAAAACTACAGCGTAAAGAGCGAGGCGTTGCGGAGGGAATAGCCTCTTTCATATACGGAGTAATTTCTGTTCGTTTTAAGTTTTATTGTCGCTCCTTACTTGCAGGTAAAAAAACTTGTTTTTTTTTTAATTTCTGAAAGTTTTTGAATTAATACATGTTTTGATTTTGGCTCACCGCACATGAATAATGAAAACAAAATTTACATATTAACTTTTTTTTTGCTAAATGGCTTTCTCATAGTTTTGATCAGATGATTCTGATAAAAATACGGGTGGGGGAGAGTAACCTAGGGGAGGCATAACTACCCTCCAATTTCGGTTACTTAAAAATGCAATGTAGATTTTTTATTTTTTGTGTGAACGTTTTTGTCAGTAATAAACATACGTACCTTACGAATTAACTAACGTAACGAACTTTTATATTTGTGTATTTTTATTACGTATAGAGAGGGTTTGCCCCCTCGTCAATACCTCGCTCTTTACACTAAAGCTTGAATTTTATCCCAAATCTTTAAGAATGACCCCTGAATCACAAAGGACGTAGAATAAATAGTTGAAACTACTAAAAATACTTTAGCGTAAAGAGCAAGGTATTGTGGAGGACACGAACCCCCTTAAATACGCAATATTTTATGTTCGTTTTAAGTTTTAATGCTACTCATTACTTCCAGGTGAAAAAAATATCTATTTTCTCATTGTTTTTTTTAGATAATGCTAGAAAATCCTGCGCCCCCTCCATGGAAATTCTCATCCCTGAAGATAAATTCCTCCATGGAAATATCCTCCCCCACATAACCCACTTCCCCGACCCACTCCCACCCTAACACGAAAAAGTCCCCCTGAAAACGCCTGTACGCTTCATAATAACCATTACTATATGTAAACAATGGTCAATGTTTGTAACTTGCAGCCCCTCCCCCGGTAACTGCGGGGGATTAAGTCGTCCCCAAAGACATATTTATTAGCTTCTCGACTAAGTTGAACAGAATGGCTATCTTAAAATTTTGATCTGGTGACTTTTGGGAAAAATGTACGTGGGAGGGGGCCTAGGTGCCCTCCAATTTTTTGGTTACTTAAAAAGGGCACTAGGAATTTTAATTTCCGTTAGATTGAGCCCTCTTGCAACATTCTAGGACCACTGGTTCCAAATAAACACGCATCCGTGATCTGTCTTCTGGCAAAAAATACAAAATTCCACATTTTTATAGACAAAAGCTTGAAACTTTTACAGTAGGGTTCTCTGATATGCTGAATTTCATCGTGTGATTTTTGTTAAGGTTCCACGACTTTTATGGGGTGTTTCCCCCAATTTTCTAAATTAAGGCAAATATTCTCAAGCTTGTAGCTTTTGATGAGTGAGACTAATCTTGATGAAACTTATATATTTAAAATCAACATTAAAATTTGATTCTTTTGATGTAACTATTGGTATCAAAATTCCGTTTTTTAGAGTTTTGGTTACTATTGAGCCGGGTCGCTCCTTACTACAGTTCGTTACCACGAACTGGTTGATAGCTTGCATAAAACTGAAAAAGCTGACTCACAAAGCTGATTAAGTCCAAGAATTTAAAAAAAATTCAATTCGGAAAAAAAAATTTCGAACATTCACCGATGAATGTCGACATTAACCAAATTTCGAACATTCACGGTAACTTATATATGATTATAGATGAGCCTGAACCTGATAAAGAAAGGAATATAAACCTTCTGATTGAACTATCAAACAGTTTTTTTTATTTTTTATCGTTTTGAGAAGTAGAATTGTGAGAAAGAGTCAAACTTTAGCGTAAAGAGCGAGGCGTTGAGGAGGGGCAACCCCTTTCATATACGGAATAATTTCTGTTCGTTTAAGTTTTAATGTCGCTCCTTACAAGTAGTTTAAAAAACTTGTTTTTTTATTTAATTTTTAACAATGACTTTAATGAATAGTTACTATTTAATTTATTTACTATTTAATTAATAGTTACTAGTAGTATTTTTATTATTTAATGTCCATCAAATAATTGTGACTCACTCATTGTTTTTCTTTTTTTTCTTTTATTTTGTAAAATGGTGAATAAGGCATGGTTTTACTCTGTTTCTTAGCTGTAAATCTTGTTATCATGTCAACATTAACCAGATTTCGGACATTCACGGTAACTTATATATGATTGTAAATGAGCCTGAACCCGATAAAGAAAGGAATATAAACCATCTGATTGAACTATTTTTAACAATGACTTTAATGAATAGTTACTTGTTGCGGAACTGTTGCTTTCTTTAAATCTAAATGTAATTTGTGAAAGTACTTGCCCTTTGCATTGATTGACAGCCAAGTATTTAGTTACACTTGTGAATACGCCTGCAAAATTCAGGCCAGTTGAGAAAGAACAAATTCATGTACTAATAAATTGACCAGTCATCGTAGCCTAATCATTATTATTCTTTGACATACTTTTTTTTCAATAATTGCATTATAATAACATAATAATTATCTAAATAACGATATATGTAGGTTTTCCGGGGTGGGGGGGGGGGCAAAAAATGGAGGAGGGCCATACTTGTAGAGCTAATAAGGTATTTGTGTATTATTCAGAACACACTCAATAAGTGAAGTCGTGAAACAAACTACGATGCAGGTACATTTTAATTAAGTATTTGGTACTTGTTCAATATTCAAAACACACTCAAGAATTTTGCTGAGAAATCCGGTTTCATAGCCACAAAGACAAATAGTTTAGATTATCAATTTAGTTTTCTACGCATAGTGATAGAAGATAGTTTCTGAACACGGATTTTGAGATGTAGATTTGGGATTTGCCAAAGATTGAAAAAGATGCAATTATATTTTTCCAGGATAGGGGGTTGTTGCCCACAACAAAACAGTGTGTCAATAGACACAACGTGACCTTATACTCTTACGAGAAGGAACATTTTTGTAAGTGTAGCAATAGGCCATGTTTGAAAAAAGTCAATTTGCGTGTAAATACGTGGTTTGCTGAAAGTAGAATACCATTTATATGGTAATTTTACAATTTTCCTAATAAATTATTATTTTTTCATGACATTTTGTTTTATTTCATATCAAAAGCTTGGGCTATATATTTGCACATTAGGGGGGGGGGGTGCATTATATCAAATACCTAACTTAACCTAGCCACCTCTATATATAAAATATTTAATTAAAATGTACCTGCATCGCAGTTTGTTTCGCGAAAAAACCTAACTTCACTTATTGAGTGTGTTCTGAATAATACACAAGTACCGCTAATAATGAATTATTCAGAGATTTCTGAACTCAGCCATGAAGTCGTATCCCCCATGGGTATATATCTGATTTGAACTTTTAAATGATGTTGAGTATGCCTAAAAGGTACTGACTACACAGGGAGGGAGGGATTGCTTGTAAAAAAAAGACTCATAACCTTTTTGTTCTTTCTAGTGGCTAAGAATTTCACACAGAAGAGCCATTCAAGTGGAATCTAACTTTTTTCTTTCTATTTACTGGCTTAAAAATTTCACACCGAAAAGCCACTGAACCAACTGGCTTTAAATTTAAAATGGAAGAACCAATGAACTGATTAAGTTTTAAAAAGGCGGGACTATTGGCTTCTCTTTCTGGCATACACTATAAAAATAATGAGACTGGGTTACGAGAGTCTCGTTTTCTTTATTTTTTTTTTTTTTTTTCAATCAAAATGCTTATACAGGCACTTCTCAATGAGTAACACCAAAAACAAGAAGAACAATAGGAAATTTCTTAAGACAGAAGGAAACAAATTAGAATGAATATTCTAAAAAAAAAGTTTAAAAAAAATCCCTATTGTTCTTCTTGTTTTTGGTGTTTGTGATGGAAAGGCAGTGTGGTCTTCGTCGTTATTTACTTCTCAATGAGTATATCCCAAAAAGATATTTTTGAAATCCAGGTACGGGGCACATGCCCTCCTAATCCCCTCCCCCCATTGAAGCCATTGCTAGCCCATCTTGTCAACACAACTGAACCATATTAAACAAATAAGCCTCTGCTTATGGTACGATGGTAGCGTTGCTTTGCTAAAAGATATGAACAAAACGGCTAAGCGAATGGGTTAAATACTCAGCACAATGTTGCCAAATGGAACGTACGTACATCATTTGGGCATCTTTTGAGATGGTTGCCCATTTTGTTTTTCATATAAGTAAATTTTTCAAAGTCAAAATTTAGAATAAAATGAATTCTTGCCCGAAAATGGTATTTTTGGTGCATTTTTGGTTTTATGGATGCAGCATCTTATGTCCTGCATCTGGAAACATTGATTCAGCATTCTTTACTGTGCCCAATCAGGTTTATTTTTCTGGTGCTGCACCAGCAGTGATATTGGCTTGCTTGTTTTCTCATGGAGCTTGTTTGATTCTGTCGTCTTGAACTTGTTAGCAGTATATATTTACTAGCCGAAGGGTCTGACGGATCAAAGGCTTAAAAAAAACAAAATGTATACTCTCTTGTAAGCATCAGAAACCAACTGACTGATTGTACAATAGAGAAATACTCACATCAGGTGCAGCACCCATTGTTATAATATCAAACGAATGTTTTCTGTTTAGGGGTAGGTTGGAAGTTACCAATTATATTAAGTGAAATTAACTGTTCAGGCTTAGGACCGATAAAAATCTTTGGACTTTTGGGGCACCTTGTACCTCAGTTAAAATTCTAAGCGAAAGCTGTTTATCTCATCCTACCCTTTCATATCGAGACTAGAAAGGAGCATCTTATTGCTTGAAATCCCTACAACTATCATACTACTATCATAAAACATTACTCTACTGTCTTCTCTACTGTCATAAACCAGAGCTTCAAATCCTCTCACTCTCTCTCTCTCCTCCCAATGTTATATTTCCCAAGAGAAGTTCAATAGTATTTTTCCAAAGTTTTTTTTAGTACTTTCAAAAGAACTATTTATTCTAATTAAACCTTTTGTGATTCAGGGGACATCCTTAAAGGATTGGAACAAAATTCGAACTTTCACGTAAAGAGCGAGGTATTGACGAGGGGGCGAACCCTTCATATACATAATAATTTCTGTTCGTTTTAAGTTTAATGTTGCTCCTTACTTTCACTTGAAAAAACTTGTTTTTTATATTTAATATCATAAGCAACTAATGCGACTCAAGTTCATCCACCCGGTGTTCGCGGCTCTGCTCTTATGGTGTTTACTGAAGCCTCTGAAGAAAATTAGGTAACACCCAAATAGGCCCACGAAACGAACTTGAGTTAGCAAGATTCTTCATCAATAACAGAAATGAGAGCAGGGACGCACACAAGAAGGAGGGGGCTCTTGGCTCTGCTCTTATGGTGTTTACTGAAGCCTTTGAAGAAAATTAGGTAACACCCAAATAGGCCCACGAAATGAACTTGAGTTAGCAAGATTCTTCATCAATAATAGAAATGAGAGCAGGGACGCACACCAGAAGGCGGGGGGGCTCTTGGCTCTGCTCTTATGGTGTTTACTTAAGCCTCTGAAGAAAATTAGGTAACACCCAAATAGGCCCACGAAATGAACTTGAGTTAGCAAGATTCTTCATCAATAACAGAAATGAGAGCAGGGACGCACACAAGAAGGAGAGGGCTCTTGGCTCTGCTCTTATGGTGTTTACTGAAGCCTCTGAAGAAAATTAGGTAACACCCAAACAGGCCCACGAAATTAACTTGAGTTAGCAAGATTCTTCATCAATAACAGAAATGGGAGCAGGGACACACACAAGAAGGAGAGGGGATCCTAAATTTTCAAGAATTTCTAGGCGTTTCTTTCAAATTACCAAATAAATATTTTCTATATTCTTGGGATCCTGTGGTGGTGCAGTGGATTTGACCTTAGCTTGGTAATACGGGACCCATAGATCAAATCCCTCTGCAGGAATGCACTACAGGGCCAACGCAGGAACCTTAGCAGTCAAGAAGCGTCGTTAATTCTTAAATAATATATTCTTGGGATTCCCTCTTATTTTTATATTCTTGGGATTCCCCCTCCCCTCAAAAAATCTGCGTGTGGGCCTTTGTGGAAGCTCAGTCTTTGCAGGAATAAAAGTCAAAACACATTTTTTTTTTCAATGAAGATTATGAAGAAAAAAAAAACTGAAGAAGAAAGAAAATCTTTTCGGGTTAAACATTTAGGTTATGTAATATTAAAAAAATATTCCAAAAAGTGGATTCCAAAAATTCAAACATGCAATATATCTTGGCTAAAGAAATACGAAAGGCACTGTAATATTTTTGGCAAACTCTTGTTTATATTTTTGGCGGTCCTCTTATCTTATATTCCTTTTCTCAGTTTAAGAAATTATAAAGAAATAAAGAAAATTGTATCAAAAATGTTTTTAATGTAACTTGAATGCTTGGAAAAAATCTATACAATAACGACTTGTTAATAGCATTAAGACAAACACCTTTACTTAGTGAAACAAAAGAAAACACGAAAAATTAATCTTTTTTATCCCATGAATTGCACATCTGTGTAGGCAGTTGAAAATTTGCATTTACTACTACTACTACTAACATTTCACATCAGTACCAAGCCGCCTGAGCCCGGTAGAGCCGCGCACGCTCTCTTCGACAAAACATAATCAAAGCTTCGCTCTTTACCTCCTTCCATGAAATCTTGATTTCTATTAAATTATTTCTTGTGAACTCCTCCTACTACATTCGAAGAAGACCTGCCTTTCGATTGACCCAAGATTAATGGCATAAAGCACAATCTTTGGCAATTTGTCATCCGTGAATCGTGACCTAGCCATTTCAAAAACTACGGCGGGTATAAACCAACCTCGGAGACATAAAATCATGAATTGGTATTGCTTTTTTACCATCAATTTTTCTACCGTCAAGCCCTCAATTTGTGGCTTAGAAATGCATACTCATGTCATTTTGTGCTTCTGAGCTACTTCCCCAATAAGCTTTTACGAAGTACAAGATTGAGTGAAGACTAAACAAAATTAAATACAAGCCCCGGGATATCATGAGAACAAGTTGGAGATTGCATGTCCCGCAAAACTAGTTTGTACGTATACCCTTTCAGGGAAGAATTTGGGATATTATCTCTGATCTTTGCCAACTTTTGAGGTATTCCCAGTTAGCACGTTATGCTGTACCCTGTCTTTACCCAAGACGAACCAACCCTTTTTTTTACCTATGAATTTTGTGAATATAATGTAATCCGGTTCTGGCTACCCCAGACATAAATAAGTGATGAAACTGGTCATACAAGAAAGAAGCTTTCACTGATATTCCAGAAAAAACACTTCGCTTCGTCCGCTGCTTATGTACAACTACCTGGCTTCACTTGTAGCCTTACTTGCTACGGGATGTGACATAGTCTTCTTGTCTGATAACCAGGAAGCTTTCAAGGGGTGGCCGACATCCCACCACCTGTTTTATATCTTAGGTCCGTGGTGGAAATGTCCCACGCATGGTAAAACTGTACCAAGCGTGGTGGAGTCGTACCAATCGTATGGGATCTATTCCAAGCGTGACGGAACTGTGTTCTTCCACGCTTAACATTCTTGGTGTAGCTGATTTCTGTGAGTCAACCCTCTTTGATGCTTTGAACAATAAAATTGCAGTATTTCAGCTCTTTAGTAAACTGGAGGTAGTAGCTACATCATCGACATCGCAACGCTGATGCAGATTACCACGTTTGAGCCTCATTGAACTTTCACATTTTAATTTCTCCTCTCCATACCACCATTCAACATTGTATTCTCGAGTTTTTACCAATTGTAGGTCAACAGACATGCAGGTCACAGATCTGGGTTTTTCCTGAATTCTTAGCAGCTCGCCACGTGCCGTCCTATAACCTACTTTAAGATTATTTCTTGCTATAAAGTTACAAAATCTTTTAAGTATTCTTCGGACTGATATCAAACTCATTGGGTTTTTTTTCTGTTTGGATTGTCGATTTCTAATGACTCATTACCTTAAAATAATTAAATCTATCTTTAGTTTTAAGCAAAACACTGTTTAACCTGTCTCACTATTAGAAAACACTGTTACAGAGAAAGAGGTAACATCATAAAGCAAATTCTTTAGCTCTAAACAAACTATTTACCCCATTCAAGGGGGTAACACTAAAAGGTAAACAGTTAAAGGGAGAACTACCTTGCTGCTCTTCAACGACGCGACTTCTCAATAAGAGACGGGTTTTATCGTCATCTAGTGGAAATGGGAAAATTCACTTTATATCCACTTTTGTTCGACATATTTCTTAAGGAAAGCCCTGATTACTAATCGACATTTTTTTTTTATTATTTATTTTTTTTGAAAAGAAAGCATTCCTCTTGAAAAGATGAATTGAAAAATCCACCAAGACCTTATTTTGACTTTATTCATTTGAGGGGAAAAAAAGAAAAAACGCCCTTTCATTAAAATGGATTCTTTACAGCAATTTGATGCAAATTTTATTTCAGTACTTTCGGGTTCAAAAATGACAAAAGGATCTGTCTTAATGCAATAATATGCCCATATCTTTGAAACTTTAATTTGTCCTTCATCATTTAGTAAACGATCAAATTACTTTTCCGAGCGGTTGCTTTCTCTCAGAAATCACGCTCACCAGATGGCACTTTTCAAGCTTGGAGGAGGCATGCTAAGCGTTTTGGGGACTGTACCAAGCGTGGTAGAAATGTGGAAAGCATGGCGAAACTGTGCGGCACACGGGGAGTTCCGAGATACTCACCAGGCGGCAGAAAGTCAGCGCCACCTCCGTCTTTTCAATTAAAATAGATAACAATTGTGGACCACCATTTTGAATACGGTGGACCACCGTTATTGTCCCAGTAGAGCTGAATATTATTTTTCATTTATCATCCTTTCTATTATTACTAAAAACCTATTATTTCTCAATTAATTAATTTGGAGTATTAAAAATTGCATAGCTTTAAAATATATATTAATTCTTATGATTTAGGATAGCCGTGATAGGCAAAAAAAAAAAAAAAACAAAGGCACGGTCATCCAGAATGGTAAAGAATGTGTTCGTATTGTCAGTCATCTATATCAACTTTTTGATGTTACAAAAGTGGAGAAGTGCCAAAATTATGCAAAGGACGCACCACCTCAGAGAATAAAGTTATTGTCACTCAGTTACTTAGTGTATGCGTGATGCGGACATGCATCTATGATTTCCTTTTTTTGGGGTGGGGAATCATAAAAAAACAAAATTTATTCAAAATTAAAGGAAAAACGCCCATAAATTCACAAAAACCTAGGATTTCGGCGCTTCGGACCCTGAACCTTCCCTCTTCGTTCCCTCTGGCTTGATGCTATCGTGGGGTGTCACAAGAACATTTTCCCCTTCCGTTCTAGGAGATGGGAGGGGAGGGGTCCTTTGCTACAGTTATGAAAAGGCTCTTCTGCTAATGAATTTTTGGGGATAATATTAAATTTAATGAGTCTTGCATATGCTTCATAAACTTGTGAAAAACAAAATATGTGATGTTTATAGTTAAGAAATAGTCAATACATTAAAAAATGTGAGATCCATTGCGCCATTGATCCATTGTCTTTTGTGATTGTGATAGATCCATTGTGTCTTTCACTGATTAGGTATATGCTTGATGTTATCTGGGTATTTGAAGTAATTTTGTTTATATAATATCAAAATTCAAAAAAAAAGGAAAAAATAATTTCATCATCATTCTTATCTCAAACGTCGAGCCAATTTTTGGTACGGTATTTCGAAAAGTGGAAATTCATTTATAAAACTCATTAAAAAACTAAAAAAAAGATCTCATTGTCCTCTTAAGCCATTTAGGAGCCTACTTTCGGTGACGAAAGTTCCAAAATTCCGGAAATATTCCAGAAAACAAAAATCTTCCGTAATCCGAATTTCCATGTAAAGCAGTCTTTCATCATATGCGTTTGCATCCCTCTGTTCCACTGTCTGTAGCTAAAAACTCAAAACCTCTTTTCAAGGAATCCAGACAATTAGAAAGGTGCAAAAAATATAGAAACTATCCGAAAGGATTTCTAAGGACTATTTTTTTTGGACAAGAAGTTGTTTGCACGGACAGATAAAGAAAACAACGTTTTCTTTCCATCGCTTTCAGTGGTAATAGTAATTGTAGGTGGTAATTCTATATATATAGGAGGGGTTGTCCCCTCCGCAATCCCTCGCTATTTATGCTAAAGCTTTTAATTGTTTTAAAAAGTAGAATTGTGGCAAAGAGTCAAACTTCAGCGTAAAGAGCGAGGGATTGCGGAGGGGACAACCCATTTCATATACGGAATAATTTCTGTTCGTTTTAAGTTTTAATGTCACTCCTTACTTTCAGTAAAAAAAAAAAACTAGTTTTTTTTTATTTAATTTCTGAACGGTTTTGAATTAATGCATGTTTGATTTTGGCTCTCCGCACATAAATTATTAAAATGAAATTTGTATATTAATTCTTTTTTGGGCTAAATGGCTTTCTCCTAGTTTTGATTAGACGATTTTGAGAAATAAGGGGTGGGGAAGGAGACCTAGTTGCCCTCCAATTTTTCGGTTACTTTAAAAGGCAACTAGAACTTTTAATTTTTAGTAAACGTTTTTATTAGTAAAAAATATGCGTAACTTAAGGGGGTTTGTACCCTCGTTAATACCTCGCTCTTTACACTAAATCGTAAGTTTTGTCCCAATTCTTTAAGAATGACCCCTGAATCAAAAAGGCCGTAGAATAAATAGTTAAAATTACTAAAAATACTTTAGCATAAACAGCGAGGTATTTATCTCCTCCTAAATACCTCGCTCTTTATGCTAAAGTATTTTTAGAACCCCTCATATGCGTAATAATCTCTGTTCGTTTTAAGTTTCAATGCTACTCCTTACTTTCAATTGAAATTTTTATGTTTATTTTTTCATTGTTTTTTTTTATAGTAATGCTAGAAAATCCTGCGCCCTTTTCATTGAATTTTTCTTCCCCCATGACATATTCCTCCAAGGAAAGATTCTCCCACATAGTCCCCTCCCCTAAACCCCACCCCCAAACAAAAAAAAATCCCCCTGAAAACGTCTATACACTTCCCAATAACCCTTACTATATGTAAACACTGGTCAAAGTTTGTAATTTGCAGCCCCTCTCCCAAGGATTGTGGGGGAATAAGTCGTTCCCAAAGACATAGTTATTATGGTTTTCGACTATGCGAAAAAAATGGCTATCTCAAAATTTTGATCCGTTGACTTTGGGAAAAAAATTAGCGTGGGAGGGGGCCTAGGTGCCCTCCAGTTTTTTTGGTCACTTAAAAAGGGCACTAGAACCTTTCATTTTCGTTAGAATGAGCCCTCTTGCGACACTCCAGGACCTCTTGGTCGATACGATGACCCCTGGGAAAAAAAAACAAAAAAAAAACAACAAAAAAACAAACACCCACCCGTGATTTGTCTTCTGGCAAAAAATACGAAATTCCACATTTTTGTAGATGGGAGCTTGTAAATTTTAGCTATAGGGTTCTCTGATATGCCGAATGCGATGGTGCGATTTTCGTTAAGATTCTATGACTTTCAGGGGATGTTTTCCCCTATTTTCCAAAATAAGGCAAATTTTCTCAGGCTCGTAACTTTTGATGACAAAGACTAAATTTAATGAAACGTATATATTTAGAATCAGCATGAAAATTCGATTCTTTTGATGTATCTTTTAGCATCAAAATTCCGTTTTTTGGAGTTTCGTTTACTATTGAGCTGGGTCGCTCCTTACTACAGTTCGTGGTGATTTGTCATTATATTACTTATTGCGATTGAAAATTTAATCGATGAGATTGTCATCTAAGTTCTATTTGACGTTCTACTTTGTAGTAAGCTGTAAGATGTGCTTTGATTAAACAGAAAGCAATAATAATAATAATTAATAATTTCTTAATTACCCACAAAAACTCTGAAAACATGTATTAGAATGTAGAGTAAAAGTCAATTTAACGGAGAAAAGCAATTAAAAAATATTAACTATAGAAAAAATTAACAAGACGATTATAAGGGGAAAGTCGATTAAGACCAGTACTAGAAGCAGGGATTTTTAAAAATCCAGGAATTTTTTAGCGGGGGCCAAAAAAATCAGGGAACCTCAACGATTATACGCTGTAAGTAGGTTGTGGAAATGGTCGTAAATTTAATCTAAAATCTACTGAGAGTTGAAGTTCTAATAAATCTGTTGACATTAAAATGATGTAAAAATATTGATACAAAAAACAGTAAGTTATAGAAACCATCCCGCCATAAAAAAATGAAAAGCTGTTCACCCTCTACGAAAAATAGGAACTTGCGAAACATTTACGATGCCTAATATGGCAACATGATATTATCCCCAAATCCCCACTACTTTAGAGGTGGCGCGCATCCCCCACCTGGATCTGCCCCTGACTAGAAGGCTTCCTTTGTAGCTTTTCCAGCATTAATATTATGTCAGATATGTTATATTTATTAATTAGAATCTGGTCACGTGTTCAAGGAGGAATGAAGTGAAGAAAGTTAAGATATCTGAAATAACTGCTCTGGATTCGTTTTAAACCCCTTTTTCTCAGGATGGTGGGAATTCGTGTCGTGTAAAAGATCCGAGCCGATACAAGCAACATCTTAAATGTAGTATCTGAGCACTTTGATGAGTCAAATGAGGCTTTGATGAGGCTTTACTTTTAAAGAAAGATTGTTTTCATTAACGTCCTGTTTTATCCTATTCATCTGTTTCCTTCTAATAATTGAATTTTCCGCAATTTAGTTTTTAAAGAAACATGGTCACTCAGCCTTTTGAAAAGCTACCACCTCTTTAATTTTTCAGAAAAGCTACCACCTCTAATTTTTCAGAAAGGCTTCCACCTCTTTAATTTTTCAGAAAAGCTACCATCTCCTTAATTTTTCACAAAAGCTACTACCTCTTGAATTTTTCAGAAAAGCTACTACCTCTTGAATTTTTCAGAAAAGCTACTACCTCTTTAATTTTTCAGAAAAGCTAGCACCTCTTTAATTTTCAGAAAAGCTACCATCTCCTTAGTTTTTCACAAAAGCTACTACCTCTTGAATTTTTCAGAAAAGCTACTACCTCTTTAATTTTTCAGAAAAGCTAGCACCTCTTTAATTTTTCAAAAAAGCTACCAACTCTTCAATTTTTCAGAAAAGCTACTACCTCTTGAATTTTTCAGAAAAGCTACTACCTCTTTAATTTTTCAGAAAAGCTAGCACCTCTTTAATTTTTCAAAAAAGCTATCAACTCTTCAATTTTTCAGAAAATCTACTACCTCTTGAATTTTTCAGAAAAGCTACTACCTCTTTATTTTTTCAGAAAAGCTAGCACCTCTTTAATTTTTCAGAAAAGCTAGCACCTCTTTAATTTTTCAAAAAAGCTACCAACTCTTTAAATTTTCAGAAAAGCTACCACCTCTTTAATTTTCAGAAAAGCTACCATCTCCTTAGTTTTTCACAAAAGCTACTACCTCTTGAATTTTTCAGAAAAGCTACCACCTCTTTAATTTTTCAGAAAAGCTACCGCCTCTTTAAATTTTCAGAAAAGCTACCACCTCTTTAATTTTCAGAAAAGCTACCATCTCCTTAGTTTTTCACAAAAGCTACTACCTCTTGAATTTTTCAGAAAAGCTACTACCTCTTTAATTTTTCAGAAAAGCTACCACCTCTTTAATTTTTCAGAAAAGCTACCACCTCTTTAATTT
This sequence comes from Artemia franciscana, assembly GCF_032884065.1. Classification (NCBI taxonomy): domain Eukaryota; kingdom Metazoa; phylum Arthropoda; class Branchiopoda; order Anostraca; family Artemiidae; genus Artemia; species Artemia franciscana. The sequence continues at coordinate 37,053,777 of NC_088878.1, read as the reverse complement.
TTCAGAACAGCTACCACCTCTTTAATTTTTCAGAAAAGCTACCGCCTCTTTAAATTTTCAGAAAAGCTACCACCTCTTTAATTTTCAGAAAAGCTACCATCTCCTTAGTTTTTCACAAAAGCTACTACCTCTTGAATTTTTCAGAAAAGCTACTACCTCTTTAATTTTTCAGAAAAGCTACCACCTCTTTAATTTTTCAGAAAAGCTACCACCTCTTTAATTTTTCAGAAAAGCTACCGCCTCTTTAAATTTTCAGAAAAGCTACCACCTCTTTAATTTTCAGAAAAGCTACCATCTCCTTAGTTTTTCACAAAAGCTACTACCTCTTGAATTTTTCAGAAAAGCTACTACCTCTTTAATTTTTCAGAAAAGCTAGCACCTCTTTAATTTTTCAAAAAAGCTACCAACTCTTCAATTTTTCAGAAAAGCTACTACCTCTTGAATTTTTCAGAAAAGCTACTACCTCTTTAATTTTTCAGAAAAGCTAGCACCTCTTTAATTTTTCAAAAAAGCTACCAACTCTTCAATTTTTCAGAAAAGCTACTACCTCTTTAATTTTTCAGAAAAGCTACTACCTCTTCAATTTTTCAGAAAATCTACTACCTCTTGAATTTTTCAGAAAAGCTACTACCTCTTTATTTTTTCAGAAAAGCTAGCACCTCTTTAATTTTTCAAAAAAGCTACCACCTCTTTAATTTTTCAGAAAAGCTACCGCCTCTTTAAATTTTCAGAAAAGCTACCACCTCTTTAATTTTCAGAAAAGCTACCATCTCCTTAGTTTTTCACAAAAGCTACTACCTCTTTAATTTTTCAGAAAAGCTAGCACCTCTTTAATTTTTCAAAAAAGCTACCAACTCTTCAATTTTTCAGAAAAGCTACTACCTCTTGAATTTTTCAGAAAAGCTACTACCTCTTTAATTTTTCAGAAAAGCTAGCACCTCTTTAATTTTTCAAAAAAGCTACCAACTCTTCAATTTTTCAGAAAAGCTACTACCTCTTGAATTTTTCAGAAAAGCTACTACCTCTTTAATTTTTCAGAAAAGCTAGCACCTCTTTAATTTTTCAAAAAAGCTATCAACTCTTCAATTTTTCAGAAAATCTACTACCTCTTGAATTTTTCAGAAAAGCTACTACCTCTTTATTTTTTCAGAAAAGCTAGCACCTCTTTAATTTTTCAAAAAAGCTATCAACTCATTCAATTTTTCAGAAAATCTACTACCTCTTGATTTTTTCAGAAAAGCTACTACCTCTTTAATTTTTCAGAAAAGCTAGCACCTCTTTAATTTTTCAAAAAAGCTACCAACTCTTCAATTTTTCAGAAAAGCTACCACCTCTTCAATTTTTCAGAAAAGCTACCACCTCTTTAATTTTTCAGAAAAGCTAGCACCTCTTTAATTTTTCAAAAAAGCTACCAACTCTTCAATTTTTCAGAAAAGCTACTACCTCTTGAATTTTTCAGAAAAGCTACTACCTCTTTAATTTTTCAGAAAAGCTAGCACCTCTTTAATTTTTCAAAAAAGCTATCAACTCTTCAATTTTTCAGAAAATCTACTACCTCTTGAATTTTTCAGAAAAGCTAGCACCTCTTTAATTTTTCAAAAAAGCTACCAACTCTTCAATTTTTCAGAAAAGCTACTACCTCTTTAATTTTTCAGAAAAGCTACTACCTCTTTAATTTTTCAGAAAAGCTACTATCTCTTTAATTTTTCAGAAAAGCTACCACCTCTTTAATTTTTTCAGAAAAGCTACCACCTCTCTAATTTTTCACAAAAGCTACCACCTCTTTAATTTTTCAGAAAAGCTACTACCTCTTGAATGTTTTATCATTTTCATTAATCTCTTATTATTAGCTTCATCCCCAGAAAACTTCCCATAAAAATGCGGGTAAAAATCATATGTCGTTGACTTTAATTGCCTGTCGTGTTTTAGCAAGAAAATGAAACTAGACAAGGTCATCTATCTCGCTAAAAGAATATTTTCAGTCAAGTGTAACCGCTCCTGCGTGTAGAAAAAGTGGCTAACCAAAACTATGCCAAAACCAGCACAGAGGACATTCCAACTTTTTTAGATGTGTTAAATATACTAGTTTTTGGGAATTCTCACGGTATCTATTCATCATCTGATGTCATTTAAAATATTTTTTTAAGCTCTTTTCAAGTTTGACAAGGTCATGTAGCTTTTGCAACCAAAATACAAATATTTTGAAATAAAAGAACGATAAAGTGAAATAAATAAAATAATTAAAAGTAAATAAATAGTAAAATGAATAAATAAATAAAAAATAAATAGTAAAATAAAAGTAAAATAAAAAGTACATAAATAGTAAATAAAAAGTGAAAAATAAATAAATAATAAAATAAATAAAAGTGAAGTAAAAGAACGATAGAGACGAAATCATACCTAGAATTATTCGAGGTCTGTTTTTTTAAGTAACTATTCCCATGTAGTTTAATCTAGGTCTCACATCGTTATTCTTTCAGATAAAACCTCGGTCGTTTAATTGAAGAATCATTCATTACCTGCCAATCAAGTCAACTTCTATTTGAAATAATCAGAATGAACTACTAGAGCAGGGACGCCAAGTTTTGGGGGGAGGGGTGTTAAAAATACCTTCGTTGCTTTTTCACTGCAAACGTATAAAATACCCCCCTCCCATATATTTTTAAAAATACCCTATTTTATCTTCACTGAACAAATAAAAATCCTTGTCCTCTTTCTGTCCATTTACGTGAATTCGTACCATTAAACTAGAGCAAGTTCCTCTTTAGTGAGCTTTTGTTAACTTCATATCTTAAAAATGTAGTTGAAAATAAAAAACTAACAGTTAAGAATAGCAAAATAGTTAAAAATACAAACTAGCACTAGTTACAGTTTTTGCCCTAGAATCTTGTAATCCCATGAAAAACGGACTGAACTATTAAGATTATTAATCCTCTCCCTAAGATCTATATGCATGTGCTAGAGTCCTCAATATGAGAACGTGGGTTTCGCAATCTGGTTGATCCTTTTAGATATTAAATATAAAAAAAAACAAGTTTTTTTAACTGAAAGTAAGGAGCGACATTAAAACTTAAAACGAACAGAAATTACTCCGTATATGAAAGGGACTTTTCCTCCACAACGCCCCGCTCTTTACGCTACAGTTTGACTCTTTCTCTTAACTCAAGTTTTTAAAACAGTAAAAAACTCCGTTTTTTAGAGTTTCGGTTACTATTGATCCGGGTCGCTCCTTACTACAGTTCGTTACCACGAACTGTTTGATAACCCTTATGTGAGTCTGTAGTTCTGTTCCTTTCCGGAAATTATTCCTATGTAGTTCCATCTTCTTCTAGGATCGCATTTTTACTTAAAATTTCAGGATTACCAAATCCATCATCCCCTCATCAACCCCTCGTAGAACTTACCGAAGGGCTCTAGGTCAACTCCACCATGAAGCCAGAATTCAGTTAGGTGGAGAAATCCACCTTTTTGTAGAGCAAATGCTTGACAAGTGTTTATTTTAAACAGACTAGAACCTGTTTTCACGAGGATGTGAGCTGGATAGAAATCATCTATCCGCATGAACCAGTGTTTTCGCGCTGGGTTTGTTCAACGAAAGTATGTTTTTTCTTCCATCCTCCTCCCATCTATCTCTTGTTAAACTTGACCTTAACATAGACCTAGATCCTTCAGTGCCACCAGAGGCACCCAGGACATCCACAAAGAGCCACCAGTCATCACGCATGTGTGCCACCGTCCAAACATCTTTCTGTTGAGGTTATATCGTCGTGTGGATGTTGGACAGGTCCCATTGATTGGTGCGACACAAGGCGTTCTTTGGTTGACCCAGTGTTGCCAGATGTAGCATAATTATGCGGAACGTAGTATAATTAGGAACCAAAAGCATCCAAGCATAATCCTCCTTAAGATAGCATAATTGTAGCATAATCTAAGACGATGTAGAACAACTCATAACGTCACATCAATAAAACGAACACCAAAGATGGTTTATCGAATTTTTCGACCAAACCAAAGTAAAATTTTTGGCACAGCGACAGACTACGAACCATCTGGTATCTTTTTGTTCTGATCCTGTGGTCTATGGTCTATGGCAAAGAAAAGCGTACACAAGATATTTGAATTTAAAGACATGTGGTGATTGGTTGGATTGGTGAAGATGATTGTTTGATGAAATTTTGAGATTTAGAGGGGTTTCATGTTGTTGTTGTTGGTGGTGAACGGTGAGAGAATTTGTTGTGCAATTAGGCCTAGCCCTTTCAACCATAGGCAATAGTTCATGGTTCAAGAACTCGTTGATAGCTACTACACACCAGCTAGATACCAAACTATCGCCGAAACTCCAAAAGATTTTGTGAAAAGCTTATGCTCATCAGATATTGTTTTCTAATCTAGCAAAATCTATCACTGGTGGCTAGTTACAGTTAGGGATTCTAGTTTTTGGTAGACACTTCATGAATTGCAAGTCTTTCCCCAAAGATAAAGGCTAGCTTAAAGGATCCTCAGTGCCACTAGGGAAACATCCCTGTTTTGGCAATCTCTGGATGGCTGTCAGCCACTTCTTCAAACTTGTGTTTCTCTGAGTGAATGGCTATCTGAAATTCAGCAATTTGTCCTCGGAGTGTATGATCAGCCTGCTGCTGACCATTACCTCGGTGAGGTAAAGGTGGAGCCCCAGCACACAATATCAACATCACAGGGATAATAAATATAAAATTGGAAACATTTTCATGAGCTGAACATAGTCTCTGGAAACGAACCTGTGGTGAGAGCTACATTGCCTTTCATGAGGATACCTCTCTCAGGGAATTCTGTTCAGATTGTATTCTTATTTATTTTTTTCTTCAAACCAGAGGTAGGCTCAGGGTTACTTCTGTGAGGATATTGGGGCATTCTGTGTCAGTTCAACACTGCTCACCAGTGCAGTGCGAGACTTCTCGATCTGTGGATTGCTCTTGAACAGTTTTTCGTGCTAGCTTCAGCAGAAGACCGCCAAGTTGCTGCAGACAAAATCTTGTTAGAAATGAAAAACCCGTTCACGAAAGCTTATTTGCTTTTTCTTAAGTATACTCTCAACGATTTCAACTCCTTCAACGCCTTGTTCCAATCGGCAAAGATTCTAATCGGAGATTTACAGTTTGAGTGTGAAAAGTTCGTCAAGACTCTGTGTAACAACTTCATCCAAGAAAGGTTTCTATGAGACTCTACAAAGATCAATCCGTCAAACCCGAGTCATTTCCGATCATTACAAGACGTCTTTTTAGGAGATGAGTGTGCCCAATATCTTTTGACATCAGTGCAGAGTGGTAAAATAATCCCTGAGGATGTGAGCACTCTCCGAAAAAGGTGTTTAGGTTTCTACATTACCGCAGCGACACAGACGCTCAAGCCATTCCCACACAGTGATCGTTTTTTGAAGTCCCTTCAGTTTGTAAATCCCAAGATGGCCCTGGGAACTGAAATAACCAGTATTCCGTCACTAGGTATCGCAGTGAACGGATTTCCAAGTCTCATGCCAAAACTTACAGACATTGATTCCCAGTGGCGGAAGCTGCCATATGCTTTTAGTGACTCCGAAAAGATAGATATCTACAGACTTGATGTGGAGAAAAATACACGAAATGGGAGAGTTTTTGCAGATCTGGCAGAACTTGCCGAGAGGGTGCTCTCCCGACCGCATTCGAACGCAGACTCAGCAAGAATTTTTTCTTGGATCAGTGATGTCAAGACAAAAGAGCGGAATAAAATGAAGAAAGAAAGTATTGAAGCCGTGCTGGTCCCAAAATCGCGACTAAGAACAAAAGATACAGTTTGCTACAAATATGTCTCTACAGACAATCAGATCAAGCTCCACAATTCCGAGACCCTACGTAGCCACCCCACCCCCTGGTCAAGAAGTTGAATCTGAAAGCGGAGATGAAGAAGATCATTGAATATGAACTGTATTTTTTCCTTTTTTTAATGTATCTGAAGTAAAATTTTGATGATGATATAAGACACTATGCTTTTCAAATGCCGCCAACCGCTTGGAGAAGAAAGACGACTTGCGAAAAAAGACGAAAAACGTTAACCAAATTGTGAACCAAGATCCTTCGCTTGGACATAAAAAAAAGTCTTTTTACTTATTTTCTATGCTATTTTACCTTTTTCTTTGCCTCCTTTGTTTATACCCCGCTTTTGTTCCCTTAGCGGGTTAAGAATAAATTATTAGCCTATTATTATCAGATTATATTCTATTCAGAACCTTTATTAAGATAAGACAGGATTCGACTTGTCTTAACTGATCAACTTTTTCGTGAAACCTGGGAAAATATAGAATCGCAGCATAAATCTGTCCAAAAAAGCATAATTTTGGGCTCAAGTAAGCATAATCCTCTCAGTCCGAAATGGCAACACTGGGTTGACCTCCTCTACAGATTCCCTGAGGTTGCCATTCGAAGATAATATTTGACGACGAGCTCTAATTCATTCCGCCTTGAGACCACAGTTTATCTGGATTGAGAAATCCGTAGTTTTGCTTGAACGAACGGTTGTCCTCACGAGAATGGAAGGTGAATATTAGTTAAACTGCCAACCCTTGGGAAAATTGACTCTAACGCTTGAGTCAATTTCACGAGGATGAGAGATGGACGGAATTTATCCATCCATGCACACCTATGTTTTTCCATTGGATTTGTTCAACAAAGTGTATTTAATCTTCCATACTCCTTCCATGTATCTCTTTATGATCTAGACGAAGCATTTTAGTTTCACTCCGCCTCGAAACTAGAGTTCAGCTGGAAGCAAAAGTCCAACTTTTCGTCGAACAAATGGTCAGTCTCGTTAGGAAAGGAAGTTAACATGACTTATACTTCCATCCTCGTGAAAATGGGTTCCAAGAGTCTGAATAAAAGAAATTCACTCCGATCACCGAAGGGCTTTTTAGCTCACTAGCTCACTTCTGTTTCTGATCAAATTTGAACATTCTTCTCTCTGCTCTGGAAACTTGTGTTCCAAAGAAGGGCTTGCCCATTCTCCACCTCTTAGCGTCCATTGCAGAAGGCTAATTGTTCCAAAATAATGGCACATTTCACGTTGCACCACGCGTAACAAAACTTCCCTTAAAGGAATTAATCGATCCTCTTGTTTCTTAGAATGCCCCCTGCCCTGGAAAAGCTACAACTCTGAGGTCATAAAAGATAATTTACATGTAGTTTATCGATGAAGCGCGTATCCCTAAACAACGAATCTCTTATCTCTTAACCAATCATTTGATAAAGTGACGCTACGAAAAATTACCTTTCAGTAAACACATATAAATATTTAAATTAAGATAGGAGTTCGACCTTTGAGACTAATACATTGAGAAATTAAATTAAACTATTTAGTTTAGAGAGAAAATAGGCCTGTCTGTAATTTCCTCTGTCTAAATAAGCACGCATTATCAACGTGATATCGAGGGGACGCCCACTTTCCGCCACCTAGTGTGCATCGCAGAACGCCACGTGTGCCACAGAGTTCCACGACACTTGGCATAGTATCCGCCACGCTTAACACACTTCCACTCCGCTTGACACGTGCCAACTGGTGCACGCGATTTCTGACAGTGGGTGCCCGTCAAGCGACATTAACTGTCACGTGATCTCCACGGCTACCCTGAATTAAATACCATTAACTGAATAATTGCTATCACGCTAACTTGTCAACGGTACGACTCAATGACCCTCTCCCTATGACCTTTTTAATGTAAGATAGAAGAAAGAATAAGTGGGAGATATGCCCCTTGGCTCTGGGCATGACAACGATATTTCCTTCAAAAGCGAACTTTTAGTTTACACTTTATATATATACTATACTAGCTGCTGGGGTGGCGCTTCGCGTCAGCGAAGCGCCCCCACCAACTAGGTGTTGGGGTGGCGAGAAGCGCCATCCCAACAGCTAGTATACTATAAATAGATTACTTACTTCATATTTGACTAAATAGTTTTAAATTACTGTGAATTTGTTTATATATTTTCTATACTATTACAATTTTTATACTTGATATTAATTGTTTGTGGCTTAACTATTTGTGAACTATTAATTTAAGATTTAGTAAAAAAAAAATCTACCCTTAATTGTTCTTTTGGTTCCAAAAATAACAAATAATGGATAAAAAAAAAAGAAAAGAAGGCTTCCATTAAGCAACAAAATGTAATAATTAAACATAAAAAGTATTTTAAGATACTATAGAGAGATAGGAAACACACAAAACAGAATTAAATTAGGTTATACCAGTGCTTAGTCAAGGAGAGGGGTATTAAGTAACTGAATCTTTCTCTTTAGAGTCTTATAAGTCGCTTTTATACAAGTTTTCAATAGTCAACTATAAATGATACGCACAGAGGCAAAATTAATTAGCCCCGAATGTGCTAATTATAATTGATTGGGATGAGCCCAATTAACTTCAAAAATACCTATTTCTCTTTGAAAAGGATATCTTGAATTTGAAGGATATATATATATATATATATATATATATATATATATATATATATATATATATATATATATATATATATATATATATATAATATATATATATATATATATATATATATATATATATATATGTATATATGTATATATATATAATATATATATATATATATATATATATATATATATATATATATATATATATATATATATACAAGCCCCCCCGCGCGCGTAAGTCGTTACGCGCCATAATAGTTACGCGCCATTGTAGTTGTGTCCCTATGTCCCACCTGTGAATATAGATAGATATATATATATGGTTTTAACTACGTAAAACTTGCGAATATACAACATTCTTTGCTGTCCCATTGTCTTTGCATATAAATAGATTGTCAGGTTTACCGACTCTTGAACATGCAACATATAATGGTCCATGGGAAAACAATCTGTATTCAGATCTATACCTCATGATTCTAATGATTGCCCTTGAGCTTTGTTGATGGTGATTGCTAATCGACCATTCCCTGTCCCGGTGTCCCGGTCGTCATTTACATCCCCCTGTTTCCCCCGGTGTCCCCGTTGTAGTTGTGTCCCTGTGTCCCGGTCGTCATTTATATTCCCTGTGTCCCGGGTCCCGGTCGTCATTTGTATCCCGGTGTCCCGGTCTGTATATACATTCGTTTTTTAGTTTATTTTTTCTCCTTTATTTTTTTCCTTTTTTTTCTTTTTTAGCTTATTTAGATTTTTAGATTTTTTAGTTTTTTTTTAGTTTTTTTGTAGTTTTTACCTTCTTTTTAGTTTTGTTAATTTTTTTTTTTACTTGTGTCCTGGTCGTCATTTATACTCCCTGTGTCCCGGTGCTAATCGAACATTCCTTTTGTCCTGGTCGCTTTCTCTTTGAGTGTCGTCATTTATTAGTTTTTTCCTTTTTTTTTTAGTTTTTTATTAGTTTTTACCTTTATTTTAGCTTATTTTTCAGTTTTTTCCTTTTTTTTAGTTTTTTTTTATTTTTTATTTTTTTTAATTTTTTACCTTTTTTTAGTTTTTTTAGTTTTTTTAGTTTTTTAGCTTTTTTACTTTTTTTATTAGTTTTTAGTTTTTTTTTGTAGTTTTTGCCTTTTTTTAGTTTTTTCAGTTTTTTTTTTAGTTTTTTATTGGTTTTTACCTTTATAGTTTTTTTAGTTTTTTAGCTTTTTTATTTTTTTTATTAGTTTTTAGTTTTTTTGTAGTTTTTGCCTTTTTTTAGTTTTTTCAGTTTTGACGTCACCTAATCCAGTTTTTTCAGGTGACGTCACCTGACACATCCATCCATCCATCCACAGACAGACAACTTATTTTTATATATATAGATATATATATATATATATAGCTTAATCAATTTCAAGAAAAGATGGCTTAATCAATTTGGAATTTGAATGGAAATTAGCATAAAGAATTCGAAACATAATTTTGGTTCTATAGAGAAAACTTTTTCTTACTTAAGCAAGGTATTATTATAGAGAGGCCCCGGACAGATAAAAGTTAATAATCTAGAATGGGGGTATCGAATTTGTAAGAATGAATGTTTTTCTGATTGGCTTTAGAATATTATTTTCTGACAAAAGAAAATTTAAATTTGGGACATCGAAATGTGTTTTTCTATGAAGATGTCAAATGGGCTTTACCCTATTTTGTGACTCTTTTATAAAGCCTTTATAATCGATTGGAAGACATAAAGTATAAATTATAGACTAGTAAAAAGCAAGCGATCTCTTACCAGCTCTTGTTTCGAGTCAGGAACTGTTTGATTTGAATAGACTTCAAATATAGGCAAAGCAAACAGCCTATGTTTGCCTAAATTTAGATATGATTCATTTCGTCTCAGCATATCAAAAAATTGAGGAATTATATTAGGACTTGGATATAACTCAGAATCCGAAGCAAATACATAATATGTTGTTGCAGATTCTCGGGCCACGTTTCTTAGGACATTCACAGGATATAATAATTTTTTCTGATTTCGGTAAGTTTGCTTCGGTGGGCTACCCCAAGGAGCTGGCAGTGAACAGTTGGCTGTTGGTAGTTCTGTTTTTCCATTTTTATCCCCATGATATGTTACTTTAACAATAGTCTTTCCATCAGACGTGCGGACTTTTGTTTGGCTTTCAAAGTATGGGAGGCCTTGCTGCGTTGTATGTAATTTGAGAATACTCTTTGGCATATGTCTGTTGTCAAATACAAAATGAAATGTTACAAATTCCTCAATTTCCGGAACAGTACACTGTCTAAGATATGATATGATTTTAATGGCGTCGTCATAGTCAGAACTTGGGACATAGACTGAGACAGATATTGGGCCCTGCCACCTCTGACTCAAAACGACCAAATTGTCCAAAAAGCTTGTGTCGCCATGGGTTGTAAGCGTTATTGACTCATCACATTTAAATTGTCGTTTTGCTCGTATATAGTTGTATAGAATATATTGTGATCCCCTTTGCCCATAACGGAATTCAGAACTCTTTCCTTCGCATGTAAATAGCGGAGTTGGGGGTTTTTCAGTTACTAAGGGGTCAGCGGACACAACGTCTTGATACGTTGTGTTTGGATCCGTATCAACTTCTGCTTCAGACACAGCATCTGTGTTCCGTTCAGGGATTGTACACGTTTTCCCATTAGATGTTAAAGTTTCAATATAACCACTAGGACAAACAGGTTCTGAAGATTTTAATTCACTATCGCTAACTGATATGCTAGTGTTCGACGCATGCAAAGCCACATATGTTAAAGCACAGAAATTAAAAAGTAGCGAAGCTTTTATGATTACTCGTCGAGTCCAGATTATAGACATCGTAGGTCTGAGGAAGCCTGAAAGAAAATAAATTATTATCATACAATAATTATTTTAAAAATTTAAAATAAAGATTTGTGAAACAAGCCGACTAAGACTATTCAAAAAATTGTAATATATATATAATATAATATATATATATATATATATATAATAGATATATATAATATATATATATATATATATATATATATATATATATATATATATATATATATATATATATATATATATATATATATATATATATATATATATATATGAGTGTGCGTGTCTATATATATTGGGGGAAACTTTTCGGGGGTTATGGAGAGTACTATTAAATAAACCTACGCAATATTTTCCCATCTCCTTGAGGGTAACCAGATTGACCCTACAGTTCCAGTGTCCCCAATAAGGGAAGGGGCATTTGTGTTTTTGGCTCACCGTAGATTTAAAAAAATACCCAGCATTGGTAATATGCTTAGAGCAAGCGGATACACTTTAAAGGACATCCAGATCCGAACCTCGGGGAAAGGGAAAATCACCCGGAGGCGGGAAACGGGATGCCTTTAAAGGTAAAACCTCGAGTCAATATTTTTCACGATTTCCTTTGAAACTTGTCCCTCAAAACCAACATTTCTTCTAAGGAACGTAAGCAGAAGGTATGGGCCTCACCTCCCTACTCCCCAAATGTTAAATTTTCTTGAATTTCAAGACACTTCAAGGCACTTCAAAAAATATGAGGAGGGGAAAAACTATTTCAAAATCCAGGGGGGGATTCTGTTCTTAGTTCTTTTCCAATGGGTATACCAAAAAGGATATTTTTTCAAATCTACAATGAGGCAAAAACACAAATACCCCTCCCCTTATTGGGGACACTGAAACTGTAGGGTCAATCTGGTTACCCTCAAGGAGATGGGAAAATGTTGCGTAGGTTTATTTAATAGTGCTCTCCATAACCCCTAAAAAGTTTATATTTTCTCAAGTCATTTTCCCTGCTATGATCTCTTCCCTTGTTCTAACTCGCCAAAAAATCACCGTTTCTGCCCTAATAAGAAATACAGAAACTCAAAGAAAAACTTTTCTCCCCTTTAGAATTAGCCATAATGGCCCCCTTTTTTCCTTTTTTGTGGGGTGTAAATTATTTGGTAGATTTTTTAGTTTTCATCTATTGTGTAAAGCTTACTCTGGTAATTCTTAGACACGCTATTGTCTTCTTCTATATTTTGCTATTTCCTTTAATTTTATACTGATCATTTTATGGGTCCGGCACCCTGATTTCCATTGACAAACTACTTTCTTATTTAATTTTAAGATTTTTCCCTTTTTTTATTATTTCTATTATTTTCTTTGGCGTAAGGAACGAATTCAGGACTCTTAAATGGTTTACCCTATGTATGTGATTTTCTATGCTAAGTTATTTATCAAACAGTTCGTGGTAACGAACTGTTGTAAGGAGCGACCCGGCTCAATAGTAACCAAAACTTAAAAAAATGGAATTTTTATACCAATAGCTACATCATAAGAATCGCATTTTAATGCGTAGTCGCATAAATTCTGCGTAGTCGAAAAACCTTATAATTATGTCTTTGGGGACGACTTACTCCCCCACAGTCCCCGTGGGAGGGACAACAAGTTACAAACTTTGACCAGTGCTTACATATAGTAATGGTTATTGGGAAGTGTACAGGTGTTTTCAGGATTTTTTTGGTTGGGGGAGGGGTTGAGAAGAGGGGGATATGCTAGGGGAACTTTCCATCGAGAATTTGTCATGGGGGAAGAAAGTTTCCATGAAGGGAAAAATCATTCGATCAAAATTACGAGAAAGCCATTTAGCCGAAAAAAAAAATATGCAAATTTCGTTTTAATTATTCCTCTGTGGAGAGCCAAAATCAAAACATGCATTGATTCAAAAACGTTCAGAAATTAAATATGAAAAAAAACAAGTTTTTTAACTGAAAGTAAGGAGCGACATTAAAACTTAAAACGAACAGAAATTACCTCGTATATGAAAGGGGCTGCTTCCTCATCAGCGCCCCGCTTTTTACGCTAAAGTTTTTTACTGTTTTAAAAAGAAGAATTAAGAGAAAGAGTCAAACTTTAGCGTAAAGAGCAGGGCGTTGATGAGGAAACAGCCCCTTTCATATACGAAGTAATTTCTGTTCGTTTTAAGTTTTAATGTCGCTCCTTACTTTCAGTTAAAAAAAAGCTTTTTTTATTTAATGTTAAGTATAGAACTACTCTTTCACACTTAAATAAGTCTTTTCCTACAAGGCTAGCGTAAAAATCTATAAATCATCATAACCATCCTTCAAAATACTAACAATCATCATAAGCGAACTATTCAAAAATTACAAATGAGGAACAGAGAAGAAAATTTAAGCTCTGATCAAGTTTGAAAGGCTTTCCAAAAAAGGTTGTTAGTTTATTTCCAAAATTTATTGTTTGTCCTTTCTAAAATCGTTTTATTGCTACTATGTTGACGTTTCTATAACGTATGATAAACTTACGTAACGTGAAATTATGTGTAGAACTTGTCAACTTGGGACTACCTACGCTACGGCAAAATTTTCTGAAGTATGGTCGAAGTTATGAAAGGCTTGAGAGTCTAATTACAGCAAAGCCAAGAGAGATAGTCTCCGTAAGAGGGAAAGCCGACTACTTTTTCAGAGTCGTATAAAAATGTGGCGCTAGTGTTAAATGTTCAACAATACAGTGTGAAAGCACCATTAGAGCTTCGAAACAAGTATTATATTAATATGTATTTCCGTATCATATAAACTGGAATCATAGTCTGGTTTAAGTATAATCTTTTCTTCTCAGTCCGAAATCCTGTTTCTTAACGGTATTGTATACTTTTTCCTTTCCTTAAATACTTATCCTAACGGCACCTTTTGGGAGTTAGAATGTCATGGGCCTATATAGAGAAGTCAAATATTTGCAATTAAGGTAAAAATCCGGTTATCTTAGCCTAATTCCTAGAACAGGTTTCGTATAGCCAACCAGGTATAACTCAAGCTAATGATGGTCTATCTTATACCCAATAACTCATTTCAAGAAAAACAAGTGTCCTTCTAGCGCCCGCGAATAGATTCGTGTGTTTTTTTCTCTCTCTTTCCTTAGATTCTCCGTCAGGCACGTACGAGAAATCATTTCTGGAGGGGGGAATAATAATGACATTTTTCAAGGGTATAATAATATATAAAAAATGGTACTTACACGTTATAGCGACCACACTCAAGTTCTTGATATGAGTAAAACCGGTTTCTATGTCTGTATTCAGAGCTAATTAGCTTAGTCTCAGTTAGATAAACTGCTATGTTGTTTATAATTCTCTGTATATAATATATAATGTATATAATATATAATATAATATATAATTCCCTGTTGTAGTTTCAACAATTTTGTTACTTAAGTATTATAATTTTATCATGTTTTGGTATATCTCATTATGATTCATCTAACTTCACTTCTAGAGTGTGGTCGCTATAATACGGAAGTACCACAAAATTTTATTTGATAACTTTGGATAGGAAGCGCCCAGAAATCTAGAAAGATGGGATTTTAAGGGGGACAAGCTTCGAGACCTTTTCTCCTGCGTATGTCCCTGTTCTCCTTGCCTGCTTTTCTAACAGTCTAAGTTACCAAAGGGACAATTTTGCTTACTTTTCTTACACTTTTTCACATTGGGTGAGATTAGGACACCTTAAGGTCTAAAAAGGCCATCTTTTGAACAAAGGGACATTTTTGCATTTTCGTTAAGATTAAAACCCTTTTTAGAATCGATTTCGCTTCTTTTTTTTATTGCGAAAAATTGCGCCTGGACTTTAACGGTTTGCAATTCTCTGATTAACTAAGATTTTTTTTCGATGGGGTGCTGATTTTCTCTGCTTTCCCTAAAATGAAAACACTATCCGAAAGTTTAATTTTAAGTATCACAAAAGAACGTAAAACTATAAAAAGGTAAAGATAAAGAATACGGCATTGGACTTTACAGTCTCTACCGGCCGTGCTGATCCCCGTTTCTTGGCCCTTCAGCTAAGAACTGCATTGGGGGGATGGGGGCCAACCATCCTGTGCTTTCGCACACCCTTCTGTTTACCTTCTCCAGATTTCTCCAGATACCCCTTTAGAGCTGGGTCGACTCTGGCTGAGTTTACAGAGTCACGCCATCGACCCCCGTCCCAAGCTAAATAATTTGGTACACTAGGATTCGAACTCTCGCCCTCTCGAACAAAGGATCTTAAATCCGTTATAAAACGTAAAAAACTAGAAAACGTAAGCAAGCAATTAGAAAGCTAAAACTGAGGTTTTACTGTATGAGGCATTATGCATTTAGGAAACAACAGAATCATCATTTGAACCAATTACAATAACCGAATACGAAGTCAACCAGACTTGGAACGTAAGCTATAACTTCAGGGCAAACACGAAAAAATACTTGATTCTTTAATAAGAAGTTCCCGAAAATTCGCAAAATAGTACTTCGAGGGGCCCTGAACGTATGCGCCAAATTGACTTGTTTTGTTTGAGGGATATAACTCCAACTGTTCCAAAAATTGACACATCAGCTTTTGAATTAGCGCAGTTGTGTTGTAACCGTTCTGAAAAATATCTGGTCTCTTTTTTTCTCCATTTCTCCATTTATGGCGTCATAGTAATCCTTTGGAATATCATAAAAAGAAAAGAGTTGTGAGAAGCCATTATAGGTAAGGGCAGTTATATTTCTGTTACCCACAATTAATCCCTTCCACAAAAGCAATTGCCTTTGTCTTTCACCCTAGTACCTCATAAAAAAAGGTAAAAAATACGGGATTGGGCTTTACAGTCCCTACCTGTGGTGCCGATCTCCATTTCTTAGCCCTTCAGTCAGGAAATGCAATGGGGCTTTCACACATTCACAAATTGTGCTTTCACACACCCAATCTTGTGCTTTCGCACACCCCTCCTGTTTACCTTCCCCAGATAACTCCAGGTACCCATTTAGAGCTGGGTCGCCTCTGGTGGAGCTTGCAGAGTCATGCCATTGACCCCCGTCCCAAACCAAATAATTGGGTACACTAGGATTCAAACCCTCGCCCTTTCGGACAAAAGAACCTGAAATCCCGCGCACCAATCCATTCCGCTAGGATGTACCTCATAGAATAAGCAATTTTGTAACCTTGTTAAATTTATAGCTCGAAGGAATGAATGTCTAGAGGTTTGGGCTTTGAATAATAGTAGATATAAATAGGGTATATGATAGGCATTACATGATATTATTGTAAAAGGCTTGTGGCCCTTTTACCCCTTCGCGCGTAATTATGAGTATGGGATCAAAAATATGATACATATTTGCAGAGTTGTTCCCAAGTGGCGGTTCTGGCCTTTCTTGCGCCGGGAAAAAAATTTGATTAGCACTCCCCTGTCTCCTACAAAAATCTGAAGGCTGAACTTTTCTGCAGGCCGAACTTTTCTGCAGGCCGACAAAATTTTTATTTATTGACGAAATTATTGGTACTTATGTATTACACGAGAGACACTCGAGGATCAAGAAGATCATATAGGACAATAACCGGTTAGTTTGCAATGCATAGTGATAGAATTTAGAGTCTCACCATGGATGTTTAAATTAAGATTTGGGATTTGCCAAAGACCAAAGAACCGGCAATTATATTTTTCCAAGATAAGAGGTTGTTGTCCAAAACAAAACAGTGTGTCAATGGACACACCATGACTTTGTACTCTTACGAGAAACATCTTTGGACGTATAACCTAGCTTAACCTTCATTAGCATTAATCAAACTTCACTTCTCGAGCGTTTCTCGTATAATACATAAGTACCAAATTATTTTCAAGTTATTAATCAATTAATTATTTTTTAACTTCATAATTAAATTATCTAATTGTTACCAGTTATTTTTTAGTATTTAATTTCTTTTATTAATTGACTAATAATTCATTAATTATATTTATTTATTAACTGCGCCCTATACTTGATTAATAAAATTTAGAAATAAAAAATTATTATAACCCTAATGATTATTTGTTTGAAATTTTGCTCCCCCTAAAATTTTGACGTCCAGAGCAAGTGCCCCTCTGTCTCTCCCCTAAAAGTGCCTCTTTTTGTCCCCATCTCCTTAGTCATGAGAGGCTGCTTAATTTTACAAATCAAATATACCAGGTTGCAAATACCAAGCGGTGGCGAAATTGCGCAAAGTGTGGCGGAAACAGTGCCAATTACCATAGCTGAAAGTGTACCAAGTGTGGCGAAAACTATGCCAAACATAGCGAAAACTGTGCCTAACTTGGTGGAACTGTATGGCATATGTTACATTCGGCAGTTGGCACCCCCTCATATCATAGGCTACAGTTTTTTTACACTAAAAACATATATAGATGTCTTTATATACAATAAGCTATTCTAAAATGTTGATATTTTATTCTTTTCCTTAATAAAAGCTAAATGAGCTGCCCAAAATGAAATCCTTTTGAACGGTATCCAAAGTCCAGGAAAACCCATATCATTCATAAATCTTGTTTTTGATCAATAGGAATAGTTGTTTTGGGGCTTGAGAATAGTTAGATTGGCGCTATAGGGTTTCTTTTAAGTGTCACAAAAGAAAGAATTGCGGTAATCCGTTCCTGACAAGGGCAGTTATATTTTTATTGCCCACAATTATTTCCTACCACAAAAGCTATTTTCTTCGGTCGTTCACCCTAGTACTCGACAGGGTTAGCAATTTTTTAACCCTGTTAAATTCATTGCTCGAAGGAATTAATGTCTAGAGATTTTGAATAGTTTTATACAAAGAAAAACCAGTTTCGTATAGCTTAAAATGGATCCATTGTATCCGTCATAACTATCGTATTTTACATCATAAAGTATATGGTAACTAACCTGTATAGTAACCCAACAAAGGCTTGTTCAGCAATGGGAAAGCCACAGAATGTAAGATTCTTGGTATTACGATTCGGGATTTACCCATAGAAACAAAATAGCTTAGAAGAAGAAAAGTCTGGAAACTTGTCATGGTTATTTGACCGTATAACCATGTTTTTGACGACCATATTAACGAGACAGAGCCAAGCATTAGGTAAAGAATCGCCGGTACTTATGTATTATACCAAACACACTCACGAATTAAAGTTAGGTTAATCATAATTGAATATAGCAAAACATTATGAAAATATAATGCTTCAGTTTATGTAATAATATATATTGCGCTATATATTTGCACATTAGGGGTGGGGGTGAAGCAATTCAACCTTGCCCGCATCCCCCTAATGTGAAAATACATAGCCCAAAATTAAAGTTCAATGCATTGTATTCCCCATCATTTGTCTTTTTTTGCTATGAAACCGGTCTCTCAGATCTTACGTTCAGCAAACTTCTCGAGTGTGCTTGGTATAATACATAGGTACCGAATTGCTTTTGGATAACATTTTCTTTAGTGCATTATGAAGTTGGTAGGTTTTAGGTTTCTTACTAGAAAAACAGACAAACAATTTTTACAATTTACAAACGTTACAGGTGTGAAAGAATTGACGCTTTTGTTAATGTGCAGCATCATATGCACACCATGCCCTAATCCCCGATTTCTTCAGGTTTAATACATTTATAAATAATATAAAACAAGAAAAAAGGATAGAAGAGCCAAACAACAAACATTTCAGCAATATTAATCACATATCAGACCCATACCAAGTCCCCCTACCTCCCTTCCTGCCTCATTACCCTTCCTCCCTGCAGCCCAGTAACAATCTGTTCTACCGGCTCTTCTGAATTAAATACTATTAAAAAACAATAGTACCATTCCGTAAGTTGCACTTTTCTTCAAATTGAATAAAAAAAAATTATCTGAAAGTAAGGAGCGACATTAAAACTTAAAACGAACAGATATTACTCCGTATATCAAAGGGGCTGCTCCCTCCTCAACACCCCCCTCTTTACGCTAAAGTTTGACTCTTTCTCTCAACTCTACTTTTTAAAACAGTAAAAAACTTTAGCGTAAAGAGCGGGGCGTTGAGGAGGGGACAATCCCTTTTCATATACGGAATACTTTCTGTTCTTTTTAAGTTTTAATGACCCTCCTTACTTGCAGTTAAAAAAAACTTGTTTTTATTTAATTTCTGAATGTTTTTGAACTAATGCATGTTTTGATTTTGGCTCACCGCACATGAATAATTAAAACAAAATTTGCCTATTAATTTTTTTTGCTAAATGGCTTTTCCATAGTTTGATCGGGCGATTTTGATAAGTAAGGGGGGGGGAAGCTAGATACCCTCCTAGCTTAGGTTACTTAAAAATGCAACTAGATTTTTTTATTTTTTTACGAACGTTTTTGTTAGTAATAAACATACGTCCCTTACGAATTAACTTACGAAACGAGCTTCTACATTTGTGTATATTTATTACGTATATGAGGGGGTTCACCCCTCGTCAATACCTCGCTCTTTACGCCAAAGCTTGAATTTTGTCCCATATCTTTAAGAATGACCGCTGAATCACAAAGGTCGTGGAATAAATAGTTGAAATTACTAAAAGTACTTTAGCGTAAAGAGCGAGGTATTGAGGAGGAGACAAACGCCCTTATATATGAGATAATTTCTGTTCGTTTTAAGTTTAAATACTGTTCTTTACTTCCAGTTGAAAAAAAAAATTATGTATTTTCTCTGTTTTTTTAAATAATGCTAGAAAATCCTGCGCCCCCTTCATGTAAATTCTCTTCCCTCATGATAAATTTCACCATGGAAAGATCCTCCCACGTAACCCCCTTCCCCCAATACACCCCCACCCCATCCCTGAAAACGTCTGTACACTTCATAATATCCATTACTATATGTAAAAAGTGATCAGAGTTTGTAACTTGCAGTCCCTCCCCTGGGGACTCTGGGGGATTAAGTCGTCCCCAAAGACATGGTTATTAGGTTTTTGACTAGGCTGAACAAAATGGCTGTCTCAAAATTTTAAGCCGGTGACTTTGGGGAAAACATGTGCGTTGGAGGGGGCCTAGGTGCCCTCCAGTTTTTTTATTCACTTAAAAAGAGCACTAGAACTTCTAATTTCCGTTAGAATGAGCCCTCTCATGACATTGTAGGACCACTGGGCCGGTACGATCACGCTTAAAAAAAAAAAAAAAACACGCATCCGTGATCAGTCTTCCGGCAAAAAATACAAAATTCCACATTTTTGTAGATAGTAGCTTGAAACTTCTACTGGTTGTCAAACTGTAAACTGTATACTGTGGTTGAAACTGTATGGTTGTCTAATATGCTGAATCTGATGGTGTGATTGTCGTCAAGATTCTATGACTTTTAGGGGTTGTTTCCCCTATTTTCTAAAATAAGGCAAATTTTCTCAGGTTCCTAACTTTTGATGGGTAGGACTAAACTTGATGAAACTTATATATTTAAAAACAGCATTAAAACGTAATTCTTTTGATGTAACTATTGGTATCAAAATTCCATTATTTAGAGTTTCGGTTACTATTGAGTCGGGTCCCTACTTACTACAAGTTTGGTACCAAGAACTGTTTGAAAAAGACCTCCATATGCAGCGACGAACAGAAACAAAAAAAAAATCTTCACAAAATAAGCTAAAATATATGGCACCCAAAGAAGGTGCAAAATTCCCCTGAAGGTATAGTTGTCTTCAGAAAAAAAAAGATTGTTAATGTTGGGATTTTTACGGCTAAAAGCGTTGTCAGATTTAATTAATTAGTTTTAATTATTTATTTTTTTGGTCCGACGTGGTAATGCTGACGAAAAGATGATACTGTCCAAGCAACTTCACAGTTTTAGAACAGGATCTCCAAGGGCATAAATTGGGAAGCAAAGAAATTTTGTTCCCTAAATTTTTGCCTCTCTCTAGATTTTGAAGTATATCTTTTTCGGGAGGTACGTACATTGAAACACGGCTAAAAGCGTTCCAAGACTTAAACAATTAGTTTCGATTATTTATTTTCACGGTTCGATGTGGCAACGCTAAGGAAAATATGGAATTGGCCTAGCAACTTCACAGTTTTAGAACAGTCAAAAGTAAAAACATAGAAAATGGCAGTTTTCACGTATGAATGGACCTAAAATGGATCCAAGGGGAAAAAACTGTTTATATTTTGAGGTCCTTGGTGCTTTAATAAATTAAACTATGTCGTTCGACCTGACAAAGAAGAAAAGAAGATACAACCAGTTTAGCTCTTTTAGTGATTTATACTGTAAAACCGCTGAAAAGAATAACAAATTTGCCACCTAATTTATTACCCTAGAACAAGAGCGTATCCAGGATTTTTGTTCAGAGGTGGAAGGGTTACAAAAAACAAAAAAATCCATCAAAAATTTGTTTATATGAATTTTTTTACGTTTTTACGAGTTGAACAAAATTTCGGGGGGGGGGGTCAAAAAAATTACCCCCCGGCATACGACCTTGGCCTAGATAGTTAAATCAGTGAACTATGTGGATAATTAATAGTAACTTGATAATGATAGGCTTGGTTTTCCGAATTTTTTTTTTTCTGAAATTTGTTTTTGTTTGTGTGCTAAACATGGCTATGTATCTACATACGGCTATGTAAGTTTCCATTCAACCAATTCAAACCATCAGATTTGATTTTCACTGTCCTAGATACTTTAATTAATACTAATCAGGCAATACTTTTCAGACAACTAAGTACTTCTAGTTTTTAAGCTGAAACCATGGTTACAGAGTAGATAACGAACAAACGATCTTAACTCTTAGTATATAATTACGTTATTTAAGCTTTGCATCTAATTAAACAAAGATTCATAACTTTTAATGATTAATTATCAAGGAGCAGGGGCGAATCGCCCGCTTTTTTAGTAGGGGGGGAACAGAGGGTTCTATATGCAGATAGTCAAGGGGCACGGGATATAAAAATAATTTTTTATCAACATTATTGGGGGGTAACTGCCCCCCCCCAAAAAAAACGTCCCTGTCAAGCAGGTATGTATGAAAAAATTGGAAGGAGAAGGGCGGGGGTAAAATAACAAAAAACGATATTATTTGATAACTTGAAAAAAGAAGTGCCCAGAAATTCGGGAAAGAATCTGGTTTCCGAGCCCCCCCCCCCCCAGTGTTGGCCCGTGTTGACCAGTGGGACTTCTTTCAGAAAGAAATCTATCTTTTCAAACTGTAACCTGCAAATGGCCAGATATGCGCGATTTTATGATTTAAGAAAGTTGAGATCCAAATAAAGAGAAAAAGAGAGACTACTATCCTACATTTCCGTGCTAAAAAGTGAGGCTAATTTCATTGGTTTATTATAGTGGCGTATTTTTTTTTTTTTTTTTTTTTTAAATCGGTCACTTCAATTCATAAGTACATGCCAGAAAAAGAAGCCAAATAACGAAGTCCCTTTGTTGTAATGCCAATTTTTCTCCATTAAAGGATACAAGACCACATTAGTTCTTTTGTATAAAATATTAAGCCAATGAAAGAATTTTCAGCCAGAACGCTTTATACGAGTAAACTCTCTATTTCTCTGTGTTGGTTCACTATGATTCCGCAGTAAAGTGCGCTCTAGTTCCATTTGTTTACATCTGTCACGTATTCTCTTAAGCCAGTTACATTCCTTGTTATTTCTGGAAAGACAGATACCCAGCATTTAAAAAAATGGATAAGTTTTTAAAATTTATGTGTGACATTGTAATCCAGGACAGATAAAGTCGACCTGATTCTTCCGTGGAAGGTTTTAAGCTAGTAATGAGAGCAAAAAAGTGTTTAAAGTCACAAGAGCTCTACAACTAAACTATCTCGTTCTCCGTAATCGAAATTCGAAACCTACGAAGTCAAGAGAGAATAAATATCTTAAAATTGTAGGGGGCAAGACAATTACGAAGGGATTGTGCGCCAATGGACGCCTGCCCGGTCCCCAAATCATGTAATGTGTTTTTGGGTTCTAATATCTTAACAGTTGTACTGATACTCAATGATGTTAAGTTTGTTAAGTTGTTAACAAAAGTTAAGTTTAACAGTTGTACTGATACTCAATGCTGACTAAGTAAAACTCGCTACATGTCGCCATTCTTTAAAGGTCAAAATTCTTCAGCGGTCTTTAGAAGGTACTTAGTAAATAGTCCTTGTGTATTCGTCTAAAACTTATCAGAGAGGTCCTTAATTATAGGACGTGTACGGAGCGAAATCCGGTGGGCGTTCAACGGTGACTAAGTAAAGTTCTTAAACAATCCTCATAAGCAACATATTCAACCGGAGGGATACAAGCAATTGTACCTGTATTTCATTTACCAATGATTATTCCAAAGAATAATGATTCAAAGTATAATCCAGGAAACAAACATTTAGAAAAGACTTCAAAAATTAACGGTAATACCCAGAAAAAGCTACGGCTTAAATAGAGTCAAAACCACATTTTGAACCGGAAATCAAGCCATACTGATTGCACAAATTGTATAACCGATAATAAACATGCAATTAATGTACTAATATATATACATTCTGATTTAAAAACAAAAATACATTTACATATGTCACAAAGCATTTACGTTATTATTCTTTTTCTTCTTTTCTTTCTTATTTTTATAGTAAAATTATATTAGTAAAATTTTATAGTAAATATATATATATATATATATATATATATATATATATATATATATATATATATATATATATATATATATATATATATATATATATATATATGCGTATATATATATATATATATATATATATATATATATATATATATATATATATATATATATATATATATATATATATATATATATATATATATATATATATATATATGCGTATATATATATATATATATATATATATATATATGCGTACATATATATATATATATATATATATATATATATATATATATATATATATATGCGTATATATATATATATATATATATATATATATATATGCGTACATATATATATATATATATATATATATATATATATATATATATATAGTTACGCGCCATATTAGTTACGCGCCATTGTAGTTGTGTCCCTATGTCCCACCTGTGAATATAGATAGATATATATATATATATATATATATATATATATATATATATATATATATATATATATATATATATATATATATATATATATATATATATATATATATGTTTTTAACTACGTAAAACTTGCGAATATACAACATTCTTTGCTGTCCCATTGTCTGTGCATATAAATAGATTGTCAGGTTTACCGACTCTTGAACATGCAACATATAACGGTCCATGGGAAAACAATCCGTATTCAGATCTATACCTCATGATTCTAATGATTGCCCTTGAGCTTTGTTGATGGTGATTGCTAATCGACCATTCCCTGAGTCGCCATCGTCATTTATATATCCCCCTGTGCACCCCGGCGTCCCCTTTGTAGTTATGTCCCTGTGTCCCGGTCGTCATTTATATTCCCTGTGTCCCGGTCGTCATTTGTGTCCCGGTGTTCCAGTCTGTGATTTCTCTTTGAGTGTCCCGGGCGTCATTTATATTCCTTGTGTCCCGGTCGTCATTTATATCCCCCTGTGCCCCCCGGCGTCCCCATTGTAGTTGTGTCCCTGTGTCCCGGTCGTCATTTATATTCCCTGTGTCCCGGTCGTCATTTGTATCCCGGTGTCCCGGTCTGTATATACATTCGTTTTTTAGTTTTGTTTTTCTCCTTTATTTTTTTCCTTTTTTCTTTTTTTTTCTTTTTTAATTTATTTAGATTTTTAGATTTTTTAGTTTTTTTATTAGTTTTTAGTTTTTTTGTAGTTTTTACCATTTTTTTAGTTTTTTTAGTTTTTTTTTTTTACTTATGTCCTGGTCGTCATTTATACTCCCTGTGTCCCGGTCGTCATTTGTGTCTCGGTGCTTTGTTGATTGCTAATTTATATTATATTTATATTTATATTTTTTATATTTATTAATATTTTTTTAGTTTTCTTTTTCTCTTATTTTTCAGTTTTTTCCTTTTTTTAGTTTTTTCTTTTTTAGTTTTTAGTTTTTTTTTGTTTTTTACCTTTTTTTAGTTTTTTTTTAGTTTTTTAGCTTTTTTAGTTGTTTTATTAGTTTTTAGTTTTTTTTAGTTTTTGCCTTTTTTTAGTTTTTTCAGTTTTTTTAGTTTTTAGTTTTTTACCTTTTTTTAGTTTTTTTTAGTTTTTTAGCTTTTTTAGTTTTTTTTTCTTTTTAGTTTTTTTTGTAGTTTTTACCTTTTTTAGTTTTTTTTCTTCTTTTGTATTAGTGTGAAATAATTCAGACGTCATATGCGGACAAACACGACGTCACTCGACAGACAGACAGACAGACATAACCCGCAAACAACTTATTTTTATATATATTTATTCATATTTTTTTAGTTTTCTTTTTCTCTTTTATTTTTCAGTTTTTTCCTTTTTTTTAGTTTTTTTCTTTTTTAGTTTTTAGTTTTTTTTAGTTTTTTACCTTTTTTTAGTTTTTTTTTAGTTTTTTTTTAGTTTTTTTTTAGTTTTTTTAGTTTTTTAGCTTTTTTAGTTTTTTTATTAGTTTTTTTTTTGTAGTTTTTGCCTTTTTTTATTTTTTTTCAGTTTTTTTTAGTTATTAGATTTTTACCTTTTTTTAGTTTTTTTTAGTTTTTTAGCTTTTTTAGTTTTTTTTTCTTTTTAGTTTTTTTTGTAGTTTTTACCTTTTTTAGTTTTTTTCTTCTTTTGTATTAGTGTGAAATAATTCAGACGTCATATGCGGACAAACATGACGTCACCTGATCCATCCACAGATCCACACACAGACAACTTATTTATATATATATATATATATATATATATATATATATATATATATATATATATATATATATATATATATATATATATATATATATATATATATATATATATATATATATATATATATATGTATATTCTATTTTCCTCCCAGATGAGAAGTTAGTCATGTTTGAGTCTGTACCTACAAAGATGCCCTACATTCCTGCCCTACACCGGATTGGTCCGGTCGACCCTATCCTGGAACCAAAAATGCACTTTTTGTAAAGTTGTTTTATGGAAGTCATCTTTAGAGTTCAAAACTATCCGATCCCCTACTCTCCACACCCTGTGTATATTTTGATTATATCCCTAATAAATGGTTTTTTGAGCAAGTTAAAAGGCCCTCCAAGGGCATAAATTGGGAAGCAAAGGGCATTTCTTCTACCTAGATCTGCGCGTCTCTCTCTACATTTTGAAGAGCATCTTTTTGAGGGAAACGTACATTGAAACACTTCTTTTTTGGTATTTTCATTTCAAGATTTGAAAAAATAAATCCTCCCCCCACCCCTAGATTTTTAATATTTTGCCCTCCCATACATTTTCATGGAATAACGCCACTGACTAGGATAAGTTTACTTCCTAAGACCTCGCACAAAAATTTTACAAGCGAGAAAGGTATTCAGAGAACCAAGA
This sequence comes from Artemia franciscana, assembly GCF_032884065.1. Classification (NCBI taxonomy): domain Eukaryota; kingdom Metazoa; phylum Arthropoda; class Branchiopoda; order Anostraca; family Artemiidae; genus Artemia; species Artemia franciscana. The sequence continues at coordinate 37,027,102 of NC_088878.1, read as the reverse complement.
ATTTTCCAGAAGAATTTGGAGAAAAAGTACGAGAAAATTATAGCGTGTAATGTCCACAGTTCAAATCTAGGTTCTGTATTTTGCAAGTTTTTGAGAAAAATGGCATGAAAATGATTTTTTTTCAATTTTGGAAAGGGAGCAATAGCTGAAGATACAGAAATTCACGAGAGGTCTTTCAAACTCCGTTTTCTTTGCGTTTTTTCCAGTTCTGCTTACAAGGTCTTGTAATTCTATCATGTCTGTGTTAGGTTTTGCCTGTCGAAAATGGTACGTTTTCGACAGCAGTAAAAAAAGGACGAGAAAAATTATGCTATGTAATGTCCATAGTTCAAACCTAGGTTCTGCATTTTGCAAGTTTTTGAGAAAATCTCATAATAGCGATTTTTTTCAATTTTGGAAAGGGAGCATTGGGCAAGGGATACAGAAATTCACGAAGAGGTCTTTCAAACTCCGTTTTCTTCACGTTTTTTCCAGTTGTGCTTACAAGGTCTTGTGACTCTAGCATGTCTGTGTTAGATTTTGGCTAAGTACGAGAAAGATTACGCTGTGTAATGTCCACAATTCAAACCTAGGTTCTGCATTTTGCAAGTTTTTGAGAAAATCGCATAATAGGATTTTTTTCTTCTTTTCTGGAAAGGGAGCAATAGCTGAGGATACAGAAATTCAAGAAGAGGTCTTTTAAACTCTGCTTTCTTCCCTTTTTTCCATTTCTGCTTACAAGGTCTGTGTTAGGTTTTGGCTGTCGGAAACGGTACATTTTCATCAGCTATTGAAAATGTACGAGAATAATTACGCTGTGTAATGTCCATCAAACCGAGGGTCTACATTTTGCAAGTTTTGGAGAAAATCGCATGATAGTGATTTTTCTTAATTTTGGAAAGGGAGCAATAGCTGAGGATACAGAAATTCACGAAGAGGTCTTCTTTGCGTTTTTTCCAGTTCTGCTTACAGAGTCTTGTGATTCTAGCATGTCTGTGCTAGGTTTTGGCTGTCGAAAACGGGTGAAACCTGTTTTCACCCCTGTATAAACTAGGTTGCATCTCAGACAGTATAGAAGATAGAAAAATTTTAACTCCCCGTATGGAGATTAAGGAAGAACCATCCTTATCTCATAATCGTCTCCCCTATTTTCCCTGCCATGGAGCATTATTGGGGGGACTTAATTGTTTTTTGAGTTGCGAGCTTATGGTTATTAATCTATATTATTATATTATTGTGAAGTGAAAATATTATCTTAGAAAATCAATCTTAAATCATTGTGTATATGCCAGGCTTTGGCGGACGAGAGTCAAAACGTCTTCACTCTCTTTTTGAAGAGCCACCTCCCTCCTCTTTAACTTCTCTTTGAAACATCTACTTTTGAAAAGCTCCCTTCTCTCTCCGAAAAAAAAACCACTCAAGTATCCTTAGTCACATACTCCAATTTTTGTTGATTTTGGGCAATTTATCACTGGATTTGACATAGACAGCTTATGGAGAATCACCACAGGATCCATTTCTTGGTAAGGCTTCAACCATCTTCGGTAAATATCTCCTTCTCTCCATTAAATTAAAAAATGAATATACTTTCAGGTTCAAAAAGAAAATCCCCACAATCTTTACTTTCTCTTCCCATCTCATTATCCAGAATAATTTTAATTGTCCAAACTCAGATATATCATGTTTTGTCGAGGCAACATCATAACCATTAGCCTCTAAAACTGAGCCATCTGTTTAGTTTGAAAGAAATGAGAACCATACCCAGATCATTATATGAATCCAAGTATTACTTCAATATCAGTTAATTAAAAACTAATTGTATTTCAGAATCATGTCATATAGCCAAAGGCAGTGTTGCCACATGCCTGGTGTAAAATAGCCGGACCATAAAAGCGAAAATGCGCCGAAAGCATTTTCAAAAAAATTGTTTGAAACATGCGGTGATTCAAAAAGTTTGACGCACAATCACCTAAAAAGTTTGCCTAAATGGCGCGAACATAGCCCAAATGGCAACATTTGCCGCGAAATTGTACTGATAAAATGTCTCATGAAAACAACACTCTGAACTAGATTTTACAACACCTTGATTTTTCTATCTCTCTCTCTGTTTCTCTCACAAAACACTCTCTTTGAGACACAACACCTTGTTATTGCCTAGTGTCTTAACAACGAGATAAAAGGGCTACAAGGCCTCGAGCAAGAGAAGTTCAGTCTCGTGAACGTTTTGTTGTTTCAAACATAAATTCTTAAATCCAAACTTGTCTTCATGAATCAATTTGCTCAAGGTCCAAGAGGTCTCATGTTTTGTCCACGGAGGTCCAAGAGGTCTCATGTTTTGTCCACAGATGTCCAAGAGGTCTCGTGTTTTGTCCACAGAGGTCCAAGAAGTATCATGTTTTGTCCAGAGAGGTCCATGAGGTCTTATGTTTTGTCCGGAGATGTCCAAGAGGTCTCATGTTTTGTCGTGTTGAACTTCCTAAACTTTTCTTAAATTCTAATTGTTAAATTCTCTTGTCTGTATTAAGACAAGGTTGTTTCAACTCTCGGGACATAGAAGGATGGCGGGTCGTATCCAAAGTGGTATCAAGTTCGAGACCCAAAAAGCCCAGTTTCATTAACTTCAGTTTAAAAAGAAAATAACCCCAGATAAGGTATTTGAACAATTTATGTTCTAATCTTATTCGAGACCATTAGACAAAGCCCGTGATCAGAAATTGTTTTTCTACCCAGTCTCCATTTTCTTCCCAAGCAAAAATCCTAAAGAATCATGAGCGAAAAAGGGGCGTTGTGGGGGGTATTGAAAAACAAATCTACTTTGAGGCTTTTAAAGTAAACTTATAACTTTTATAAATGCATTAAAATTATTTTACCCTTAAACAACCAAGAGGGATAAAACTCCACAAAAAAAACCCTCAAACGAGACTACGACCTGTAGAGAGGAAAGACTAAAACAACGCGGATATTTCGCCTGTATCCGAACTAGGCGTCCTCAGCACATGATAAAAAGAAAAAATGCTAAACTAAAAATAAATAAAACTGCCACCGGTAACAATAAATACAATTGTCGCTACTGATCCACGTAGGGAAAAGAAGCTATTAGAGTTACTTCAATGGGAACATCAAAGCAACTGAACATCAGTTCATGTCTGGCCAGTTGGGCTTAAGAACTTTCAATCTTTTACCCTTGAAGGAGTACTCTACCCTCTTGCATCAAAATACAGGTTTGAATATTAAAATTTGCCTTCTTTTTTTCAAGAATTAGAAGAGAGTTTTTGTTTGTATTCAGTGAGGTCTTAGAATGTATTAGGCATTCAAGATACGACCACAAATCTATTAATTTCATTTATTACTTTTTTATTAATTTCATTTATTCTTAATTTCATGAATATTAGAATTTGCCTTCTTTTTTTAAAGAATTAGAAGAAAGTTTTTATTTGTATCCAGTGTGGTCTTAGAATGTATTGAGGCATTAAAGATACGACCACAAATCTATTACTTTCATTTATTTATTATTTACTTATAAGTTTTATTTATTATTAATTTATAAAATATTAATATTTGCCTTCTTTTTTAAAAGAATTAGAAGAGAATTTTTGTTTTTATCAGTGGCATATAGAAGAAATAATGTGAAGGAGGGGACGCAGTATATTTTTTTAAATCCACGAATTATGAAGTTTAAGAACCGGGCAGAGGTACAGAACCCTCTAGTCCCCTACGTATGAACCTAGTCAACTGAAGATGAACAAAAGGGGGGTTAGCAAGCTTCGAAAAAAGTTTAAAAAATTGGATGGAAAATCAGCAACAACTATGGTAACGCCATATGGAACCAAAGCAGCTTAAGAAGTTGTAACTTTCTTTTGGAGATGTAGATGTCACTGAGAATCTACAGATTGTTGGTATTTGAAATTTTGCAGACGAAAATCATTGTCAAAGTCAAATAATTAGGTTTATCTGTTTTCTCAGTTCAACGTCCGACACAAACGAAAATGTGGTACGTTCTAAGAACTTCATAGTTTTGAAACAACCAAAGGGCATATCTTAAAAAGTCACAGTTTTCTGATATAAATAGACCTAAACTTAGTCCAAGGGGGGGATGTTTTTATTTTGATTGAATTACTAAGGATAACAAAAAGCCTTGAATGTTCTCCGTGTTATGTAATATTCTTCAAAAATGTTCGTGTCAGAAGACAGTCAATCTTCAAGGCTGAAGGAACTTGCTTCTTACTTGTGAACTTTAACTTTTATTTACTTTTTTGTTTTTTTTTATTTTTACTTTTTCACTTTACATTTTGAACTTTTAAACTTGCTTTTTACTTGCTTTTTTACTTCTTACTTGTAAAAAGATTATAGAAAAATAGTGAGAGCATCTATCATCTCCTAGCACCTAAGAATGGGTGTTTCCAAAGATGTAACACTAAATACAAATAATGTTAAACTGGGCGATCTCTATGTGTCAATTCTTTGTTAGTACCTTATACATATGAATAATCTGCAATCCTAAGTCCAAAGCTAAACTAATCCAGTCTACACGAAGTAGGCGTAGGTTAGCTTGACTAACCTAGGATGGTTGAGTAGGCTAGTCGACTTTAAGATGGTAGGCCTACTTGGGACAGAATTGTTTACCCTCCCTTACATTCCGAAGTATCTAAAAATATAAGTATGGAATAGTTTCGGGGTCAAATACGTGCTAAACAATAGATGACGTTGGCTATTTTCTTTCCCGACATTAATCCCAGTTTTTACACTTTCCTACACTATCGTATAGCTTTTATATTTCCTAAACCTTATGAACTGAACTCTAATGCTGTAGAATACCGGGCATACAGCCAATCTTGTACATTCTCTGCCAACGGTATATCATAACATCTTGGGTTTCTCCATGTAATTTAATCGAAATTTTGGGACATGTAATATAAGTTTGAATGTTGCTCAATGTCTAGTCATCAGAGACAAAAATTTCACTTTGAGGAAGTGAATTTTATTTATATATATATATATATATATATATATATATATATATATATATATATATATATATATATATATATATATATATATATTTATATATATATATATATATATATATATATATATATATATATATATATATATATATATATATATATATATATATATATATATATATATATATATATATATATATATATATATAGCTGGTTTGGAATACCAAAGACAGTGAACGTGAAATGCAAGTGTTTGAAATGGCTAAGTGACGACTTACAGAACCATGCCTATCTTGAAAAATTAGAACGTTGAGGAAGTCAATTTTTAAAGAAAAGTCCTCTATTTACAGCTATGCATTTGTTGGTAGTAATAAGTGCGAAATTCAAAACAAGAAATGTGAATAAAAATTAGCTAAAATTAAACAAAAAACGTATTGTAGTAAGCAGGTTAAGAAGGTTAAAGGGGGGTTACGCTAAAGTTACGCTCTTTACGCTAAAGTTTCAAAGTTCTTTAAAAATCCTTCTCATTCATTTTCAAACGCCAATGTATTTCAGGAGTTGTTATTAAAGAATTGGGGCAAAAAGTGAAACTTTAGCGTAAAGAGCGATGTTTGAGCAAGGGCAATTGCCTAATATACGGAGTAATTTATGTTCGTTTTAACTCTTAATGTTGCTCCTTATTTTCAGGAGAAAAAAACTAGTTTTAACTTTTGACCGTTTTCCAAATCATGACAGGAAATCCAAACCCCCCTTCGTTAGAAATTTCCTACGGAAAATTCTCCTCAGAAACTTTCCTCCCCACGGAAAATTCTTTCTAAAAAATTCTTTACGTAAACTTTAACGTAAAGAGTGAGGATCGAGGAAAGGGCAGCCCCCTTTAATTAAAACAGGAAAGGGCAGCTTGATGAAGGTATAGGCTAGTTGTCTTTGGGAATCAATATATTATTGCTGTTTGGGCTGCAATTGGCAAAGAGTTGTCAAATTTAACATGAAACTTAGAGTCCCCTGTCTTGGACAACAGGAACAATCACTTTTAGCATGAGAAACACGTAGCCCCTTTCTTTTCTTCTCTGCTGCTAGCGGGGCAATGGAACATCATAGAGAGCTGTTTGAGGACTCATGTTAAAGGAATTTGTTACATCTGCTATCTGTTGTAATTAACAAAACATAATATTTCAACAAACCCTTTGTTCAAGCAATAACGTAGTAATTTTCAAAGAGACCACAGAAAAATATACAAAAATAATTATTTTTGCGTACTAACAGACTTAAGATAGGTCAAGGGGGTGGGAAATATTTTTGATTTAATATCCTTGGTATATAGAATAAATGATTATGTGCATTGAGCATCCATGAGACTCTTGCTCAACAGTCATCTTGATACATCCAAGAATAACTACGCTGTATTAATATGAAAATACATATAGGGAGAGGGAGCAAAGACCAAATAAATATCCCTACAATTCTCAAGAATGTGTTGTTTTCGACTTTTTTTTATGACGTATTGTTGTGTGAGCTCGGGTGGGCATTATAGAGGACTGTTGCAACCAAGAGATATCCTTATGATAGTCACGTGTTGTTAGCGTGATGGATTTTGTAACCAGTTACTAAAATAACTATAGACTTTAGAAATAAGACGGAGGCAAGTGTCAACAATCTTTTATGGGTCATTGTGCGTTAAACAGGTTGTATCTAATTTCGTTAATATTTTGAAATTCAGACAAGTAGCCTACCAAGGACACGAAAATACAAATATCTGTTGCATCATGGACCCAACGCGGAAAAACCACGTTTTTCTGAGATTTTTCCTTTGTTTTTTTTTTTCAAAATTACGAAGTCTTTAGGGCAGTATGACATTTTCGTCAGTGTCGCCACTTTTAATCGTGGAAAGAAAGAGGCATAACAAATTAGATGAACTTGACAAGGGTTTGGCGCGCAAGAATGGAAACATTAACAATCTATTGATTCCCAAAGACAGGTACAACTTCAAAGGAAAGCTGTATCTTTTTAACAATGGCGTATATTCTTCAAAATCTGAGGGGGAGGGGGTAAAGTTGGAGCCCATTTTCCAAATCCAGTGAATGCTGAAAAATGACAACAGAAACTGAAAAATGAGCCACATAGTACCATAAAGGTAAACAAAACCGATGAAGTTAAAGCACAATTTTTTACCACGGAATTAATTGAAGGTAATTTCTCTTGTTCTCTTGTAAACCAAAACCATTACTAAATAAAACCGACCCGTTTCTGTGGATGCTTGAATTATGCAGGCTTATCTTAGGTTTGACAAGATTTTGGGAGAAATTGAATTTCAGCTGACGAGGGGCAACTGGGGTCTAGAGGGTGGGGAAAATTGAGATTCGGGAGGGGCAGTTGCACCCTGTGCCCCATAGCAAATTATGCCCCTGTTTTTTAGATATTTAGTGCGATATGTTTTTCACTTTTTTTGCAAATTTTTCACCTATGTTTCCTTTTTTTTATTTGGCAGCCACTACTGCGAAAATTGTATAAGTACATATGGAGGTATTTTTCATCAAAAATGTTTCCTAATTTTTAAGATATATATGGTTATTTAAATTCCCAATTCAAAAAATTCGATTTCATTTCACTGTCCTCGGTACTTAAAAAATGTGCTGTGTCCAAATTTACTCTATTATATAGGTAGACAAGCGTGGAATGTCTTTACAGGCAGTAGGACACACATAATCCTTACGATAAAATTTGTCACGGATTGTGAAAATAATGGACTTGGAGATCAGTTACTAAAACCAGCTATAGACTTTGGAAATACGGTGAATTCGGGCATTAACAAGATGCTATGGCCTTTTTGGTAATTTTGAACCGGTTGCAATTAATTTCGTCAATATGTCGAAATTCAATCTCATTGCCAAAGACTTGGGTAATTCTTTCCTTAACACTTTTTTTCTTACTTATTTATTTCAGTATTGTTCCAGTTCCCAACGGGGGCCCCAAATCCAGGGCAATTACCCCCATAGATTTTGAGAGATACGTTTTTCAGTATTTTCATTTAGAAAAATAAACAAAATCCTCCTCCTAGATTTTAGATACCTTTCTAGTAATTTCATATAGAAAAATAAACAAAATCTTCTTCCTAGATTTTTTATCCTTTTCAGTATTTTCATATAGAAAAATAAACAAAATCCTCCTCCTACATTTTTGATACTTTTTTCAGCATTTGCATTTAGAAAAATAAACAAACTCCTCCTCCTAGATTTTTGATACTTTTCAGAATTTTCATTTATAAAAATAAAAAGAATCCTCCTCCTAGATTTCCGATACTTTTTCAGCATTTTCATTTAGAAAAATAAACAAAATCCTCCTCTTAGATTTTTGATACTTCTTCAGTGTTTTCATTTAGATAAACAAAATATTCCTCCTAGATTTTTGAAAATATATTTTTTTTACCTCTTCATTAAAAAAAATATTTTAGTTTTTCCCTATTTTTTCGTGAACAGGGGCCCTGGTCCCAAATTCCTGATTGGCTATAATTTTGCAAATACAGAAAAAATTGGTCATACTGCTTCAATAGTTGAGCTCATATATTAGATCACAATTTCTCATTTAGGTTATTCCCTAGATAGTTATTAAAAATTAATGTTTTCAACAACGAAAAATACAGAAAAAGTTGAATACTGAAGACGAACAGAAATTCGTCAGAAAAACGAACAGAAATTACCTGCGAAGGAACATATGAAACCTCACATGAACAGAAATTGCAATTAGTGAACGACAGAGTGAACGTGTGATACATCTATATCAATCTGTGGTTGGAGCTACCGCTGCAGCCATAATATTCGTGAAATGATTACAAGTCTAAAGTGTATATACACCATGCTAGAGGCCCCCTACCCCCCCCCCCACTCCGAAAAAACATAACATCAAGTAAACCCTTGGAAATAGAAACTTTGGGCATGAGATAGAATGTTCAAGATATTACCCCTTCCCTCATTAGTAAAATTATCCAATTCCCTTTGTCGTTCGAGTTACGCTCACTTTTTATTGTTAGACACCGATACACAGAAGGGTGGAATAGAGACTGAGGGCATCATCTCCTACTTTTGTCAGAGATTTTGAAGGACGATTCCCGGATTTTGAAGGAAATCAAATCCAGAATTTGAAGGATAATTTGATAGGTTAATTTGAGATAATTTGGAAAGATCTAGTAATCTTGTTGGCGTTCAGAATCATGAGGACCATAGCTAAAATCAAGAAGGGAAAAGAAATTTCCCCTAAGATTATTCCTAAACACACTTCTCTAAAAAAAAAAAAAAAAAAAAAAAAAAAAAAAAACAAAAAAAAAAAAAAAAAAAAAAAACATGAGACGTCGGTTAAAAAACTTCACCTTTCTGCCATTTTATTCCCCCCCACCAAAATAAAATAATATATTGGACCGGTAAATTTTTCGACATCGGCACTAAGCCAAAAATAGGGTGTGAGTGTTTTAACGCCACCGCGGTTTTCCGCCAATTAGGAAATCTTGCATCATCAAGAGGATTAGTTGGGTCAGCATAGACAGTTTAGGTTAGTCTATTTCTATGTCTATGTCTTTGTCTCTGTCTATGTCTATATATGTGTCTATGTTTATGTCTATATCTATGTCTATTCTGACCTGCCTGAATTAAAAGGTAGCGGAAAACATATGGTGGCGGAAAACCGCGCTGGCGTTAAAACACTGCTACGAGAAAAAATAGGGATAGCAAACAACAGTGAATAATTTCAGTTTTTCATGATCTTACCATTTCCTTAGAGTAACAAGTATAATTTAAAGCATAACTATTGAAAGGAAATAACAGGTAACTGTCAATCATTTCCTTAAAATTAATGGATAATGAATGTCCGGAACATGAAATTGTGGAAAGAAGTGTTTTTAAGGAGAAGTAATTAAAGAGTTGCAATTGTCCTGCTCTATTGAGTGCAGTTTGAACATCAAAAAGAATTTCATGAAAAAAATCTTAAAAACCCATAAAACCTTTGAAACTAACCAGAAATACTGTTAATTTATACTAATCGATACAATTCCAAGAATTTTTGGTACTTATGTATCATATCAAGCAAAATCAAGAAATGAAGTTCTGTTAATCATTTTTAGTTTTATTTAACTGAAAGTAAGGAGCGACATTAAAACTTAAAATGAACAGAAATTATTCTGTATATAAAAGGGGCTGTTCCCTCCTCAACGCCTCACTCTTTACGCTAAAGTTTGACTCTGTCACAACTCTACTTTTTATAATAATAAAAAATTTAGCGTAAAGAGCAAGGCGTTGAGGAGGGGACAGCCTATTTCATGTATGGAATAATTTTTGTTCGTTTTAAGTTTTAATGTCGCTCCTAACTTTCAGTTAAAAACTGTTTTTTATTTTATTTCTGAACGTTTTTCAACTCATTCAGGTTCGAGTTTGGCTCACTGCACGTGAAAAATTAAAACAAAATTTGGATATTAATTTTGGTAAATTTATTCAGTACATTATCCTTCTAAGCCGGTCCAAGTCTAGTCTTGTTTCTAATTTTAATATTTTAATTAATTGTTTAAAAAGTTTGGGCCTTTCTATCAGTTTTGTAAAATGTCAATTTTTTGTTGTAAATTGTTTAGAGGATAATGTCAGGGCGACTCTCGATTGTGGCAATGGTGTTATTTTCCAGTCGTCGCCAATAGTCACTTATTTGGGATTACCTTATGCTGCTTCGAAAAGAGATTTTAAACCAGTCCTGGTTCAGCATGTTCAGATGAAACTACGCAAGGCATTTGGTCTTTTAATTCGTTTTCGGGGTCTTTACCGTTGGGACGTCCTTGGTCGTATGTATAGCGCTGTCGCTCTGCCTCACGTATTGTTCCCATCCCTCCTCTTCCGTAATTTCAGACCTTCTGATCTTTCGCCCATTAAAGTTTCTTATTTTAAATTTTGCAAATTTTTACTTGGGTTTCCCCCTTTCTTTTAGTAACACTGAGATTGTTTTAAAGCTTAAAGTGAAGGATCCTGTAGTCTGTATAAAGAAAAAATATAAAACATTTGAAGACAAGGCGAAAATTATCCTTATAGGCCACAATTTATTTCCGTTTTTTAGTAACAGTCCTGGTTCTTGATGATTTATAGGCTAAACTATTTAGCAAGTGTTTTGTATCTGTTTTTTTTTTTCTCTTTATAAGTGTTTGATCAATATTTGATATTTTTTTTTATTGTAAGCGTTATCATTTGTCTTTTCTTTGTCTTTTCCTGTTAGCACTTTAAAAAAATCTTCCTATTCTAATTAAACGACCCCCGTGTTTCAGTAGACGCTCTTACAGAATTGGGACAAACAGTCGAACATTAGCGGAAAAAGCAAGGCATAGAGGAGGGGGCAACCCTTCATATATGGAATAATTTCTGTTCGTTCTTCAAATAATGCCTGTAAATCTGGCTGACCATCCATGAAATATACCCCTCCCCCACGAAAACATCTTGGAAGTTTCACCCAACGTAAAGTGCATCCCCTCAATCAAACTACCTCTAGACAGTTCCATCGTTGCTGAGAATCCCCCCTGCCTATAAAATTGCTTCTGGACGATTCAGCTTCCAAAATTGTCCTTCTCATTCTTTAATTTGAATACGACTTCAATCTCTAATCAGTTTCTCAGTCATCCCAGAAATTCCCGTCCCCACGGAAATTATTTCCCAGAAATCAAAACACGCCGAAAAAAGTCCTTGGATAATTCCCTCGGAACATCTCCACATGAAAAATTTGGCAAAGAGAACATAAGAAAACTAAAAATAATTTTGTACTGTAGTTCTGTCAAATCTTCCCAGCAGCATTTCCCCTGGAATTTCACCCCCAGGAGTTTCCCTCCCCAAAAAATATTCTCCCTTTAGAAATCCACTCTAAGAACCCCCCCCCCCAAAAAAAAAGAAAATGTCTGTATACTTCCCAATAGCAACTACTATACATAAACAATGGGCGAATTTCATAACTTACAGGCCTCCCCCCACGGACTCTGTTGGGGTCATTTTATACCTACAGACATAATTATTGATCTTTCAACTATACTGAACAAAAGGACTATCTCAAAATTTAATCATATAATTTGGGGGGAATAGGCATGGGAGGGTGCCCAGTTGCCTCTTAATCGTTTGGTGACTTAAAAAGGGTACTTGAACTTTTAATTTCCGTTCGAATTCACCCTCTCCCGATCCGTGATCCGTTTTCTGGCAAAAATAGCAAAATTCCGCATTTTTATAGATAGGAGCTTGAAACTTTCTTTAGTAGGGTCCTCTGGTACGCTAGTGGTGTGAATTTCATTAAGCGTCCATCAACTTTAGGGGGTGTTTCTCCCTATTTCAAAATCAGGCAAATTTTTCTAAGGCTCGTAACTTTTGATAGATAACATTAAACTTAACGAATCTTACATATTTGGAATCAGCATAATAAGCTGATTCATTTTATGTATCTATTCATATTAAAACTTCGTTTTTTAGAGTTTCGGGTTACTACTGGGCCGAGTCGCTCCTTACAGTTCATTACCATGATCTGTTTGATAATGAAATAGCCTATACCAAAACTTGATGAAAATATATTACTTTAGTTTATATAATAATATAATTCGGGCTATATTTTCAAATTAGGGGGGGGGTAACGTAACCTAATCTTACCCCCGACCCCTAATATGCAAATATATAGCCCAAATTATAGAAGTCCAATGCATTCTGTCACCCCTCATTTGTCTTTGAGGCTATGAAACCGGTTTTCTCTATTCGTTCATTCAGCATACCTCTCGACTGTGTTTGGTATAATACACAAGTACAAAATTTTCTATCTATTAATGAGGAATTGCACCTTATTGAACTCCAAAGCCCGATAAATAAATAATTAGTTGCAGTAGCTTTCAATAATTCGTTTCAATTCAATAGATTAATAATAAATATTAATTGATTAATAATTAATTGATTAATAAATTAATAGATTATTACTAATAAATAATTAGTTGGAGTAGCTTTCAATAATTCGTTTCAATTCAATAGATTAATAATAAATATTAATTGATTAATAATTAATTGATTAATAAATTAATAGATTATTACTAATAAATAACTAGTTGGAGTAGCTTTCAATAATTCGTTTCAATTCAATAGATTAATAATAAATATTAATTGATTAATAATTAATTGATTAATAAATTAATAGATTATTACTAATAAATAATTAGTTGGAGTAGCTTTCAATAATTCGTTTCAATTCAATAGATTTTGATCCAATAATCGTAATCACGATGATCAAATTGTACATTTTCAGTTCGTCCAAAAGTAAAGTCCTCATTCAACAGAGTTGAATAACGATTTCACTTAGGTAATTAGGCCTATGTATTTTACCAAACACAAACAAGAAGTTTGCTGAATGTAAGATCTGAGAAAACCGGTTTCATAGCCACAAAGACAAATGACAGGTGACAGAATGCATTGGACTTGTATAATTTGAGCTATATATGTGTGTATTAGGGGGTGATGGTAAAGTTCGGTTACTTAGCCCCCTGCCTAATACGCAAATATGTAGCCCAAATTATATTACAATATAAATTAAAGTATTATATTTTCGTCAAATTTTGGTATATTTCATAATGGTTAACCTAACTTCACTTCTTGAGTGTGTTTGGTATAATACATAAGTAATATTAGTTTAATGGCTCGGAACTTCAAAGGGAAACATGGTTATGAAATAGAATGTACTTATATGTTATATAATTCACACTTGTACCGTGAAAATGAGACAGTACCCGGTTTTTACGGTGTTTATACCAGACAATTAGCTTCGGCTCGGCGGGAAACTACATCATAGCTATGGTTTGATTAAGTATGTAGTTGGTATTTTGATTAGATTAGGTTAGTTTAGGTTACGTATTCAATATAACGCGCTCTGGGCGGTCCTCCTTCCATAATTCTTTATTGCAGTTTTCATAATTTTGTTACTAAAGTATTAAATTTTCATCATATTTTGTTCCATTTCATTAGCATTGACCAAACCTCACTTCTCGAGTGTATTATATGACACATAATTTATACTTTTCCGTTTTTTATTTTGTGTTTTTTTCCCCGATAATCAAACACATAACTCAAACTCTCCATGAATTCCTCCGACGTGGTTATTTTAACGCCACCACGGTTTTCTGTTACCGGGTGTTTTCCGCCACCCAGGACATCTTGCATCATCAATAGGATTAGTTGGGTCAGAATAGACAGTTAGGTTAGGTTAGTCTATGTCCATGTCTCTGTCTATGTTTATGTCTGTTCTTATGTCTATGTTTATTCTGACCTACCTGAATTGAAAGGTGGTGGAAAACATATGGTGGCGTAAAACCACGGTGGCGTTAAAACACTTCACGAATTTCCCCGACGCTTCTTTTTTGCCGTTAAATTAATTTGAAGAAAAGAGTCACGTATGGAAAATCATGAAGAATATAAAATTTGGCCTGTATAATTGACCGTCAGGGTTAGGGGGAATAGTAAAGTGAAGAGCTTTTAAGAGTGATATAAATATTTCAATAAGTTTTAAAATAGTTTTCAGAATTTTATAGTGTTAACTTCTGAGGGGGTAAGCCCCTAAAATGGAACTCTGGTAAATCTATGGCATGAGACGGAAATCAGATAGAAGAACAATATGCTTTGGTTCTCCAATGCTCTTTTTGTCATCATTTCCATCAAAATTTCATCCCAGTCCCCCACCCCAAAATGAAACAACCAAGACCGTACCCAGGATTTTTTTTCGGGGGTTGTCGCATAAGATTTTTTTCGGGGAGGGGAGGGGGCTACAAAAATTCTTCAAAAATGCATCAGAAATTGGGAGGGACAACTGCCCCTCTCAGACCTTGGTTTACTGGTAAGCGTTTCATAAATCATATTATTGACTTACCAAAAAGTGAACATACTACACGATGCCTTTTTTTATGCTCTTTACGAATATGACGATCGCTTCTATCGCAAATTCAAATTTAAACACTTTTTGACCCAAACTAACGTAACTACAAATAATTTTGGCACTGCGAAAATATAGTAGTCTAGGCCTACTACTATTTCGTCGAAAAAGATCGAGAAAACGGCGCTAAGAAAACGCAGTATTATTTTTTCGAAATCGACCGATATCTCATACTTTAATTGAAAAATCGTCATTTATAAGAGCTCAAAAAGTGCTTAAATTTGAATTTGCGATACAAGCAATTATTATATTCGTAAAGAGCATAAAAAAGGCATCAAGTGATATGTTTACTTTATTGGTAAGTCAATAATATGAACTGTGATACGATTACTGGTTTACTCTCCCCCCCAGACATTAGGTGAAATTTAGTGTCTTCAAAATTTTGTCAAAACTAACATAGCTTCCAGAAAAGTAGTCAGCTTTCTTTAGTAGGCTATTTCTTTCCCTATTTGGTACTACTAGTTCATTTTTCAGTTCACATTGTCATTTTCACTAGATTTGGGAAAATTGGCACCAACATTGCCCCCATCCCCCCCGGATCTAGACGAAATTACAACACTGCTGGGAACAATTGTACCAGTATTTATTATCATATTCTTATAGAGCATTGAATGTGGAATCAATTTCTATCTGATTTTATTCTATAGTACAAACTAAACCAAGCTCCTTTATAATAACGATATGATAAGTTTATTCACCTGTTCGTTTCTTATCCAGATAGAGTTTATCCTAAAAAGTCATTCACAGTCAGAAAAGTACTTCTCCTTTCAGTGTTGACGCATTGACTGCTGAAATTAATCTGAAAATTTTCTCCTGCTTGTCTATAGTTCTGAAATCTGGAGGCTCTTCGCGCCTCTAGCACTACTGCCCAGAGCCGAAAATGCCGACCTTTTTTTAAATACAGTCGTGTTGCCTAAGTATGATCTTTATTTTTTACTTTTAAGCATTATTTTAGCATTATCTAGTATTAAAAAAACTAGTAATTCACTCTTATGAAATTGGCACATTGTATCTTCTGAATAAATCTGCTGTCTTGAAATGAAGTGTATTTAAGAACGATATCAAATGTTGCTAAAAAGATTTTGAAAAATGAAAAATTGCCTAAATACTAACGAGAGTTTTTATTTATAATTCAGAAAATTAAGCCTATTTTAAACATGGTATGCTATAAGAAAAACAAATTTACAAAATCCGTTGTCGGTAAATTGGTTAAGTCTGTATTTGAGGAATGTTCAAGATATCAGTCTGAGGGTAAATTAGTGTGTTTTTTCTTCTTGCAGTGCTGAAACTGATAGTTAGAATTTTGCTTTATAGCCCTATTAATGATATAATGTGATCACTATCTAAATACTTAAAAGTTTATTTATATTTTAAAAGCATTATAACCATTTAAAAAAATGAGCCTTCTCATGGAGTGGTTGGCACGCAAGAGTTACAATCCTATGTACTTCGGGGAAGGTGCTCCAGTCCTGGCCTCGCTAATTATTTGCTTTGGTACGGGGATCAGCGACAGACTCTGTAAGCTCAGCCAGAGTTCCAGAGTTGACCTAGCTTCAAGTTAGGGCCTTGAGAATCATGGGGGGGGGTGACGATGATGTGAATAATCGCAACAAAGATAGAGATAACAGATACTACTTTGGATGAATAAATAAATCATAAAACGAACAGAGATTAAAATGGATAACCAGTTTTTGGAATAAAGTTTTCTAGAAATTAATGTCTGTTCGTCTTTTAACTGACATAGTTTTGCTATGGTTAATTGTAGAAGTATCTAGCAAGTTTTTTTCAACTATTCAGCTTCAAAACTAAACTGGTGGATTGTGAATCAATATTTGGGCCAAACTTGAATTTGAACATTTACTTTTTTAATATTTTTTGCTATAAAGGACTGCTATGTGGACGAAGAGGAGATTTTCTCAAAATAGTTGGGAATCTGTGTAATTTTCCATATAATACCCTTAGCCGTATCATAGTTGTTGCGGATGCGTCGTTTTGACAACCTGGATAGCCTAAATAGTGGTCAAATATGGCTCTTCGGGCGCTCCGAAAAGCAGACGAAGAGTTACTAGATGTTTTCCAGAGAAATTGCCTACGGATTGTTCTGGGTACCCGGCTAACTGACATTATTTCGAACAGTAGGTTGTACGAAAGCTGTGGTTCAATCCCGCTTTCTAGGGCTATAATTAAAGAAAGGCCAAGTTCTGCGGATGAAGGATGACAGATTGTCCTTTTTGGCCAACCGTCTGGGGCTACACGGAAAGCAAGTCGTCCTTGTCTGTGTTGGGAGGATGTTATAAATATTTAAAGAAAATTAGAACTTCCTGGGAGGGTGTAAAGACGGAGGTCTTGAATAGATTAGATTGGAGGAGGAGCGTGCGTAGCTGTGTTGACCTCAGGCGGCTTGGTGCTGCAGTGAGTAATGAGTAGTAGTAGTAGTAGTAGTAGATAGCCTACTGATAGTGTCTTTTAATTTAGTTCCATATCCCCCTCATCACCCCATATGAGTTTCAACTTAAAACCCCTTAGTCTTTTTGGTACTCAGGATCAAAAATATCAGTTTTCCCAATAATAAAACCTATATCAAACAGTTCGTGGTAAGGAACTACAAGTAAGGAGCGAACCGGCTCAATAGTTACCGAAACCCTACAAAACGGAATTTCGATACAAATAGATATATCAAAATAATTGGCTTATGTTGCTGATTTTAAATATATAAGTTTCATTAAGTTTAATATTACCCACCAAAGATTACGAGCCTGAGAAAATTCGTATGATTTTTGAAAAAAAGAAGAAACACCCCTTAAAAGTCATTGAATTAGTTTGTCTGATTTCACCTGGGGTGATCGTATCGACCCAGGGGTGCTAGAATATTGGGAGATGGCTCATTGGAACGGAAATTAAAAGTCCTACTGCCCTTTTTGCGTGACCAAAAAGATTGGAGGACAATTAGGCCCCCCAGGCTCCTTTTTTCTCAAAATCGTCTGATCAAAATTGTGAGATAGCCATTTTATTCAGCTAGTTTAACAGCCGTATAACTATGCCTTTGGAGATATCATGACTCCTGCAACCTTTAGGGAATGGTCTTTAAGTTATAAAATTTGCCAATTGTTTACGTGTAGTATTTGTTATTGGAAAGTATGCCTACTTTTTTCGGGGCGGGGACGAAATTCCTGCAGGGGGGATTTTCTTCGGAGAGAGTTTTCAATGGGAAAGGAAGTTTCCAGGGGCTGAATCTCTCAGGGGGAATTTTGCACCAGGGGAATTTGCCAGAATTTGTGTACGTAAAGAGTGAGGTGTTGAAGAGGAGCAACTTTGTTTTTTTGCTACTATATCGACCCTTTTCTTATTTCTAGGGCTTAGAAGATTCTATAGATGACAGGTTTATGACAGGTTAGACAGGACATCTGTCTAAATTTTGACAAAAAAAAAAAAATTAAATTAATTTTGAATTTGCAACCCTTTTTCATTGGCTCTAGGCTTGGGAAATGCAATTCCTGCTATTTCAGCAGAATATATGTTATATCAAAGTTTTCTGCCCTAAATTAAAAAAAGGATTTTCGAATATTTAATGATACTACTGCTACTACTACTGCTAACAACTAACCACAGCACCAAGCCGGCTGAGGCCGACGCAGCTACACACGCTCATCCTTCATCCCAATCTGCTCTTTACATCCTCCCAGGAAGTTCTCATTGACCTTAGATCTTTCTTTATGACATCTTCCCACCCAACCGCGGACGGCCTGCTTTTCGTTTAGCCCTGGACGGTAGGCCGAAGCAAAGATAGGAGGGTCAAACCAATTTCCTTACTCCTCATTTGAGCAGTATATCTATTTTTCGGAGGTTTCACTTTTATAACACAAAGATTGCAAAAGGTCAGTGAACGCCAGGGCTCTTTGGAAGGAGGAGAGGTGGAGGTTACTTTAAAATACCTTCCAAGGTGATCATTGAGGCTTTGGATTCTTTCCTGAGAAGGCTACTACTTTCCAAGAAACACAAAAACCCCTCACCCAGAATTTTACTGCAATTTTTTTTAAATATTGATCCCTCTTTATAATCATTTAACCTAATTATAGCAAATTTAATTGTTTCCTTGTATAGTTCAACTGTTTTTTTTTTTTTTTTCAAATTTTACAATATAAATTGACTGATTTCTGTATTACCAGAACAAAAAAAAATATCTTTTCCTTGAATTCAATCTGGTAATTATTTTTAGAACACGGAAAGAAATATTTACACTCCATTTACGTAGCATTTAATTAACATTTTTGGTGCAGAAACTCGTTAACCTATCCCTGAAAGCAGGTATAGATTTTTTCGTAATAGAAGGATGAATTAGTGTGAATTTTTCTTTTCAGTTTTACATGTCTAAAAGATCTCTAAAAAATATTTAAAAATACCATTGCATTCAGGAAAAAATTGTGTGTCTTATAAGGCCATATTCCCCTAATCTAAACCCTCATATACGTAATAATTTCTGTTCACTTTAAGTTTCAATGTTGCTCCTTATTTTCAGTTAAAAAATTTTTTTTATTTAATGTAAACAATAGGTAACTTGTATAATTTACTGCCCTTGCCCCAGGGTTTCTGGGGTCCATGTTATCCCTAGAGACTTAGCAATTAGACTTTTTGACTATTGGGAACTATATGAGTATTTCAAAATTTCGATCAGATACATATGGAGATTGAGGAGAGGAGAAAAGAAATCGGATAGGGATGGTAGCCTTTCAATCACTTACGACTTCCAAAAAGGGCACCGGGACTTCAAATTCTCAAACAAATAAGCCCTTCTTCAGTATGATGAAAATCACACCATCAGTTTCAGCATATCAGAGAACCCTACTCTGGAGGTTTCAAGCTCCTGAAATTTGTATTTTTTGCTAAAAGAAAAGTCGCGGATTTTTTTTGATTTTTTTTTTTTTTTTTTTTTTTTTTTTTTTTTTTTTTTTTTTTTTTTTTTTTAAAGGTTTCAAGCTCCTAAGTATTTTCGATGTTTAGCCAAAAGAAAGATCGTGGACGTATGTTAAATTTCTACTGATTTTTTCTCTGTGTTTACTGTTGGTGGTCACACCGAGCCAACGGTCATAGAAGATCGAGAGAAGGATCATTCAAACGGAAATTAAAATTTCTAGAGCTCTTTTGAAGTGACCAAAAGAACCTGAGGGTAACTAGCCCCCCTCTCTCGGTTCTTAAGATATATGATCAAAGTTTTGAGAGAACCGCTCTATTCAGCATAGTTGAAAGATCCAATAACTTTGACTCTAGGGTTGACATGATCCCCCCAGCCCCTGTTCAAAGGGGTGCAAGTTTTACAACTTGCCCATTGTTTACAGATAGTATGCTATGGAAAGTAATGCTATTGGGAAATATAAAGACATTTTTCGTGAGGAGACTTTCTGTGGGGAGTGTTTTCGCGCTGAAAATTTTCTGGGAGGGGGAAATACACCTAGAACAATAATTTTAATAGTCTGGATAGAAATAGCGCATTTTGATTTAGCCCAACACCCCTCTTAGCAGTCCCTGCAGATTTTAGCCTAAAACCCTTAGCCGTTGCTGAAATATTGCACATATGCCATCTTGACAGCCTGAAAGTTTCAAATTAGAATGCCTTAGCCATTCCTGAGATACTACAAATTTGTCATTCTAACAATCTAGATGCACATACTGACTTTTAAGTTAGCTCAACGTTTTCTTCAACATTTCCTGAAAGTTTCAACTTAACATACCTAACTGTTTGTTAAGCGGTGAAGATGAAAAATTTGACAATGTGGATGCACAAGTGTCACATGATTTATCTTGCTACTTGGCCATGCATAAATTATAAGGCTTGTAGGAGCTTCTAGTGCAAAAAAATGTTACATTTGTCTAATAAATTGGAGACATCATTATTTAGCCCTCTCCCCCAACAAGAATTTCAACTTTCGTTGCTCCACTATCCCATTTGATTTGACTAAAAGCACCTGCAAGTTTTATCTCCTTCCCCCCAGCAGTCCATTCTATGTTGTTGACATGTTCGATGAACTGGACGCACATAATATCTTTTTTCTACCTCTTCAAACCTCCCTTAGTCTAAATTTAGAGCCCACTCAACCCCTTCTTCGCTTTCCAGGACTTCTTCAAAGTTTCTACTTAATCCCTTCAGCCATTCGCAAGACATTGAAAATAATTAAAAAAAATAACAGATACACGTAGCGTTTTTTTTATTTACCCTGGTATGTGGATATGCTTCTTGTTTCAATAGTATACTCTTAGGAACACTGGGAATCTTGATCTGGCGAAAGATCCGTAAGAGTTCGCTCAAAACACAACAAACCAGGAACAAAAAGTTGTTAGTTGTTTTGGACCCTTCCCCCCGATCCTACGTGATTATATAATTTTCTTGTTGCAGAGAACCATCTGTTAAATTTTTAGGCTAATCGTACATCCAAGATAAATACATCCAATAATTTGCACTTCACTGAAAATAAAATACATTTTATATGTTTTCACTTTTTCGACTATAATAAATAAAAAATTATTAAGAATTTAATGAATAAATTTTAAAATATGTATATTAAACTGACAATTCACGTTGATTTGTTTTTGTTTCTTTTTTCAGTCAAATACAAATTATGTTCTGGTCTTGAGAAGGCATGGGGGTTGTCAGCCCTACTCATGTTAAGTTTTGCTCGCTTTGAGTTTGACTCGGTTAGTTATTGTAATTTCTGTTCGTTTTGGGTTTCGTTTATTTATTAATGGTGATTTGTGGTAGTTTTACACTTGGAAGATTATTTGTCTTTGTTTCTGCTCTTTTTGGTTTAATGGACCTCTTTACTTTTATTTGAAAAGCTTATTTTGTGGAAAAAAATTCTTAAATTAGCATCAAGTAAAACTAACGGCCATAGAGTATTGCATATATACGCAGTATGCATCAAAGTGTTGGCCTATGGAGTCATGAGTGGATGATTGTAGAATATATTGTGCAATATAAGGGCTGAGGGAGTGAAAGATCCCCTTTTATTGTGGAGACCTTAGTTTGTTTTGTTATTTCGAAAATCAAATATACTGAAGGTACTTGTGTATTATTCAGAACACACTCAAATTATGATGGAAATATAATGCTTTATTAGGAAAATTGTAACCTAATCTTTCAAACATGGCCTATTGTTACACTTCTAAAAATGTTCCTCCTCGTAAGAGTAGTAAGTCATATTGTGTCCATTGACGCACTGTTTTATTGTGGGCAACAACCCCTTATCCTGGAAATATAGAATTGCCTCTTTTTCAGTCTTTTGCAAATTTCAAATCTTCATTTCAAAATCCATGTTCAGACACTATCCTCTATCACTATGCGTAGCAAACTAAATTGTGTTTTCTCTTCGTGGCTATGAAACCAGATTTTCTCATAAAATGTACCTGCATCGTAGTTTGTTTCACGAAAGAAACTATCGTCACTTATTGAGTGTGTTCTGAATAATACACAAGCACCATACTGAGTTTTTTCTGTTTCTCAAAGCATTATTCTGCAAAGTTAAACTTTAATTTAAATAGCCTGATTTGAGGAGGCGGTAGTCTTTCTTGTATTTAGGGTAACTTAGCCTTATGGCATAAAAAAAACGGAATTCAAATCAGAAAAAAAGACAGTATTTGTCTGATCAACAGTTCGTAGTAACAAACTAAGGAGCGACACAGCTCAATGGTAACCGAAACTCTAAAAAAAGAAATTTTGATAACAATAGAAACATAAAAAAAATTGGGTTACTATGCCGATTCCAGATATGTAAGAAGTATTAAGTTGAGTGTTATCCATAAAAGGCTACTAACCTGAGAAAATTTGCCTGATTTTCGAAAGAGGGGGGAAACAGCCCACCAAACTCAAAGAATCTTAAAGAAAATTACACCAGCAGATTCAGCGTATCAGAGAACCGTGCTTCAGAGTTTTGAAGTTCCTATTTACAAAAGTGTGAAATTTAGTATTTTTTTTTCAGTAGAATGATTACAGATGCATGTTAATTTTTTTTGTGTGTGTGTGTGTGTGTGTGTTTTCATTGGTGATCGCATCGAACCAATTGTCCTAGAGCGTCGGGAGAGGGCTCGTTTGATTGGAAAGTAAAAGTTCTAGTGTCCTGTGGAAGAGACAAAAAGATTGGAGGTCAGCTACCCCCCTCCCATGCTCCTTTTCGCCCCAAGATTGTCCGATTGAAATTCTGAGATAGTCATTTTGTTCAACATAGCAGAAAGAACCCAAAATTGTGCCTTTGGAAATAGTGTGACCCCCTCCCTCCAACTTATGGGGATTGGTCTTTAAGTTATAAAATGTACCCATTGTTTACGTGTAGTATTTACTACTGGGAAGAATTCAGACATTCTTTGGAAGGGGATATTTATGGTTGGGATGGGTCTCCATGGGAATAATTTTGGTGAGGAGGGTATTTCTGGGATTGAGCTTCCCAGGGGAAACTTTATATAGGGGGATTTGACACAATTTCTATGCGAATTTCTGTTTATTTGTCTTTCTATGTCTTTGCCGACTCAATTTTGCATGTTGAAATGTTCCGAGGGAAGTGTCTGGGGAAAATTTTCAGCGTGTTTGGATTTCCGGGAAAAAATCCCACGGAAGGGGGGATTTCAAGAGTTATCGGAAACATTTTTTTAATGAAAGTATGCCAAGGTGAATTTTTCAGGCTGAATCTTCTGCAAGAAACTTTACGGAGGGAGATTTTCAGTGAGGATGGCA
Source organism: Artemia franciscana (assembly GCF_032884065.1). Taxonomy (NCBI): domain Eukaryota; kingdom Metazoa; phylum Arthropoda; class Branchiopoda; order Anostraca; family Artemiidae; genus Artemia; species Artemia franciscana. The sequence continues at coordinate 37,003,486 of NC_088878.1, read as the reverse complement.
TTGTCCGCAAGGAATTCTAATGGGGAGGGTTGCATTTTACGAACTTCCCATGGAGGATTTTCGCGTGAGGGGAAGGAATTTTTCATAGTCGGTGAGCTAGATTTACCGGTGTTATTTGAAAAACGACCAGAAATTAAAAATACAAATATACTTTTTCGACTGACAGTAAGGAGAAACATTAAAACTCAAAACGAACAGAAATTGTTCCTTATATGATGGGATTGCCCCCTCCTCAATACCTTGCTATTTACGCTAAAGTTTGACTTTTTGTCCCAATCTTTTAAGAACGACTCCTGAAATACAAGGGTCATTTAATTAGAAAAGGAAGCATATTTTAAAAGTGCCAAAACCTTTAGTGCAATCAAAAGGGCAAGGTACTGAAAAGAGGGGTAACCCCTTCATATACAGAATAATTTCTGTGCGTTTTGAGTTTTAATGTTGCTCCTTGCTTTCAGGTTTAAAACCTATTGTTTCTATTTAATTACAGTAAAGAGTGACAATAAAACTTTAAATGACAGCAAGTATTTTGTATATGAGGGAGGCAGCTCCCTCCTTACCCCCACGTTCTTTATGCTAAAGTTCGAAATAGTGCCTTTGGACGATTAAATCTTAGATTACTTCATTTCTATCAACTTCTGGAAATTAGCAGAAGTTTAGTGTATACGTCGTTCATTAGTGCTTTCAAGCCTACTACCCCTCCCCCCACCTAAAAAAAAATAGTGCCTTTGGACAATTAAAGTTTAGATTATTTCATTTCTATCGACTTCTGCAATTTAGCAAGTAAGATTAGTCAATCAAAAAAAGGGAATTTTTCATAGCTGAAGTAATAAAAGACTGTCTTTAATGCAATTAGAACTTTGAAAGATAAGAATTATTCAGCAAATTTTGCATACTTGGAGACATCAATCTTTCAAAATTGTGCAGTGTAAAAGCAAACAGGAAATATTAACACAAATCCACGGAGTGATTAAACTCCATTATGAGGTGTCACACTGGAAAGCAAACAAAAATGCAAATATTTGAATGGTTTATTTTATAACAGCGAAATATTCAGACGCACAAAGTCAATGATCTGTAAAATCAAAGTACCTGTGTAGCCTTGAGTGTCAGACACATATCTACTATGCAGAGAGAAAAGCTCAGGGCTTAGGCCCCCCGAATTCTAGTTACTTTGGTAATATAGTGATTTTTCAAGATACTTTATAATTTACAATACTTAATTATTTTTAGAAGCTGCCCTGTACTCGACATAAATATCCACGTTGTCTTATTCGATCAACCGTCAAGGGCTAAGCGGAAAACAGGTCGTCCGCGGTTGGGCAGCGGCGTAATTTCGTCAAAATCCTGGGGGGGGGGGCAAAGTTGTAGCCAAATTTTCCAAATCAAGTGAAAACGACAATGGAAAATGACAAATGAGCCATATAGTACTATAAAGACCTATATAAAGTACCATAAAGGCCATAAACTGACCTGTTTCTCTGGATGCTTGAATTATGCAGGCTTATCTTAGTTTTGGCAAGATATATTGCATAAGCTAAATGTCGGCTGGTGGGGAAAACTGGTGTCCCCTACCCAATAGTAAATCACGCCCTTTTCGGTTGGGCTGAGAGGATGTCGTAAAGAAAGATTTGAGAGAAATGTGAACATCCTGGGAAGCTGTGAAGAGGGAAGCTTTGAATAAATTAGGGTGGAGGATGAGTGTGCAGAGCTGTGTTGGTCTCGGGCGGCTTGGTACAGTGGTGAGTTCTTAGTAGTAATAGTAGCATGAGCCTACTGTACAGAGGGAAAACCCATGGGCCCGGGTCCTCCAAAAACCAAAATTTTCCCGAATTTGCTGCCTCTTTTTACAAGAATTACTACATAATATCTGTATAATTCATGCCCCCCCTCCCAGAAACAAAAATCATGTGCACGTGCCTACTACTCTGTGCCTTGTGAGATATGAAAGTACCGGAGATAAGTTTATAGAGTCCAGAGAGTATTAAACTATATAATCAGCTGACATACTGAATTACCATCAAAAAGGCAATTTAAAAGACGACTTAAAATGGCAAGTCATTTTAAAACAGAAAATTTGAAATTTATGTTCAAGTCAGTAAACTTTAAAATAGAAGACCTGGTGCCTCCTTGAGTATCATTTATGTATAGAAAATCTTGGAGCTCAGGTCCCCTCAACTCTAGTAATCTTAGTGATTTTTCAACATCCTTTGTAATTACCCTTTATCCTTTGTAATATCCAACATCCTGTATAGTATCACGTAAAAATAAGAAAATCCTGGAGCTCAGGTCCCCTTAACTCTAGTAGTTTTAGTGACTTTTCAACATCCTTTGTAATTATCCTCTATCCTTTGTAGTATCCAACATCCTTTCTAGTATCAGATAAGTATAAGAAAATCCTAGAGCTCAGGTCTCCTCAACTCCTGTAATTTTACAGATTTTTCAACATCCTTTGTAATTATCCTTTATCCTTTGTAGTATCCAAAATCCTTCGTAGCATCAGGTAAGTATAAGAAAATCCTAAAGCTCAGATCCCTTCCACTATAGTATTTTTAGTGATTTTTCAACATCCTCGGTAATTTGCCAGATTTAAGCTTTTTTCAGAGTTTCCAAACCCTCCAAACAAATTTCTGCGTGTTTGCCTAATGGGAATATTGAGGGGTTTAGAAGGATTGGACCTTAAACATTTCCCTTTGAATGACGTCTGGTACACTTTAAGCAGTAGCGGTTTTAAAGATCATAATCAGGGGGGGGGTGATTTACCACAGAAGTGTAAAAATATAAAATAAAAGAAATTTAACGTTAGTTGTCAGAAAACTATAGGGGGCAGCTTCCCCACGCCTAGACCTAGAGCCGCCGCTGACCTAAAGGAAACTTTTAAATTTGTGCGATTAAATTGTTCTATCAAAAGACTTATTTTGTTTTCTCCTTTCCCCAGTTGCATGAAAATAGTAAATTTTCGGCTGTTTTGTCTTTAAAACATTTTTTTTCCTCCTTTCACTTCTTGAAAAAAAGTTACACAAGACTACAAAAAGACTCCATTTATTTGAGACTAATACCACATTTAGTCAAAATAAATAACATGAAAAGTGAAAATCTTTGCAAAACCCAAAATTGTTTTAACCACTCGAGAGAATTTTCCTAAAAGTTTCAATTTTTGAGTGATTTAATGTTTGGCGTCACAGAAGAATAGTAAAGAAACCGAAATGTTCCCATTATTATTGTTTAGGCCAGATTTTAATTAATTCGACTACGTATAGCCCACTATGTAGATAGTGGCTTAACAAAATTAATAGTGCTTGCACAGAACACCATGGAACTTTTCACACTAGCATACATTAAGACATCAAATTGCCTTATGTAATCATATGCAGCAAATTCTGTCCGGAGCATTGGCAGTTCCAAATAGACTCGACAGTAATGACAGTGGTCAAGTATGGTTCTGAGACGTGGGCGCTTCAGAAGACTTGGCGATTTCTTAGATTTTTCCAGAAATATTGTCACCTATTTGAGGTTTTGTGGGTTCAGGGTGCTAGAATAGGTTTGAAAATTCTTGTTAAGAAGACTAAGTCGCTAAGATTATGAATAAGTGAAAATGAAAAGATCGCGTTTGGTAACAAAAAGATTGATCAAGTGAACAGCTTCACTTAACTGAGTAGCATTATTAGTAAGACGGGGGGAGCAGCGAAGATTTAAAAAGTAGAATAGCCAAGGATCAGGGTGTTTTTTCACAGGTGAAAATGTTTGGAAGAATTGGAAGATAAGTATGATAACCAAGATTAGGATATTGGAAGATACAGTAATGACAGTTGGTATTAGGTTGGTATTATATTTCTTAGAACCTCAAAGTTTTCTAGGAGAATTATCTTTGGCCATTCTGAAGAAATTGGCATCTCTTATGAAATCTCGTAATATTTCTGGATATTTCTTAGAGCCTCAAAGTTTTCTATGAGGATAATCTTTGGCCATTCAAATCTCGCAATATTTTTGGAAATTTCTTAGAGCCTCAAAGTTTTCTAGGAAAATGATTTTTGGCTATTCTGAAGAAACTGGCATCCCTTATGAAATCTCGCAATATTTATGGACATTTCTTTGAGCCTCAAAGTTTTCTAGGAGGGCAATTTTTGGCCATTCTGAAAAAATTGGCATCTCTTGTGAAATCTCGCAATATTTCTGGATATTTCTTTGAGCCTCAAAGTTTTCTAGGAGGGTAATCTTAGGCCATTCTGAAAAAATTGGCATCTCTTATGAAATCTCGCAATATTTCTGGACATTTCTTAGAGCCTCAAAGTTTTCTAGGAGGGTAATCTTAGGCCATTCTGAAAAAATTGGCATCTGGAAATCTCGCAATATATCTGGGCATTTCTTAGAGCCTCAAAGTTTTCCATGAGGATAATCTTTGGCCATTCTGAAAAAATTGGCATCTCTTATCAAATCTCGCAATATTTCTAGATATTTCTTAGAGCCTCAAAGTCTTCTAAGAGTATAATCTTTGGCCATTCTGAAGAAATTGGTATCTCTTTTGAAATCTTGCAATATTTCTGGTTATTTCTTAGAGCCTCAAAGTTTTCTAGGAGGGTAATCTTTGGCTATTCTGAAGAAATTGGCATCACTTATGATATATCGCATATTTCTGGACATTTCTTAGAGCCTCAAAGTTTTCTAGGAGGATAATCTTTGGCCATTCTGAAAAATTGGCATCTCTTATGAAATCTCGCAATATTTTTGGAATCTTAGAGCCTCAAAGCTTTTTAGGAGGATAATCTTTGGCCATTCTGAAGAAATTGGCACTCTTGTGGAATCTTGCAATATTTCTGGACATTTCTTAGAGCCTCAAAGTTTTCTAGGAGGGTAATCTTTTGCCATTCTGAAGAAGTTGGCCTCTCTTATCAAATCTCGCAATATTTCTGGATATTTCTTAGAGCCTCGAAGTTTTCTAGGACAATTTTCTTTGGCCATTCTGAAAACAATTGACATCTCTTATGAAATCTCGCAATATTTTTGGAAATTTCTTAGAGCCTCAAACTTTTTCTAGGAGAATAATTTTTGGCTATTCTGAAGAAACTGGCATCCCTTATGAAATCTCGCAATATTTTCTGGACATTTCTTTGAGCCTCAAAGTTTTATAGGAGGGTAATCTTTGACCATTCTGAAAAAATTGGCATCTCTTATGGAATTTCGCAATATTTCTGGACATTTCTTAGAGCCTCAAAGTTTTCTAGGAGGGTAATCTTTGGCCATTCTGAAAAAATTGGCATCTCTTATCAAATCTCGCAATATTTCTGGATGTTTCTTAGAGCCTCAAAGTCTTTTAAGAGTATAATCTTTGGCCATTCTGAAGAAATTGGCATCTCTTATGAAATCTCGCAATATTTCTGGACATTTCTTAGAGCCTCAAAGTTTTCTAGGAGGATAATCTTTGGCCATTCTGAAGAAATTGGCCTCTGTTATGAAATCTCGCAATATTTCTGGATATTTCTTAGAGCCTCAAAGTTTTCTAGGAGAATAATCTTTGGCCATTCTGAAGAAATTGGCATCTCTTATGAAATCTCGCAATATTTCTGGATATTTCTTAGAGCCTCAAAGTTTTCTAGGAGGATAATCTTTGGCCATTCTGAAGAAATTGGCATCTCTTATGAAATCTCGCAATATTTCTGGATATTTCTAAGAACCTCAAAGTTTTCTAGGAGAATTATTTTTGGCCATTCTGAAGAAATTGGCATCTCTTATGAAATCTCGCAATATTTCTGGACATTTCTAAGAGCCTCAAAGTTTTCTAGGAGGATAATCTTTGGCCATTCTGAAGGAATTGGCACCTCTTATAAAATCTCGCAATATTTCTGGATATTTCTTAGAACCTCAAAGTTTTCTAGGAGAATTATCCTTGGCCATTCTGAAGAAATTGGCATCTCTTATGAAATCTCGCAATATTTCTGGACATTTCTTAGAGCCTAAAAGTTTTCTAGGAGGATAATCTTTGGCCATTCTGAAGAAATTGGCCTCTCTTATGAAATCTCGCAATATTTCTGGACATTTCTTAGAACCTCAAAGTTTTCTAGGAGGGTAATCTTTGGCCATTCTGAAGAAATTGGCATCCCTTATGAAATCTCGTAATATTTCTGGATATTTCTTAGAGCCTCAAAGTTTTCTATGAGGATAATCTTTGGCCATTCAAATCTCGCAATATTTTTGGGAATTTCTTAGAGCCTCAAAATTTTCTAGGAGAATCATTTTTGGCTATTCTGAAGAAATTGGCATCCCTTATGAAATCTCGCAATATTTCTGGACATTTCTTTGAGCCTCAAAGTTTTCTAGGAGGTTAATCTTTGGCCATTCTGAAAAAATTGGCATCTCTTATGAAATCTCGCAATATTTCTGGACATTTCTTTGAGCCTCAAAGTTTTCTAGGAGGGTATTTTTTGGCCATTCTAAAAAAATTGGCATCTCTTATCAAATCTCGCAATATTTCTGGATATTTCTTAGAGCCTCAAAGTCTTCTAAGAGTATAATCTTTGGCCATTCTGAAGAAGTTGGTATTTCTTTAGAAATCTCGCAATATTTCTGGACATTTCTTAGAGCCTCAAAGTTTTCTAGAAGGGTAATCTTTGGCTATTCTGAAGAAATTGGCATCACTTATGAAATATCGCAATATTTCTGGACATTTCTTAGAGCCTCAAAGTTTTCTAGGAGGATAATCTTTGGGCTTTCTGAAGAAATTGGCCTCTCTTATGAAATCTCGCAATATATCTGGAAATTTCTTAGAACCTCAAAGTTTTCTAGGAGGGTAATCTTTGGCCATTCTGAAGAAATTGGTATCCCTTATGAAATCTCGTAATATTTCTGGATATTTCTTAGAGCCTCAGAGTTTTCTATGAGGATAATCTTTGGCCATTCAAATCTAACAATATTTTTGGAAATTTCTTAGAGCCTCAAAGTTTTCTTGGAGAATAATTTTTGGCTATTCTGAAGAAACTGGCATCCCTTATGAAATCTCGCAATATTTCTTGATATTTCTTTGAGCCTCAAAGTTTTCTAGGAGGTTAATCTTTGGCCATTCTGAAAAATTGGCATCTCTTATGAAATCTCGCAATATTTCTGGACATTTCTTAGAGCCTCAAAGTTTTCTATGAGGATAATCTTTAGCCATTCTGAAAAAATTGGCATCTCTTATGAAATCTCGCAATATTTCTGGACATTTCTTAGAGCCTCAAAGTTTTCTAGGAGGATAATCTTTGGCCATTCTGAAGAAATTGGCCACGCTTATAAAAGAAATTGGCATCCCTTATGAAATCTCGTAATATTTCTGGATATTTCTTAGAGCCTCAAAGTTTTCTATGAGGATAATCTTTGGCCATTCAATTCTCGCAATATTTTTGGAAATTTCTTAGAGCCTCAAAGTTTTCTTGGAGAATAATTTTTGGCTATTCTGAAGAAACTGGCATCCCTTATGAAATCTCGCAATATTTCTGGACATTTCTTTGTGCCTCAAAGTTTTCTAGGAGGTTAATCTTTGGCCATTCTGGCCAATCTTTTGGGTCAATCTTTGGCCAATCTTTGAGCCTCGAAGTTTTCTATGAGGATAATCTTTGGTCATTCTGAAAAAATTGGCATCTCTTATCAAATCTCGCAATATTTCTGGATATTTCTTAGAGCCTCAAAGTCTTCTAAGAGTATGATCTTTGGCCATTCTGAAGAAATTGGTATCTCTTTTGAAATCTCGTAATATTTATGGACATTTCTTAGAACCTCAAAGTTTTCTAGGAGGGTCAATCTTTGGCTATTCTGAAGAAATTGGCATCACTTATGAAACATCGCAATATTTCTGGACATTTCTTAGAGCCTCAAAGTTTTTTAGGAGGATAATCTTTGGCCATTCTGAAAAAATTGGCATCTCTTTTGAAATCTCGCAATATTTTTGGAATCTTAGAGCCTCAAAGTTTTCTAGGAGAATAATCTTTGGCCATTCTGAAGAAATTGGCACTCTTGTGAAAACTTGCAATATTTCTGGACATTTCTTAGAGCCTCAAAGTTTTCTAGGAGCATAATCTTTGGCCATTCTGAAGAAATTGGTATCTCTTTTGAAATCTCGCAATATTTATGGACATTTCTTAGAGCCTCAAAGTTTTCTAGGAGGGTCAAACTTTGGCTATTCTAAAGAAATTGGCATCACTTATGAAATATCGCAATATTTCTGGACATTTCTTAGAGCCTCAAAGTTTTTTAGGAGGATAATCTTTGGCCATTCTGAAAAAATTGGCATTTCTTTTGAAATCTCGCAATATTTTTGGAATCTTAGAGCCTCAAAGTTTTCTAGGAGGATAATCTTTGGCCATTCTGAAGAAATTGGCACTCTTGTGAAATCTTGCAATATTTCTGGACATTTCTTAGAGCCTCAAAGTTTTCTAGGAGGGTAATCTTTGGCCATTCTGAAGAAGTTGGCCTCTCTTATCAAATCTTGCAATATTTCTGGATATTTCTTACAGCCTCAAAGTTTTCTAAGAGGATAATCTTTGGCCATTCTGAAGAAATTGGCCTCTCTTATGAAATCTCGCAATATTTCTGGATATTTCTTAGAGCCTCAAAGTTTTCTAGGAGGGTAATCTTTGGCCATTCTGAAGAAATTGGCATCACTTATGAAATATCGCAATATTTCTGGACATTTCTTTGAGCCTCAAAGTTTTCTAGGAGGATAATCTTTGGCTATTCTGAAGAAATTGGCATCCCTTATGAAATCTTGCAATATTTTTGGACGTTTCTATGAGCCTCAAAGTTTTCTAGGAGGATAATCTTTGGCCATTCTGAAAAATTGGCATCTCTTTTGAAATCTCGCAATATTTTTGGAATCTTAGAGCCTCAAAGCTGTTTAGGAGGATAATCTTTGGCCATTCTGAAGAAATTGGCACTCTTGTGGAATCTTGCAATATTTCTGGACATTTCTTAGAGCCTCAAAGTTTTCTAGGAGGGTAATCTTTTGCCATTCTGAAGAAGTTGGCCTCTCTTATCAAATCTCGCAATATTTCTGGATATTTCTTAGAGCCTCGAAGTTTTCTAGGACAACTTTCTTTGGCCATTCTGAAAACAATTGACATCTCTTATGAAATCTCGCAATATTTTTGGAAATTTCTTAGAGCCTCAAACTTTTTCTAGGAGAATAATTTTTGGCTATTCTGAAGAAACTGGCATCCCTTATGAAATCTCGCAATATTTTCTGGACATTTCTTTGAGCCTCAAAGTTTTATAGGAGGGTAATCTTTGACCATTCTGAAAAAATTGGCATCTCTTATGGAATTTCGCAATATTTCTGGACATTTCTTAGAGCCTCAAAGTTTTCTAGGAGGGTAATCTTTGGCCATTCTGAAAAAATTGGCATCTCTTATCAAATCTCGCAATATTTCTGGATGTTTCTTAGAGCCTCAAAGTCTTTTAAGAGTATAATCTTTGGCCATTCTGAAGAAATTGGCATCTCTTATGAAATCTCGCAATATTTCTGGACATTTCTTAGAGCCTCAAAGTTTTCTAGGAGGATAATCTTTGGCCATTCTGAAGGAATTGGCCTCTCTTATGAAATCTCGCAATATTTCGGGATATTTCTTAGAACCTCAAAGTTTTCTAGGAGAATTATCTTTGGCCATTCTGAAGAAATTGGCATCTCTTATGAAATCTCGCAATATTTCTGGATATTTCTTAGAGCCTCAAAGTTTTCTAGGAGGATAATCTTTGGCCATTCTGAAGGAATTGGCATCTCTTATGAAATCTCGCAATATTTCTGGATATTTCTAAGAACCTCAAAGTTTTCTAGGAGAATTATTTTTGGCCATTCTGAAGAAATTGGCATCTCTTATGAAATCTCGCAATATTTCTGGACATTTCTAAGAGCCTCAAAGTTTTTCTAGGAGGATAATCTTTGGCCATTCTGAAGGAATTGGCACCTCTTATAAAATCTCGCAATATTTCTGGATATTTCTTAGAACCTCAAAGTTTTCTAGGAGAATTATCCTTGGCCATTCTGAAGAAATTGGCATCTCTTATGAAATCTCGCAATATTTCTGGACATTTCTTAGAGCCTAAAAGTTTTCTAGGAGGATAATCTTTGGCCATTCTGAAGAAATTGGCCTCTCTTATGAAATCTCGCAATATTTCTGGACATTTCTTAGAACCTCAAAGTTTTCTAGGAGGGTAATCTTTGGCCATTCTGAAGAAATTGGCATCCCTTATGAAATCTCGTAATATTTTTGGATATTTCTTAGAGCCTCAAAGTTTTCTATGAGGATAATCTTTGGCCATTCAAATCTCGCAATATTTTTGGGAATTTCTTAGAGCCTCAAAGTTTTCTAGGAGAATCATTTTTGGCTATTCTGAAGAAATTGGCATCCCTTATGAAATCTCGCAATATTTCTGGACATTTCTTTGAGCCTCAAAGTTTTCTAGGAGGTTAATCTTTGGCCATTCTGAAAAAATTGGCATCTCTTATGAAATCTCGCAATATTTCTGGACATTTCTTTGAGCCTCAAAGTTTTCTAGGAGGGTAATTTTTGGCCATTCTAAAAAAATTGGCATCTCTTATCAAATCTCGCAATATTTCTGGATATTTCTTAGAGCCTCAAAGTCTTCTAAGAGTATAATCTTTGGCCATTCTGAAGAAGTTGGTATTTCTTTAGAAATCTCGCAATATTTCTGGACATTTCTTAGAGCCTCAAAGTTTTCTAGAAGGGTAATCTTTGGCTATTCTGAAGAAATTGGCATCACTTATGAAATATCGCAATATTTCTGGACATTTCTTAGAGCCTCAAAGTTTTCTAGGAGGATAATCTTTGGGCTTTCTGAAGAAATTGGCCTCTCTTATGAAATCTCGTAATATATCTGGAAATTTCTTAGAACCTCAAAGTTTTCTAGGAGGGTAATCTTTGGCCATTCTGAAGAAATTGGTATCCCTTATGAAATCTCGTAATATTTCTGGATATTTCTTAGAGCCTCAGAGTTTTCTATGAGGATAATCTTTGGCCATTCAAATCTAACAATATTTTTGGAAATTTCTTAGAGCCTCAAAGTTTTCTTGGAGAATAATTTTTGGCTATTCTGAAGAAACTGGCATCCGTTATGAAATCTTGCAATATTTCTGGATATTTCTTTGAGCCTCAAAGTTTTCTAGGAGAATAATCTTTGGCCATTCTGAAAAATTGGCATCTCTTATGAAATCTCGCAATATTTCTGGACATTTCTTAGAGCCTCAAAGTTTTCTAGGAGGATAATCTTTGGCCATTCTGAAGAAATTCACATCTTTTCTGAAATCTCGCAATATTTCTGGACATTTCTTAGAGCCTCAAAGTTTTCTAGGAGGATAATCTTTGGCCATTCTGAAGAAATTGGCCTCGCTTATAAAAGAAATTGGCATCCCTTATGAAATCTCGTAATATTTCTGGATATTTCTTAGAGCCTCAAAGTTTTCTATGAGGATAATCTTTGGCCATTCAAATCTCGCAATATTTTTGGAAATTTCTTAGAGCCTCAAAGTTTTCTTGGAGAATAATTTTTGGCTATTCTGAAGAAACTGGCATCCCTTATGAAATCTCGCAATATTTCTGGACATTTCTTTGTGCCTCAAAGTTTTCTAGGAGGTTAATCTTTGGCCATTCTGGCCAATCTTTTGGGTCAATCTTTGGCCAATCTTTGAGCCTCGAAGTTTTCTATGAGGATAATCTTTGGTCATTCTGAAAAAATTGGCATCTCTTATCAAATCTCGCAATATTTCTGGATATTTCTTAGAGCCTCAAAGTCTTCTAAGAGTATAATCTTTGGCCATTCTGAAGAAATTGGTATCTCTTTTGAAATCTCGTAATATTTATGGACATTTCTTAGAACCTCAAAGTTTTCTAGGAGGGTCAATCTTTGGCTATTCTGAAGAAATTGGCATCACTTATGAAACATCGCAATATTTCTGGACATTTCTTAGAGCCTCAAAGTTTTTTAGGAGGATAATCTTTGGCCATTCTGAAAAAATTGGCATCTCTTTTGAAATCTCGCAATATTTTTGGAATCTTAGAGCCTCAAAGCTTTCTAGGAGAATAATCTTTGGCCATTCTGAAGAAATTGGCACTCTTGTGAAAACTTGCAATATTTCTGGACATTTCTTAGAGCCTCAAAGTTTTCTAGGAGGATAATCTTTGGCCATTCTGAAGAAATTGGTATCTCTTTTGAAATCTCGCAATATTTATGGACATTTCTTAGAGCCTCAAAGTTTTCTAGGAGGGTCAATCTTTGGCTATTCTAAAGAAATTGGCATCACTTATGAAATATCGCAATATTTCTGGACATTTCTTAGAGCCTCAAAGTTTTTTAGGAGGATAATCTTTGGCCATTCTGAAAAAATTGGCATTTCTTTTGAAATCTCGCAATATTTTTGGAATCTTAGAGCCTCAAAGTTTTCTAGGAGGATAATCTTTGGCCATTCTGAAGAAATTGGCACTCTTGTGAAATCTTGCAATATTTCTGGACATTTCTTAGAGCCTCAAAGTTTTCTAGGAGGGTAATCTTTGGCCATTCTGAAGAAGTTGGCCTCTCTTATCAAATCTTGCAATATTTCTGGATATTTCTTACAGCCTCAAAGTTTTCTAAGAGGATAATCTTTGGCCATTCTGAAGAAATTGGCCTCTCTTATGAAATCTCGCAATATTTCTGGATATTTCTTAGAGCCTCAAAGTTTTCTAGGAGGGTAATCTTTGGCCATTCTGAAGAAATTGGCATCACTTATTAAATATCACAATATTTCTGGACATTTCTTTGAGCCTCAAAGTTTTCTAGGAGGATAATCTTTGGCTATTCTGAAGAAATTGGCATCCCTTATGAAATCTTGCAATATTTTTGGACGTTTCTATGAGCCTCAAAGTTTTCTAGGAGGATAATATTTGGCCATTCTGAAGAAATTGGCGTCTCTTATGAAATCTCGCAATATTTCTGGATATTTCTTAGAGCCTCAAAGTTTTCAAGGAGGATAATCTTTGGCTATTCTGAAGAAACTGGCATCTCTATTGAATCTCGCAATATTTCTGGACATTTCTTAGAGCCTCAAAGTTTTCTAGGAGGGTGATCTTTGGCTATTCTGAAGAAATTGGCATCACTTATTAAATATCACAATATTTCGGGACATTTCTTGGAGCCTCAAAGTTTTCTAGGAGGATAATCTTTGGCTATTCTGAAGAAATTGGCATCCCTTATGAAATCTTGCAATATTTTTGGACATTTCTATGAGCCTCAAAGTTTTCTAGGAGGATAATATTTGGCCGTTCTGAAGAAATTGGCGTCTCTTATGAAATTTTGCAATATTTCTGGATATTTCTTAGAGCCTCAAAGTTTTCCAGGAGGATAATCTTTGGCTATTCTGAAGAAATTGGCACCCCTTATGAAATCTTGCAATATTTCTGGACATTTCTATGAGCCTCAAAGTTTTCTAGGAGGATAATCTTTGGCCATTCTGAAGAAATTGGCACTCTTATAAAATCTTCCAATACTTTTGGACATTTTTTGGAGCCTCAAAGTTTTCAAGGAGGATAATCTTTGGCCATTTTGAAAAAATTATAAAATATTTATGAAATAATCCATATAGCGAGATTAAAAAAAAAAAAATTATGATCTACTTATTTTCATTAGAAGTGTAATTTTATATTTTCTGCGTTTTTGCTATAAGAGGGAAGGTAAATTTTCCTTAAGAAAATAATTCTTAGGATGACAATTTTACTGATACCGAATTTTCAACTGCCATTCTTGGGAGACATCTCTCAGTTTATAAACGGCCACAGAACTCCTGTGTTGCACTTTTCTATGAATAGTTAGGTTGGTGGTGTAGTGCACCCGGCACTGTTACGATAAATCACATTAGTCCTGTTTTTGCTAAGAAAACAAATCACTCAGCCATGATTCATTCAACCCTCTGGAATTGTGCGTCCCAAGGCTCGGGTCTAGTAGGCCTGTTGGTAAATCCGGGCCTGTCTGTTGCTTGTAAGCCTTAGGAAAGGGAGCGTTGACATAAAACTTCGCTAATGTTGGCCAGATCATCTTTCGATAGCGAAAATCTCACGTAAGTATACAAGAGATTTTTTGTCACGCAATCTTTCCTTAATTTTTGAGGTAAATTTTAGTATAACCTTTAACCTCTGAAGAATTTATGTGGCGAAACCTATTATTAGGGTTCAATATCCTTCATTATAAATTTTCTTCCTTTGTTTACTGAAGTGGAAGCAGTAATTATTGTAACTGTAAGCCGAGTGTTAATTGCAGTTCATAGAAAAAGTTTCAATTCTTTTTTTTTTTGCAGAAAACTATCGAATTTTATCAGGTCATAAGCTAATCAGGAGCCAAATCAGTTAAATTCACAATTCTACTGAATTTTCACGTTCCGCTTGACTATCTACTACATACGAGGGAATAGACTGATAGTCCCAGCGTCTTAAAATTGATTTAAGTTTCTTGTTGGAAGGGCTTATCCAGGATTTTTGTTCAGAGGGGCATTTTTTTCTGGAGGGTTACAAGAAGAACTTGGAATTCACATCAATAATTTGTTTATATACATTTTTGTTACGTTTTAACGAGTCGGATAAAAACTACAGGGGGGAGGGTCAAACCTACCCCCTACCCGCTCTGGATGCGGCCTTGTCTAGTTGTATTTCCTTTTTCGTCAATTATGTTTGTCAATTCGTCGTATGAAGTCTTCAGTTCCTTTTGAAATGTAGAAAAGGAGAAACTACTTAAATTTAACAAAAAAAATTAAGTTCTTCAGAGGCCAAACAGCTAAAATCCAAAGGTAAAGAATAAAAATTCTAAAAAGTTAAATACAGTTTTTCATTTTGCTCACACAATGGAATTCTAATCGTCAGGGTGTTAATTTACAGAAGTTGTTCATATTTTTCATTTCTTTGAAAGCCTTAGAAATTTAGGATAGAAAAGAGCGATCTAAGGGACGAATCTCTTGAATTCAAATTGAAAACAAATAAAATTCATACTATGCTTAATGTTTGTTTTGATTCTGTTTATATGACTGAAAACTACAGCAGCTTTAAGCAGAGCATTAACAGCAGCTCAAGGAAAATACCTCGGCACTTTTATGTTTTTGAGAAATCTTCGGAAATTTACCATGAAAAAGCCTTTAGCGACCAATCAGTAAATTAATGATGCAAACTAGAAAAATTAAAAACAGATAAGTTTGTTTTTGATTTTAATATGGTTATTATCTGGCGGTAAAGATGTCCAGCATGTTTTCTTCTGTTTTCTAAGCACAGAAGATGTGCTTGGGTAAATTTTAATTTGGACTTAATCAAACTGGCTTAAAAAGTTGGCATTTAATGGCCAGAATTTTTTTCGTATTAATGATAACTTTTGAATATTTGAATTTTTCTCTCATTTTAAGTCTTTGAAATATACTTTTGAATTTGAAACTTCAGAACCGATCACTTGCTCAAATCTTAGAACTTAAAGAGAGGATAGAAATTGATTTGAGTTTGTATATATTATATACAAACTCAAATCAGTGCTGTCACTTACTTGAAGTACTTTTACTTGAAGTACTACTTAAGTAAAAATTTCCATTACTTGTACTTGTACTTAAGTAAAAACTCTAGGGTGTACTTGTTACTTGATACTTAAGTAAGATTACGAAATACTTATTACTTAAGATACTTTTAATGTACTTGGTTTTTCAAATACTTTACCTTTGACACGAAAATTTTGTGTGTGTGCTTTTGGCAATGTACAAGATAACATCGCCTTTAGATTTAGAGCACACTCAGATACAGCTTTTGTGTGTCTGTGCTTTGGCAATGTACAAGAAACATCATCCTTTTGATTTAGAGTATACTCAGATATAGCTCAATGCCCTATTTTTGGATATGAAATAAGGTATTTGTTTTTGACGAAATAAAATTATAGTATGATTAACACTTGGTTTAATTTTTGTTTAAAAGTTATATAACAAAGAAAATTGAAATTATTTCACAGTTCAGTGGTCAACAGTGAGCTAAAATCCCTTGTTTTGTGCTAAATGTTGCATACTGTAGTCCATTTGGGCTTATATTTCTGACATTAGTTTTGTCATCTCGTCAACTGAACCAGATTTCTACCATTTCATCATCTTCAGGACCATATTATTGGTAAAACTACTGAAGCTATGAATCTTTGCCCATCTAAATGTTGTCTGCAATAAACAAGTCTAGGCAATTCTAGCTGGATCCAATACAGTGGTATTTTGTCAAATTTGTTCCAGCAAATTCAGGTATTCAGACGAATCTGACTTCAGATTTGTCACTCCATTCATAAGTTATAGGCCCTACTAAATTAAAGGAAAACTCGACTTTCTTAAGACTTGAAACCTTCTCCCCCTCGCCCTATTTGAGATAGGGTTTGTGATACCAGAACTTGATATGAGCCCATATCTTAGGCATCTTTGGTCTAGTTTTCATTCGTATCCGTTACTCAATTTGCAAGTTATACCAAATTAAACTGAAAACTTAAATTTTTCAGGAAATGAAACCCACTCCCCTTTGTTAAATTTGAGCTAGGGTCTTTATCTCAAAACTTGATATGTGTCATGGTCTTAGGCCTTTTTGGTTCAATTGTTATTCAGATCCATCACTCCAGTCGCAAGTTACTCTGAATTAAACGAAAAACTGTTTTTAGCAGGTAAAGCCCTCTCCCCCCTGTTTTATTTGAGCTAGGGTCTTCATCTTTCAATTTGATGTGTCTCATGATCCTTGGCACCAAATCTGGCCATCAAAATTGTCATCCAAATCCAACCAGCGTTTCTCCCCCTATACGTGATAACATAGACGGACGGACGGACAGACAGACGGACGGATGGATTTTGCAACGTCTTAGGTAGCCATGTTGGCTAATTGGATCCAAAAAAGGGAAACAATGTCAAATCATCATCCAGGTGTCATCACCTATTTGGATAGTGGAAAATATCCATCAAGATAGGTTTTGGAGATCTGTCTGTCTGTCCGCCCGTCTGTGCAATCGAGTATAGCGGGAGAACCGCCAGTCAGATTTCTATGGAAATTGAACTATTTGGATTTAAAATTGAGATTAATTAGGGTGATGGGGCTTTAAGTGTTAAAAAAAATTCAAGTTTTTTATTTATTTCACTATGACTTGCATATGGAGATAAATTTCGATGAAAATTGAATAAAGATGCCTAAGAGTATGGTATGCATTGAGTTCTGGGATGGAGACCAAAGCTTAATCAAAAGTTGAGTTTTTCATTTAATTCAGTGTAGCTTGCGAGAGATTGGTGGATGTCAGTGAAGCTTTTGGTTTAATTTAGTATAACTTGCGAATGGAGCAACATTTCCAAATGAAAGCTAGACCAAAGATGACTAGGATCAGGGCTCATATCGGATCAACAAGAAATATAATAATGATCCTATATAGAAATCATATAGGATCAGGGCTCGGATCAGGGAACTCTGATATCACAAGCCCTATCTAAAATAGGGCGAGGGGGAGGGTTTCAAGTTTTAAGAAAGTCGAATTTTCCTTCAGTTTAGTAGGGCCTGTAACTACTTCCACCCATGGCTTACCCAAAGCCCGGAAATACTCTTTTCCAAAATAAGTCATACTGAAGCCAACCTTCAACCAAATATTCCATTCCAAGAGAAAAATTACTTTGTATGGCACTTGGTATTTACCAAGTGACATACAGTGATTGCAAATTCTGTAGGTCTGTCGGTCTGTCAGTCCCAGTCTTGCTAGTTTAGGCGCTTATAAGCTAGGACGATGAAATTTGGCAGGCGTATCAGGGACCAGACCAGATTAAATTTGAAATAGTTGTTTCCCCGATTCGACCATCTGGGGGGAGTGGGAGGAAGGTTAATTTGGAAAAATTAGATTGGATCTTAATTAAATTTAAAATTTAGGAGGATATCATGTCTCAGAGCTCTTACTTTAAATTCCGACCGGATCAGTTGACATTGGAGGGGAAAACCTAAAATCTTGGAATTGCTTAGAGTGGAGGGATCGGGATGAAACTTAGTGGGAAAAATAAGCAGAAGTCCTAGATACGTGATTGACATAAACAGAACGAATTTACTCCCTTTTGGGGAGTTGGGGGGAGGGTAAATTGTAAAAAATTAGAAAAAAATGAGGTATTTTTAACTTACGAAGGAGTGATCGGATCTTGAATTTCATCGGATGAAATTTCATTTTAGACGGACCTCGAAACTCAGATCTCGTGTTTTCAGATCTCTTTGGGGGAGTTGGAGGGGGTGTTAATTCGGAAAAATTACAAAAATTGAGGTGTTTTTAACTTAAGAGCGGATGACCGTTCGTGAGGTATTTTGAATTTGATATTAAGAAGGAACTCATGTCTCAGATCTCTTGTTTTAAACCCCGACCAGTTCTGGTGACATTGGGTGAGAGTTGGAGGGGGGAACTGGAAATCTTGGAAAACGTTTAGAGTGGAGAGATGAGGATGAAACTTGGTGGGTAGAATAAGCAAATGTCGTAGATACGTGATTGACAAAACCGGACTGGATCCACTCTCTTTGGGGTAGTTAGGGGGGTCCAGTGCTTTGGGGAGTTCGGTACTTCTGGACGTGCTAGGACAATGAAAATTGGTAGGTGTGTCTGGGACCTGCACAAATTGACTTGATAAAGTTGATTTTCCAGATTCAACCATCTGGGGGGCTGAAGGGAGAGGAAAAATTAGAAAAATGAGGTATTTTTAACTTGTGAGTGGATGATCGGATTTTAATGAATTTTAATATTTAAAAGGAACTTGTGTCTCAGTGCTCTTATTTTAAATACCGGCCACCAATAAGCCTCTGATTTTTCTTTAAAATTAATCTATTGATTCTTACAATTTTGCTAGAGCTCATGTCATATGAGCTCTTGGCTCTTACGACCTCGTCACAAGTGCCATATGAGCTCTTAGCTCTTGTTTTATTCCTTCTTTCACAGAAGATTTTCGACTTAGTCTCATGGTTTTTGCCACTTCATGGTGTGAAAACTGCTGCTAGAAATAGATAGGTTACAACTTCTGCCGTATTGTCTTCTAGTATATTTAAATGTGTGCTTGCATCGTGCCTGCGTCCCCTTAAAAGTTCTGTTTCTTACGGTAATATTGGTTTGTCTTCTGTTGCATATGCAGACGACCTTCTTCTTGTTGCCCGGACTTGCCGTGGATTTCTTTCCAATTTTACTATATTAATCAATGAGCTATCTAATTGGACTGTCAGTTAATGCGTCTAAATTCGAGTTTATTTGTTTTAACAAGCCCTTATGCGGTCGCTCCATTCGTTGCTGGGACTGCAATTCTGACATGTTCTTGTTTAATTAGTTGGCTTGGTCTGTGTTTCAGTCCAACACTTTCCACTACCTTTTCATCCCTAGTGAATCAAGCCGTGAAAAACCTACGCGTCGCTTACGGAAAAATATCCCCAAACAAAAGCCGTTACTACCGCAACGGTTTGTGCATGCTTTATAACACTTATTGCGCCCCTGTGCTTTTGTTTTTATCAGGCATGGCTCATCTGTTTCGTAAGAAAAATCCCCATATTCTACGTGCGGCTTATTTCAGATATTGCAAAATCCTCATCCTGCTTCCTAGATGGCACCAAAACAGAAAAATAATTGCTCGATTTGATTTAATAGATATGTCTTCTTGGATTCGGTCTTCCAGTGATGATTTATGTAAAAAGACTATCTACTTTATTCACCTTTACGACACTCTGCAGCCTTTTCCCCATATTGATACTGGTTAATTAGTCCATGTTGTCTTTTGTTAGTTTGAATTTTTTTGTTTATCGTTTTTGTTTTTGTTTATTTATAATACTCCGTACTTTGTGTTTTTTTATAACTTTTACGGATAATAAAGTTCATTTATCGATTCATTCATTCATTCTGCAGTTTGACCAGCCGTATGGAATGTGTGTGAATCAGCGGGCTTGCTGCAGGCCCGTGATTTTATAATATATGTTTGTAGGAAGTTTTACCGACCATCTGAATTGACTACACACCATGCGGCTTGCTTGAGTGAAAACCAGCCAAAGGATATAGATGCCATACATTTTCATAGCGTCTCTGAAATTTAACTTGAAAACTTGAGGCAGTTTCCTTGTAAAGGTGCCGAGGGCGAGACATGTCATCAATTGATTTTTTATTTTTGATTATTGAGCTTTAATTTCTCTTATTAAGAAAGTCTGCAACTGACTCACTTGGCTCCTTACTTTTACATTTGAGTTTTTTTGTTGCGAAGGTTTTTACTTATTGAATCAGAGAATGAACTCCTTTATTACCTTTTACCTGTTTTAAAGCCAATCCAAAGTTTATTTTTCTATTTTCAATATTTTTTCCACCATTCCGACATGTTTCAGAATAACCCTGTATTTTTTCAACCGTACCAGATTTGACTGAACACTAATCGCCAGAAGTTCAACTCTATGTGCACTGTATTAATCCTGTCATGTGATCTATCTGATCCAATCAGAAGTTTTTTGACTGCACTTAATTGTTTTTATAGTCTTTCTCTTTCAAGCCGTTGTGTTGAAAATTGCTTCAGATTATTTTTGGACTTCGTTGGGTGTCTACCAGCCAAACAAGGGAAAAAAATATTTTCAATATATTTTTTATCATTATCACATGTTTCAGAATAACCGTGTATTTTTTCAAGCGTGTCAGATTTGACTGAACACTAATCACCAGAAGTTCAACTCTACGTGCAGTGTGTTAATCCTGTCATGTGATCTATGATCCAATCAGGAGTTTTTTGACTGCACTTAATTGTTTTGAAAGTCTTTTGCTTTCAAGCCGTTGTGTTGAAAATTGGTTCAGAATTTTTTTGGACTTCGTTGGGTGTGTACCAGCCAAACAATGGAAAACAATACTTTCAATACTTTTTCCATCATTCCCACATGTTTCAGAATAACCCTGTATTTTTTCAAACGTGCCAGATTTGATTGAACACTAATCGCTAGAAGTTCAACTCTGTGTACACTGTGTTAACCCTGTCATGTGATATGTCTTATCCAATCAAGAGTTTTTTGACTGCACTTAAATATTTTGATAGTCTTTTCCTTTCAAGCCGTTGTGTTGAAAATTGGTTAAGATTATTTTCTTGGACTTCATTGGGCGTGTACCAGCCGAACAAGGGAAACGGTTAAAAACGATAAAACGGAAATTCTGGTTCTTGATTAAGATTTCCAAGAGAGGAAGGACAGGGGACATTTTATAGGCAAAGGAAGGGGCTAAGAAGCCTTCAGAATGGCTTTAAAAAAAGGTAGCATTGGCTTTATATCAGAAATATATATATGTATATATATATATATATATATATATACATATATATATATATATATATATATATATATATATATATATATATATATATATATATATATATATATATATATATATAGAATAAATACTTGAAGTAGTACTTGAAGTATTACTTAAGTACAATTTTGGCAAGTACTTGATATTTGATACTTAAGTAGGAATTTGGAAGGTACTTATTACTTGATATCTAAGTAAAAAAACAATGAGTACTTAATACTTGATACTTAAGTAAAAATTTGGAGTACTTGTTGCAGCACCGGTATATAAAAAGCTTAAAAAAAACGAAAAACATTCACAATAACAATTTTTTATTGTTCTAATTATTTACTTTAATTGCTACAGCAACATTGTTAAATATGTTAATTGTATAAGCTGTTAAAAGCGATAATTATAACCGTTAAGTGTGTTTAATGTGTGAAATGCGTAAAATATTGATTGTTAAACGTGTTAATTGTGACACCAAAAGAAACACTCAAAAAATATTAACAGTTGAGCAAGTAAGTATAATGTACGCTGCACTGCAGGACACATTAGTGTCCATGAACATTGCAGTACAAGTTTAAATTGGAATCTTCCTTGCTTCCTCTCTTCTGTGTCTTTTTTCAAACTCTTGTATATGTTCCTTTTTCTTTTTTAGTTCTTTCTGTTCTATTCAGTTCCTTCTGTATGTTTCCTGTTCTTTTTCATTTTTTCAGCTCTAATAACCAAATGATTTATATCTGAACTAAGAAACAAACAATTCTAAACAAAAACGAATGCCAGAATGACTCGCGTTAAGAGAGCTGTTCTTAGCTTCCGAAGTGTCGAGTACCCTGGAAGACATCACGTAGGGAAAATGATCTGGCATATGCCTCACAAGAGGGTACACTACACAACTTTCAAACTTAGCGATGACAGAACAAAAAAAAATCTCTTCGCATAACATGGAAAATCACTGCGATTGTTATTGGTATAACAATCGCAGTGATGGTGAACGAGAGAGGGAAGGAGCGATGGAAAATGAAAGAGAGAGAAAGAGAGAGAGAGAGAGATGGGAAGAGAGGTGGAGAGAAATAGGGGGAGAGGGGGCGTTCTACATCAAAAGGTCAAAAAATTATTATTATTGGGTCATACATATTAGGAACAAGCAAAAGAAAAAAAGAAGGAGTCTTTCACAAATCTAAAGGATAAAATTCACTTTGTTCTAGCCTTTTGAGGGCCTAATATTAATCAATTTTACTCAACTTAAAAAAAAATCATGCTTCCCCCACGCCTCAAGAAGCAACGATTGTGTCCTCAAGAAATCTTTAAGAATTTCTTGGAACCTTATCTGTAACAGACATCTTTCTATTAATTTCTATAAATTTTTATCTTTCATGTGCTTTCTCTGAATCTAATCCCAATTACATTGACTACTGATTACACCTTAATTACCGACTATATAACAATAAAATTATGGATTGCACTGAATACTCAAATTAATCACTGATTGCAGGTCTCATTTAACATACGCAATTTGAAATATTACTACGAATGAAGCTACCGGTGTAATATCGAAATCTACCTTGACGAATAGTGGAACTGGTAAGATTTACTGTAACTTAGGTTTCAATTGCCACTTTTATGCTTTTATTTGGATTCAAATATTATTGACTATCCATTTTAATAGATTTCTTTTTTAGAAGGTAAGGTAAGGAATTTTTAAAAGCCCTCCCTTTGTTGCTAATTTCCCTCGTATTAATTATCATGTCATTTAAAATGTAGTCCTTTATGTATAAAAAGAATGTTACTTACAAATGATGTTATTAGGACTGCCATGCCAATCTCGTGCCATCTCGTGTACATCCCCAATTCTCGCTTTTTTCAGAATACCTAACACACTTTACCCCCCTCTCTTTCTTAGCACCACGCTTGCAAACTTCCACGCCGCGTTTTTGAAGCCACCTATTGTACATGGTTATAGTAGTAACATCATCGTGAATTCGGTGGTGCCCCTATCCCATCAAATCCCAGAGCGCACTTTTTTTGAAGTTCTTAAAGACGCCGGTATTATTGATTATGCACACTTGTTAGTTACGTAATAGGAGATTGTTTACCTATGCAAATTTATTGAGGATTACGTAGTTCTGCGTGACTTACTTTGGTAGAGCTCAAGGCCCACCAGTCCAGTGGGGAACCCCGGTTGTAATAGAAGATAATCAATTGCACACGCAGTGGTGTTTCGTAGTACTTTAGGAATTGTTTTGTTTTTTCAAAGCATTTTTTTTGAAATTTCTGTTTCTTCATGATTTTTTTGTTTCTAGATATTTTTTTCTTCAAGACATTTTCTTTGATATATTTTTTTTTCTGCAGGGCGTTTTTTCTCCCGAAATTTTTCATCAAGGCATTCCCTAAGCCGCGTAAACAAGATGTTTTTTGATTCAGTAAATCTTTATTGTCCGTCATGGTAGATTTTGTCGCTGTAGGTATCGAACGTAAGACCGAAGAGATCCTCAAAACAATGGTGCCTTAGAAAACTGAGCCAATATGTAACTAACGTTATAATGTTTCAGGAAATAAGTTCCCTATTACCTATGACTAAATAAATTCCCTATTACCTAAATCACCTATACAAGCCCCTAGCAAACAATTCTAGTGAGCGTGTGCTAGGAACCAACAATGTTATTAATTGTTGACCCATTGCGCACAATTGATTGCTATGCAATAGTTTAGGGGATATTATAAAACTGCCCACATTGTGGATATTGACTTTGTTCGTAGCAAATTTTTAGTAATGAATGCTTTTTCTTTATTGGAATTTGAAGGTGCTAAAAGAGGTAAAATAAAACCAAGATTACTCATATGATAAGAATATGGTATACTTTCTTATACGGTCAATAGTCTGTCTTTTCCTCTTCGCTAGAAAGAATTTTACAGCTATATTAGAGACAATCTTGAAAAGGTGAACCTAATGACTATAGATCTATATAGGCTACAAGATACATTAATTGTCACAGGGAAATATATTGAAAATTCATTGTGGAAGAAGAAATATAAAAGATGAAGACATTGTACATATAAGTCTTATTAATAAACAATTTTACAAACGTTATAAAAACACTTTATTCTTAGGGCATTGAAATCAATATCATTCAGCTAGAAAAAGGCATTTTTTCCCTATAAAGTCATTCAATCGAGGATTGTCTGCATAAACGATGAGATATTCGCTGTAAGCACATCCACGACATAAGAAATATACTACTACAAGAAAACCAAAGATCTTAACCGATAAATCCTGTACTTGATTCCGATTTGGTCTGAGATCCTTTGTAATCTGACGAGAACGAGTATAAACCGTATAATCACTTCAACATATTGAAAAAGCCTTTTCCTTATTCCCACAGTGTCAAAAGCTGGGAGTTGCCGAAAAGTGTCACGATATAAAATGAAATGATGTGTTCCCATTGGTCAAGTAAAAATATCTGTTAGGATATTCTAAGGTGAAAAAACGCTGAAGTGATTATGACGGGTGCTACCGTAAAGAAAACTTTTGCAAAATAAATAGAAAAAAGGAAAAGGCTCATTCAAGAAAATGCTTTAAATTGTATAAAGAAAACAACTTTGACTGTATGAAGAAAATATACAGTTAAAGACAAAAAGATATTGAATTAGTTCAAATGATTCGCAAAAAGTAAGGAGCTATGTTAAAACTTAAAAGCCATATCTAAAATGAAAGGAAGGGGTTGCCCTATTTTTAAAATGTACTTTCTGCGTGTTTTAGAAGGTTTTAATTTTACAGTCGAAAATATATAGAGCCACTGGATGATTGAAATAAGGAAGAGGCCTATTCAAGAAAAGTTTTAAATTTTATGTCCCTCTTTAACAACAAAGGGTTTCTTTTTAGAAAATCAGTGAAAATAAGGAGAAGGCTCATTCAAGTAAATATTTTAAATTCTACGCCCTTTTTACGAAAAAGGAAATGCAAAATTAAAACCGAAAAGATATTGAATCAGATCAAATGTTTTGCTAAGAATAAGGAGCGATGTTGAAACTTAAGATCTATATTTGAAATGCAGGTAGGGGGCTGCTCTATTTTTAAAAAGTAATATCTCTATGTTTTAGAAATTATTAATTTTACAGGGGAAATTGTATAAAACCACTGGTTGACTGGAATAAGGAAAAAGCTTATTCTAAAAATATTTCAAATTCTGTGTCCCTTTTTAACAATAAACGGGAATTTTTTTACGAATCACTAGGAATATGGAGATGGCCCACCCAAGAAAATTTTTAAAGTCTAAATTCTTTTTAACAATAAGGAAATATAAAATTAAAGACGAAAAGCTATTGAATTAGATAAAATGTTTTTGCAAAAAGTCAGAAGCTATGTTAAAACTTAAGAGTCTAAAATTCTAGGAAGAGGGTACCCTGTTCTGAAAAGTTAACTTCTGTATGTTTTAGAAGGTTTTAATTATACAGGGGAAAATATATAAAACTCCCGGTTGAAGGGAATAAGGCAAAGGCATATTAAAGAAAATATTTTCAATTCCTCGAGCTTTTTGACAATAAAGGTGCATTTTTTACCAAATCAGAGGAAAGAAGGAGAAGACTCATTTAAGAAAATATTTTAAATTCTTCGCTTTTTTGACAATAAGGAAATTTAAATTAAAGAAGAAAAGAAAATGTATTAGATCAAATGTTTGTCTAAAAATAAGGAGCGATGTTAAAACTTAAGGGTCATATATGAAATGCAAGGAGGGGGTTTCCTTGCTTTTAGAAGGTATTAATTTTACAGGGGAAAACGTATAACACCACTGGCTGAAGAGAACAAGGAAAAGGCTTTTATAATAAAATGTTGAATGCATTATACAGGTTATACTCTTTTTAGTCGGATTACAAAGGTTCTCGAACCAAAACGGAAGCTAGTACAAGATTTATCGATTAAAAACTGTGGTTTGTATAAAGTACTAAGTTTTTTATGTCGCGGGTACACTTACTGTGAATTTCTCAGCATTTATGCTGGCAATCCTTGATTGAATGACTTCATAGTAGAAAACAACCTTTCCTAGGTGAATAATATTTATTTCAATGCCCTAAGAATAAAGTGTCTAAATAATTTTGTAAATTTGTTTATTAATAAAACTTACATGTACAATAAAGAGTTTGTCTTCATCTGTTAGATCTTTTTTTCCACGATGAATCTTCAATACATTTCGCTGTTGTAACTAAGGCATCTTGTTTCCTAAGTACATCAGTAGTCATTTGATACACCAGTTCAAGATTGTCTCTAATATAACTATAAAATTCTATGTAGCATAGAGGAAAAGACAGACTAAGAACCATATAGGAAGGTATACCATATTCTAGCCATAATAGTACTTCTGGCTTCATTTCATCGCTGTTAGTGCCTTCAGTTTCTAATTGAGTAAAAGTTCCCATTATAAAAATAAATGCAAGATCTATATTCACAATGTTGGCACTCTGATAATATCGCCTAAAATTTCACATAGCAATCAAATGTGTGTAACAGATAAATAATCAATAAAATTTTAGTTGCTAGCACGCGCTGACTGGAATTGCTTGCTCGGGGTTTGCATAGATAAACAATTAACTATGATGTAACATTAGATTGCTTGCGCTCGGGAAAAATGTGATGCATGAAATTTATCTCCTCGAACATGATAGAATTAATTGCATGTGTCTTTGTGGATCTACAGTGGATCTTTGATGACGGATTATAAAGGCTCCCTGAAACAAAACACATGTTGTAGAAGCAGTTTGGGAATGCATTGATGAAAAATCTCGAGGAAAAAAACCTTAAAGAAAAACAATATCCTGAAGAAAACCCCTCGAAGAAAAAACTATTTCGAAACAAAAAAAATCTTTAAAAAAAAATCTCGAAGAATAAAACGCCTTGGAGAAAAATTCTTGAATAAAAAGAAATCTCGAAGAAAAAATGCCGTAAACAAAGAAATATACCCTAAAGTGTTACGCAACACCCATGTCTGTGCAACACGTTATCCTCAGTTATAGCCGGGGGCTCCGCAATTGACTGGTGGGCCCTGAGTTCTAGCAAAACAAATCACAAGAAATTACGTCATCATCATTAAATTTGCATAAGTAAACAACTCCTATTATGTAACAAGCAGATATGCATAATCAAAAATACCGCCGTATTGAAGAACTTAAAAAAATCTGGTACTGGGATTTGAAGGGATAGAGGATAGCGGAACTTCACATGGAGAATCATCGTAACGAAAACTCACCCCAAACACAATATCCCCCTCCAAAAAAATGTCTGTATCTTTCCAAATAACAAAAACTAAGCGTAAACAACGGTTGAATTTTAGAACTTAATGACCTATCCCCAGGGATTGGGGGGTATTCTTGTCTCCGAAAACATAGTTATTGGATTTTTCAACTATGTTGAACAAAATGGCTATCTTCAAATTTTATCCGACGGTTTAGGAAAAAAGGGAGCGTGGGATGGGAGCTAGTTACCCTCCAATCTTTTTTATCATCTACAAAAGGCACTAGAAATTTTTATCTTCCATTCAAATGTACCCTCTCCCGATATTCTAGGACAATTGTTTCGATAAAGTCACTCCTGAAAGAAAAACAACAAATGAACATGGATCCATGATCTTTCTTCTGATAAAAAAAATAAATACAAAATTCAGCTTTTTTTTTGGATAGAAGCTTTGAACCCCTACAATAGTGTTCTCTGATACGCTGAATTTGATGGTATTATTTTCGCTAAAATTTGTTAACTGTTAGGGGTCGTTTTCCCTGAAAGTCAAGTAAATTTTTTCAGACTCGCAACCTTTTACGGGTAACACTAAGCTTAATAAATCTTGTATATTTGAATTAGCATAATAAGCCAATTCTTTTGATATATATCAGGCAGCACAAAGCTGCCTGAGGCCAACACAGATGCACACACTCCCCCTCTGTCCCAATCTGTTCAAAGCCTTACTCTTTACCCCTTTCACGAAGTTCCCTTTTCAGTTTCCTTTAAAGTCTTTCTTCCCATCCCATTTGGGTATTGCCTCACGATCCGTTTCATTTGATCCCAAAGGGATAGCCAAAAAGCACAGTCTTTGGCAATCTGCCATCCTTCATCCTTAAAATTTGATCAGTATACCCTGCAAAGTTCCTAAGTATTTTTTGTTATAATAAGCTTACATATTGAATGATACGGACACAAATGCAACATTTCTTAGGAACGTTAGGGGTTATAGTGACCATATTTTGCGAATGAAGGATGACAGATTGCCAAAGCTTTTCCACAAAAGAAGTTTTTTTCTGATAAATCAAGGACGAACAGAGTCAAACAATAATTCAAGCATGCAGTAGCCATCCTTCACTATCAATAAATAAATGAAACATAAGACGAACAGAAATCAACACAAACAGTAGTAGGGTTAGTGCCCACTAAAGTGGCGTAGCAAGCATGGGTGCCGCCCCCTTTTTCAGGCGAACGAACAATTATTTCCCCTCCTGTCCATGACTTAATACGGACTATTTTAGAAAAGGACTAGGATAATATAAACTCTTAGAGGCTTCTTATATCAGAGAGGAACAACTGTGCACAAATAACAAAACATAATAAATGATCAGATTACATAAATAACGACGGAGACCTCACTGCCTTTCCATCAAAAACGCCAAAAACAAGAAGAACAATAGGGAATTTTTTTCAAGACAGTGAGAAACAAATTAGAATGAATATTTCGTTAAACTTCGCTGAGGTAAGGATGCTGGGACTGTTTTGAAAAAATTGTTTATTTTAGTTTTGTAGATTTTATCCTCTCGTAAGTTTTTTTTTCTTATTTGTATTGCTGAGGACGGCCCTTGGACATAGGGTCAAAATATTCATTATAATTTGTTTCCCACTGTCTTAAAAAAATCCCTATTGTTCTTCTTGTTTTTGGTGTTTGTGATCGGGTTACGTCCCTGATGTTCTGGATTAAAAATGAATTAATACTGTTGACCTTAGGTTTGTGATTCACTGTGAGTGGGATTGCAGTTTCAGGGATGTATTCTCAATTGCTAGCCAATTGTCTCAAATGCCGGCTTAGTAGGCTATGGATCAATGATTGAACACAATTTTTGGGATGTGGAAAGATGGGTATGTTTACTGAAATAAAAATTACTGTTCCTGAACCTCTGTCCTAGCCGACTGGTTAGCGCTCCAGACTTGTAATTCTGAGGTCAGGGGTTTGAGTCCTGGTGTTTCTGGTTATTTAGTTTTTAACGGGGGTCAATGGTGTGACCCTGTAAGCTCAGCCAGAGTCGACCCAGCTCTAAATGAATACCTGGAGAAATCTAGAGGAAAGACACGGGAGGCGTCGGATGATTTGCCTCCAACCACACATTGCGCTCCTGGCGGAAGACATTGAATCAGGAGATCGCTACCTGCGCAACGCAGACCGTTGATAAGCATCAGAAAATGTTGGATCTTTTTATTCCTGAATTAGCTTCAATTTCTCACCAGAAAACTTTTTTAAAACGTCTTCTTAAACTTTCGGTTACTATGGGCCGTGGTTTCCTCTTTTGTTGGTTGTGGCTATCACTGCTGAAATTTTTATAGGCCGTTGTCCAACATCCTTTAGGTTATCATAATTAGACGGTCCTTTCATTCTTTAACCTCTAACTCTGGGGTTGTATTGGGATTGGCAGGTAGTTTTAGTTTCTCAGTGGAATTTTTTGCAACGAAGCGTGATCAGGAGAGCTCGAGGTTTCCATGGTGCCACGATCAACTTTGCTGCGAGCAATTCTTACCTAACTCGGCCATAACGCGCCTAACGGTTGTTTCGATGTATCTATACATAAAGGTCGATCTTCCATGGTCGTAACATACTTCAGAAATGGCTCTCTGCTCTTTTGGTTCTCTTTTCTTCTCTTCGTAATCCCCTACACATCTCGGTTGATAGGGGCTGTCGGCATCCACCTCATCCCCCTAGATACTCAACTGTGCCTGTGCCTTCTAAAAACCAGAACACTATATTCACCTTACTGAAAATAATTTTTAATTCGAGCTATGTCTTTTTATTTCAGATAATGTGAAAAAACAATCATTATAATAACTAAGATCATTGAAACTTAAAAATGATTGTTTATTGACAGTTTTTTATTTGTCAACGGTCGCTTCCTAAAATTCTCGAAACTTTTGGACCTGTTAACGCTATGAAAGAGAAAACGTTTAAAATGTTTTTGTCAAACAGTTCGTGGTAACGAACTGTAGTAAGGAGCGATCCGGCTCAATAGTAACCAAAACTCTAAAAAATTGAGTTTTGATATCAATAGCTACATCAAAAGAATCGCATTTTAATGCTGATTTTAAATATATAAGTTTCATCAAGTTTACTCTTACCCATCAAAAGTTACGAGCCTGAGAAAATTTGCCTTATTTAGGAAAATAGGGGGAAACACCCCCTAAAAGTCGTAGGATCTTAACAAAAATGACTCCATCAGATTCAGCGTCTCAGAGAACCCTACTGTAGAAGTTTCAAGCTCCTATCTACAA
This sequence comes from Artemia franciscana, assembly GCF_032884065.1. NCBI lineage: Eukaryota > Metazoa > Arthropoda > Branchiopoda > Anostraca > Artemiidae > Artemia > Artemia franciscana. Next base: position 36,972,687 of record NC_088878.1, on the reverse strand, counting down.
AAATGTGGAATTTTGTATTTTTTGCCAGAAGACAAATCACGGGTGCGTGTTTGTTTGTTTTTTTTTTTTTTTTTTTTTCCCATGGTTCATCGCATCGACCAAGTGGTCCTACAATGTCGCAAGAGGGCTCATTCTAACGGAAATGAAAAGTTCTAGTGCCCTTTTTAAGTGACCAAAAAATTGGAGGGAATCTAGGCCCCCTCCCACGCTCATTTTTTCCTAAAGTCAACGGATCAAAATTTTGAGATAGCAATTTTGTTCAGCATAGTCAAAAACCATATAAACTATGTCTTTGGGATGACTTACTACCCCACAGTCCCTGGGGGAGGGGCTACAAGTTACAAAATTTGACCAGTGCTTGCATATAGTAATGGTTATTGGGAAGTGTGTAGGCGTTTTCAGTAGGATTTTTTGGTTGGGGGAGAGGTTGAGAATAGGGGGATAGGCTGGGGGAGCTTTCCATCGAGTAATTTGTCATGGTAGAAGAAAATTCCCATGAAGGGAGCGCAGGATTTACTAGCATTATTAAAAAAAACAATGAAAAAAGAAATATGAAAAAGTTTTTTTCAGCTGGAAGTAAAGAGCAGCATTAAAACTTAAAACGAACGGAAATTATTACCCATATGAGGAGCTCACCTCCTCCTAATACCCCGATCTTTACTCTAAAGTATTTTTAGTAATTTCAACTATTTATTTTACGGCTTTGGTGATTCAGGGGTCATTCTTAATGAATTGGGACAAAATCTAAGCTTTAGTGTAAAGAGCGAGGTACTGACGAGGGGGCGAACCCCCTCATATATGTAATAAAAATATGAGAATACAAAACTTCTTTACGTAAGCTAATTTATAAGTTACGTATATCTTTTACAAAAAAAAGATTCGTAAAAAATTAAAAGTTCTAGTTGCCTTTATCTGAATTAACCAAAAAATCGGAGGGCAACTAGGCTTCCTCCCCCGCTCTTTTTCTCAAAATCATTCAATCAAAATTATGAGAAAGTCATTTAGCAAAAAAAAAAATAATAAATATGCAAATTTCGTTTTAATTATTCCTCTGCGGAGAGCCAAAATCAAAACATGCATTGATTGAAAAACGTTCAGAAATTAAATAAAAAAAAACAAGTTTTTTTTAACTGAAAGTAAGGAGCAAAATTAAAACTTAAAACGAACAGAAATTACTTCGTATATGAAAGGGGCTGCTTCCTCACCAACATCCCGCTCTTTACGCTAAAGTTTTTTACTGTTTTAAAAAGAAGAGTTGAAAGAAAGAGTCAACATTTAGCGTCAAGAGCGGGATGTTGGTGAGGAAGCAGCCCCTTTCATATACGAAGTAATTTCTGTTCGTTTTAAGTTTTAATTTTGCTCCTTACTTTCAGTTAAAAAAAAACTTGTTTTTTTTTATTTAATTATCAATAGAGCTCAAATGACACTCTGGTCTTTAAAAGGCAAAGCAAGAGTTAGCCCTACTTCTATTTGTGGCAAAATATGCTCGTTTGAGGCTGATTTCGTTATTTGTATTTATGAATTGATTAGCAGTGATGCCATGGGAACTTTAGAAGCACATATAGTCGCCACTCTTTTCTTCTAGATAGTTAGCACAAACAAATATAACGGTTACATTACAAATTTAAGCGAAATAAAAAAAAAAAAAATAAGAGAATCCCAAGAGTCTGAAGATATATCTTCAAAATAACTTAAATGTAAAAAAAGGTGTAGTACTGGACTATAGTTCCTACCCTGGGTGCTAATCTTCTTTTTTTGGCACTTCAGCTGCAACATGGAATGGTCTCCATGCACCCATGCATCCATTTGGGACTGGATTGACCATGGCAAAACTTACAGAACCAAACTATTAACCCTCTTTCCAAACCAAATATTCGACGAGACAGTGCTTGAACCACTATCCCAAAGGATACAAGTTTAGCAGTCTAACCACTCATCTAGACTGGTTCAAAATAAATATGATGCCTTCATATTAAAAAAAAATGAGGTATACCAAACGAGGCTTAACTAAAACCAAAGAGGAACAGAGAGCTAAATTATAACACGCTGGTTTATACAGTGGTATAAACGGCCTGAGGTCTACACTTTCCGTAAAAACCGCACAGGTTAGATACCTTACCAGTTTCCAGGAATAAGCTGACATCGGCGGCATAAAAAAAAAATAAAAAAAAATGGGACAAAACCGAAGTGTTGCTCTCGCAACACAACTAACACTCAAAATAATGAGTATTTCAAAAACAAGTTGCAAAAAAAATCAATGATATCCTTTTTTACAGTGGTGCTGTATAAGAGAAATATTCACATTTTTTTTTTATTAGATTACTAATTCCCAGAAAAAGACAAAATAGTTTTTAAAAAGGTAATGTGAATTGTCTATCCAAAAAACCAATTTCCTTGCCAGTCTATGTCTGTCGCTCCGCTAGTTTTAGAAAGATTTGGATTGCTCCATGCACCCATCTGGGGCTGTAAGCCCATCTGTAAGCTAAGGCAAGCATAAATTTGGAACCCTTGTTCCAAACCGATTACTCAACCACACCAGGATATAACCAATAGGATTAAAACACATCTTTAGTTTTGCAGTGAATTATAAGTCAGTAATCTCCCTATTCAAGGATCCTCGTATCTAGTTAGGTCTTTAAGGCATTCAGACAGTCACTTGGATCATATTTATGACATTGTATCATTTGAACTAATAGTAAAAAAGCATACGATTATTTAATAAAAGGCTAAAAGTTGCCAGATCTATAAGTTCATTCATCTCTAGTAAAATTATACCGCAAACAAAAGAAATTACAGTTCGAAGTTTGAGGTGATACAATTTTAAAATTTCGAGTTAAACCTGCTCCGATCCAACTTGGCTGTTTTAGCCAAGTGGTTAGCACGCTAGACCTGAAATCTTCTGTCCATGAGAAGAGGGGTTTGAGTCCTATTTTCCCTGGTTGCTTCGTTTGGAACGGAGGTCAGTGGTGTGACGCTGTACGCTCGGCCAGAGTTGACCCAACTCCAAATGGGCACCTGGAGCAATCTGGAGAAGGTAAACAGGGGGTGGTGTGCGAAAGCACAGGATGGCTGGCCCTCAACCCCACTGCACTTCCTGGCTGAAGGGCCGTGAAACGTTGATCAGTACCGCTGGTAGGGACTACAAAAGTTCAGTGTCGTTTTTTACCTTTTTTTAGATCCAAATTCTTCAAATCGCAAATTCGTTTATGTTTGTTTCTTTTTTTAGTAATTTACAGAAAGCTTAATAAAGGAGTAATTCATTTTGACATGGGAAAGTCCAACTCTGTAGACGCGTGTTAGTCTTTATTTATCATGGTCATTTAGGGAAGAAAACTGTGAAAACCAATCTTTTTTCATTTGTCCTCATGTGTCAAATAAAGCAAGCTAAATTCTGTGCCCAATTTTAAGATCAGAATTGAATGTTTGAATTTTTTGACAGTTGTGTATCAAGGCTGGGATTTTCTTAACATTGGGTAAGTCACACTAAATCTTTTCGCCCAATTTCAAAATCAGTTATAAATGTTTAAAGTATTTGACAGGTGTATATTGCGGTTGGAATTATCTTCTACCTTTTTTTAGTGCATCGAGGTCAGCCAAAAATGTAACCATTGAACTTGAATAAGTAATGGTTCAAACTGACTTCAATCCTTATAAAATTAAATTAAAATAAATTACTATCTCTATTGAAATGTCTCTACTGAAAACGACATAATAATTTCGTCTAATGTTTTTTAAACTTTTTTTAAACGGCTTACCTTAGACTTCGGTTCCTCTCCATGCACACAGGGCGTCAGTGACTAGTCTCCAATCTTTCCTCAAGTGGGTTGCTGCGTGATGACCTCCCAATCTGGGATTAGACTCGTCTGAAGGGCTCTATTATTTGGTTCGTACGTTCTACGCAGCGTGTTCTTTGGTCTTTCTTGGTGACGGGTGCCTTCTGGTTCCCAGAAGGAGGACAGAGGTTCCCAGAAGGAGGAGGATTTTAGAGGTGTTTTTAAGTTTTAGGAGTCTTCGAGCTGTTGGAGGAATTTGTCTCTATCTAGGTCTCAGTGTGTGATCATGGGGGATTTTAATATTGATTCGAATGTTGACGACCGACATTCTCGACAGTTCATCAATATGATGTTTAGTTATAGCCTAATGCCTGCAATTAATCTTTCTACTTGGGTAACTGAAAATAGTGCGACAATAACTGGTAATATTTTTGTGAATACAAAGCAAAATGTGAGGTATTTTCGGCCGCGAGTGATAATAAACGATATATCCGACAACTTTGGGGCGACAATTACTTGTGAAGTAAAAGGATTCAGTCCTCATGGCTCTGGATCCAAAAAAGATCGTACTTATTTTATCAATGGTCTTTGTATAGGTTTTAGAATGAACCGGAGAAAATAGATTGGAGTTTCCTAGATGAGTGTAAATCTTCAAGTGAAAAAATGGCAAATGGTATGAGAACGTGATTTTTTTTTACTCGAAAGGACGTGTGTAAAAGTATCTTCTGTGCAACATGAAACTAGACCTACGTTGCCTGAGTAATGTGAAGTGTTGCGGCAACCTTTGTCTGGCTTCGTCGAATAAAGTGTTGCGAGAGCAACACTTTGGTTTTATTTCTTTGCTATCGGTTAAACGCTAAAGTTGTCAGCCTATCGAAGCTTTTAAAACGTTATGTTCAAAGAAGAATGCGATCAGTAATAACAAGATCAAATGCTATTCCTCAGCATTGAAAAACAACAATAACAAAAGAATATCGAAAGAAGGGACTAAATTGACTTTGCGGCCAGTTGAACTTTATCCTTTTCAATCGTAGACATCGTGACGGATCAAGACTTGGAGCAATATCTTATATAATCTAGTTGGTATTATAAAGCTATCCGTAACTTCTCAGGGTCAAAATACCGTAGATGACACTCTATTAATTATTACGAAACTGCCTCGTTGTTTTACGTTATCGTTTGTACCCGTTGCGTAAACACTTAATTCTAGGTTACAGTGAGTATGGGTAGGCTACACCAACTAGCAAAAGTTACAAACCCCTCTTCACTAAAGATGATTGCAGCCTAACAGACGATTATTACTTACAAGACCCCTTAATGTCTTACCACTGGAACCAACTCGGTCTTATCATCAAATACACTGGAAACAAATAATAGGTACACCAAGTAGCAAAATTTGTAAACTCCTCATTGCCGAAGATGATTATGAGCTAACAGCTGACCTTACCTTACAAGTCCCCTACAAGTCTCACAGTTGGTATCGGCTTATTTTTGGTTTCAGTGTGTACCCTACAACTGAAGCTGTCAACCCCTTGAAACTTTCAAACTAGTATATCTCATGAAGGAATTTTTGTATCAAAAAATGAATGACATTCACTTTCATCAGCTCATCAAGAGCTATCGATTACCGTCGAAAAAAAATTCTGTCTGTCTTAGTTCAAAAGTTGATTTTTTTGCCGTAGGCCAACTTTCTAACGTCACCACTTAGAAAGGAGCAAAGGATAAGCTCTAATTTCTTTAGCAATGACAGAATTTTTAAATTTTAAGAGAGTACATCTGATAACATTTCTCTACCTCAATCCCAAGTCCGAAAAAACAAATGATAAACCCAGCGAAAATCACGGCAGCTCTTTCGGACCCGTGGGAAAATGCCGCTTTTTGCTTCTGTAAATTTTTCTATTTATCACTCAAAGAAGATATATTGGCTGTGGGGCCGTGTAACTGCAACATATATTTAACACTTAAAGATTTTAGTCCATCTCCAATTTGAAAGTGGTGCCTGCCTGCTTGCCTGCTAGAACGGAGCTTTCCATTCGAAAGCAGAAACATGGTTTGATGAAACGAAAGCTTGGCTGCACAACTTCAGATTCTCCTCTCTGACATAGGCTACATAACTCCACTTCCCTTCGCACACCATAGGCTCTGGCTCGTGGACAAGCAAAAACCATCCATTTTGGCCCCAGGCAAGAGTTCTGGGGAGCTTTCCAAAATGTAATGCCATATTCATCAATCCGGCCTGAGGTCCACACTTTCCATAAAAACCGCACAGGTTAGACCCTTACCAGTTTCCAGGAATAAGCCGACATCGGCGGTATAGGAAAAAAAAAACAAAAAAAAAAAAAAACGGGACAAAACCGAAGTGTTGCTCTCGCAACACAACTAACACTCAAAATAATGAGTATTTCAAAAACAAGTTGGAAAAAAAATCAATGAAATCCTGCTAAAACTTGGGACACGATAAGGTCGGTTGCTGGAGAAAAAAAAGTGGTTCTGTCCGCAGGCAATGGAAATCATGAAGCAACAGATTAGTAAACGATTTGGCACAACATTTTTCAGGATTAGGTGATAGGGTGAAGTCGTCCATAGGAAACAACCCCAGTCATGGAACTTTCGAGCAACACCTGCCCCCGCCGAGTGATACCAGCCTTCGTTTTCAGCTGACTTCTATGCAAGAGACGAATTAAATATTTAGTGACATGCAAATGGAGCAGGGGGAGCAGATTTCTATCATTAAAAGTAACAAGTCTTATCCTCCCTGTGATTCTTCCAGATTTTGTGTCATTAATAAGTGGTTATTTCAAAGAAGGGAATTCCCTGCTCATTTTAAGAAAGCCAAGGTTGTACCCTTTCATAAAGATGGTGACCGAAGTGAGTTCAACAACTATAGACCGATCTCACTCCTACTGATTTTATCGCAGGTTTTTCGAAAAAATTTTATACATCCGAATAAATGAATTTCTCGAAAAAACGACTTTTTTTTACAAGAACCAATTTGGATTTGCGAAATTTTTTTCAACGGAGCATGCTATACAGTCTCTGACAACTACAATAAATGATGCGGTTGATGACAAGCTTAAAGTTGCAACTATTGTTTTAGATATCCTCAAGGCATTTGATATCGTAGACCATGAGATCCTGTTGAAGAAGCTGGAAAATGCTGGAATCCGTGAAAATGCCCTGAACATTCTTGCTTTTGTTTTTGAGGAGACAATCCCTATATGTACGAGTGATCAAGGATGAGTCGGGAGATATTCCAATAAACTACAGAGTACCCCAATGCTCCCCTCTTGGCCCCTTGTTTTGCGATTTACAGAAATGATCTTTAACGCAGACTTTCTGAGTTGGTAACGAATTTTAGTGAAGAGAATGCCAATTCTAAACCAAGAAGATAACTTGTTCTTTTGGCCGACGACACCAACCATTCAGCTACGGCACTTACTGAGATTCAACTTTTGTCCTTTCTGAAGGAAGATGTGATCCGCATAGAGAGATTGATGAGACTTAACAAGCTCAAAATTAGTTACAACAAGTCTTCCTTTCTTTTTTCTGGGAGATCGGTAAACTGTTATCCGTTCATATCACGAAGAAAAATGAATCGGTCATATCCCGAAGAAAAAATGTGAAATAATTAGGCGTTCTGATTGATGAAACAATGTGATTTTCAGAACACATTCAGTGCATATCCTTGAAGATTGCAAGAAATAAAGAAAACTGAAATACCAGTTTCCTCAAAAAATGTTACAGCCGCTTTATTTTTCTCTAATCCATCCATATCAATTGTACTGTTTTTCGGTATGGTCTAAAACATTTCCCACCTATCTTAAGCAGTTGCAGTCATTACAAAACCAAGGAATGAGAGGGATATATAGGGTTGAGAGCCAAACGTCTTCAAAGTCCATCTGTTCTCGTGTCATAATACTGCCATTCTCAGGATTAATTAAGTATTATAAGATATGGTTTATGTTTGGTATTATTAATTATATTGTTCCGGTTTGCTTCCTGAATGTGTTTTCTACTGCTGCGGATCTTCACAGTTATGGGACTAGACAGGTAAGCCAGTATAGGAGACAACTGAAAGTGTCGAAAAGGTCGGCATTATCCAGTCGCCATCCTCTTTCAGCGCCGTGGAATGGGTTGCCTTATTTGTCGAAAAATGAGTTAGATAGGACTTATTTCCGTTGCCAGTTGAGACGTCATTGACTGTATGAGTATGAGTTTTGAATTTTTTGTGTCCTCTTTTGAGCAGAATTATGATATTGTGTTGGTATGTTGGTAGATGGAAGGTGTGGTAACCCAATGCATATGTGAAATATAGATCATTCTTGGAGCAAGAATACAAGCCCAGAATACTCGACTACGTGATTATATATATATATATATATATATATATATATATATATATATATATATATATATATATATATATATATATATATATATATATATATATATATATATATATATATAAGATATGTAATAAAGATCTCCGTTATTAAAAAAATGGCTATTCATATACACTACGGTACTTACGTGCTATAGCAGCCACATTTTGTTCTTGATCTGTAATGAAACCGTTTTTTGTGTCCACTCGGAGATCATCAGTTCAGCCTGAGCGAGATAACGTTAACTGTGCAGGTATATTTTGACTAAGTCATAGGCAGCACAATAGCGCTAACTAAGCAAAAAGCGATGTGAGCACGATGTGTTATTTGTTGAGACTAGGGCACTTCGTTCGGAGGAGTTGTCGTCGAAACTTCAAAAAGGGCTCATTCGACTGGAATTTGAAAAGGCTAGTGCTCTTTTTAACACTCGAAAGTGATTGGAGGGAAACTAACCTTCCTCCCATGTCCACCATTTCCCCAGACACATTGAATCAAAATTTTGAGATAGACATATTTTCAACTTAGTTGAAAGATTCAGAAATTATGTATTTGAGGATGACAACCCCCAAGCCCTTAGGGCAAGGGTTGTAAGCTATGCCCTGGGGGTATTTAAGGTTCGTATAGAAAGGGGGATCATAGAAGCTTCGGAGGGGGCTAATTGCATTGCTAATTAGAAATTTTAGTACCGCTCTTAAGAATCAGAGTGATCGGAGGGTGGATATCCCCTATACACACACACCACGTGTTTTCCCGAAATTTATCTGATAGAAATTTCGAGATGGCCACTTGCTGTGGTATAAACTTTGAAAAGAGCTCATTCGATTGAAAATTGAAAAGGTTGGCCCCCTTTTTAATAATCAATCAAGAGTGACTGGAGAGCAACTAACTACCCGCCAACGCCCACCATTTGCCCAAACACATTCAACCAAAACTTTGGGATAGACATTTTGTTCAACGTAACTGAAAGGTCCAGAAATTATGTCCTTGAAGATGACAACGCCCCCCACACAGTCTTCAGGGCAAGAGTTGTAATTTATGCCCTGGGGACATATAAGGTATATATATAGAAAGGGGGATCGTATAAATTTCGGGGGGGGGGCTGAGTAGATTGGCAATCAGAAGTTCTAGTGCCCTTACGATTCCAAGTGGTCAGAGGGTGGTTACCCCCCCTCTCCACACACCTCGTATTTTACCGAAATGCATCTGAAAGAAATTTTGAGATGACCATTATTGTCAAAGAAGCTTCGAAAACAGCACATTTACTTGGAAATCAGAAGAGCCAGTGCCCTTTTTGATACTTGAAAGTGATTGGAGGGAAACTTACCCCTCTTCCACGCCCACCATTTCCACAAAACACATCAAATAAAAATTTTGAAGATAGCAATTTTGTTCTATGTAATTGAAAGGTCTTGAAATTATGTCTTTGAGGATGACAACCCCCCCACAGCTCTTAGGGCAAGGGTTATAACTTATGCCCTGGGGGTTATAAGGTATATATATATATATATATATATATATATATATATATATATATATATATATATATATATATATATATATATATATATATATATATATATATATATATATATATATATATATATATATATATATATATAGGGGGATCATGTAACCTTTGGAGGGGGCTCATGGGATTGGTAATCAGAAGTTTTAGTTTTTTTTAAGATTTAGAGTGATCAGAGGGTGGATACCCCTCCCCCACACACACACCTCGTATTTTCCCAAAATGCATCTGGTTTTAATTTTGAGATGGCCATATGTTGTCGTAGAAATTCCAAAAACAGCTCACTCAATCAGAAATTGAATGGGCCAGTACCCTTTGAAATAGTCGAAAACGATTTGAGGGCAACTAATCCGCTCCCGCACCCACCGTTTCCCCAAACCCACCCAATAAAAATTGTGACATTACCATTTTGTTCAACGTCATTGAAAGGTTCGGAAACTATGTCTTTTAGGATAGTGACTCCCCCACAGCCCTCAGGGTAAGAGTTGTAATTTATGCCCTAGGGGCATAAAAGGTATATACAGATTCTTATGATCATGGGAGATCCTCATGGGATGCTTAATCAAAAGTTTTAGTTGTGGATACCCCCACCCCCGGAAAAATCTCGTATTTTCCCGTAATGCATCTGATAGAAATTTTGAGATGGCCATTTGTTGTCGTAAAAACTTTGAAAGCGCTCATTTGATTGGAAATTAAAAGGACTAGTGCCCTTTTTATTAGGTAAAAGTAATTTCAGGTCAAAAAGCCCCCCCCCCCCCACTGCCATCAATTGTTAAAATATATTTAATCAATAATTTGGAGATCGATATTTTGTTCAGTGTAGTTAAAAGGTCTGAAAATTATGTATTTTGTCAACCCCATACCTTCTCAAGACCAGAACATAATCTGCATTTTACTAAAAAAAAATGGGTGTGGATATTCATTTTAGTATACATAAACTTATATATATTCATTAAAGTTTTAATAATCTTTAAAATTTAAAACCTTCTAAACTTATTTTGTTTATTTAAATCATACAATAAATAACCGAGTCCTTAAAGTTTTAATTATTTTTAATATTTCAGATTTAAAAAGTTAAATAATTTTAAACTTATTTTTTTTATTTAGGTCATACAATAAATAGCCGAGTCAAACTCAAAACGAGAAAAAAATTAACAAGTGTAGGGCTGACAAACCCCATGGCTTCTCAAGACTAGAACATAATTTGCATTTAACAGGAAACAAAATGCATTTAAAATGTTTCCACTTTGTCTTCACTTGTTTAAATCTTTTTACTAGATATATGAAGGGGGAAGTCGTCCCCCTTACACTCAAATAACAACACGAGAATATGATATCCTTTTTAAGAGTAACAAGAGATTGGAGGGCAAGCAGCACTTCTCTCGAGCCATTCATTTTCCAAATGTATCCAATCGAAATTTTGAGACATCCATTTTGTTCAGAATAGCAGAACCGTCCGGCCACTATGTCTTTAGGGATATTAGGCACGTCAACCTGCCTAAAATTATGCAATGGAACCATTACACCTCAGCAATATATTGAGAACGACTGGGAGTATTAAGTTGCAACTTTTGAGAATACTACTAGTACTATATATATATATATATATATATATATATATATATATATATATATATATATATATATATATATATATATATATATATATATATATATATATTATGATTCATATATATAATTATATATATGATTAAAAAATATATATTTGATATATAAATATATACATATATATATATATATATATATATATATATATATATATATATATATATATATATATATATATATATATATATATATATATATATATATATATATATATATATATATATATATGATTCATATATATGATTATATATATGATTAGAAAATATATATTTGATATATAAATATATACATATATATATATATATATATATATATATATATATATATATATATATATATATATATATATATATATATATATATATATATATATATATATATATATATATATATATATATATATATATTATATATAAGATCATGGCTACTAAAAGTAAAAGAAATTTTAGACAAAACAGGGTTTTCCTTTGTTTGGAATGAAGATAGAGGACCAATGGATGTAACTGCAAATTTGGAGAATGAATCAAATGATTCAAAAATGGAGTGAAGAAAAAAAAACAAAAAAAAACGTTAAAGTTTTATAAGGATGTTAAGGTGGTTTATGAGCAGAAGTTCTACTTTAAGCTGAACTTACCAGCTGGATGTTTGACGTTGTGGGTGCAGCTCACGGTTAACTGCCTACCAATTAGTGCAAGATTTAAAAGATATTCTAAAAAAAGACGTTTCAATGAAGACAGATATACTTGCCCGCTTTGCAGAGTTAAAGACGATTATTTAGTGCATTGCTTAAGCCGGTGCCAGGGGCCCTCTACGATAAGGGAAGGGATATTTGGAAATAATGAGTTGATACTTCCAGGTGTCCTAAATTTTACGTCTCGAGTAGCAAGGTATCTGGAACTTTTGTTAAATAAAAAAAAATACATGAAATAAAATTGAAAAATCTCAGTATAAAGTAAATATAAAGTTTTGTTTATGTATTTTTCCGAGTGTTAAATGTTCTTTTCAATGACCGTTTTTCAAGTATTAAGTACTAATATTAGGTTAATGCAGTGTTTCATTTAATTGTTTTATGATAATCGCTGATCAAAGTTTATGTTATTTGTGCCTTTCGTTTATTTTACTGTGCTGTGTTCATAGCTGTATATTTGGCTTTTTAAGTCACACTTATCTATCTATCTATCTATCTATATAAAATGTATTTTAAAAATTTATAAAAATATAATAAAACAATTTTTAATATAATTTCCTATAATTTTACACTGTCTGTTAAAAAGACTATCAACTTGAGTTTGTTTCTGTTATAATACTTCATTTGGATTTCAATTGAACATCTTAATACCAATAACATCATATCCTAGATTAAAGTGTAAGCAAAATGAATGAAATTTTTGAGGTTTTGCTTATTCATGGTGCTGAATAAGCTTAAAAAATAATTTTCGGAAGACTAGTTCACTAAGGCTAGGAATAAATGAAGATAAAAAAGTGACGTTGGGTAACGAAAAGATTGATCAAGTGGACAGCTTCACCTACCTTGGTAGTATTATTAGTAAAGACGTTGGGAGTAGTGAAGATGTTAGAAGTAGAATAGCTAAGGCTCAAGGTATTTTTTTCACAGTTGAAAAAAGTTCGGAAGAATTGCAAGTTAAGTCTGCGAACCAAGATTAGAATAGTGGATCTACAGTGACGACCGTGGTCAAACATGGTTCTGAAGCATAGAGGCTCCGACAAGGGGATGAAGATTTGCTAGATGTTTTCCAGAGAAATTGACTACGGATTGTTCTTGGTACCTTGCTAACTAACCATATTTCAAACAGTAGGCTGTACGAAAAGTGTGGTTCAATCCTGCTTCTAGGGCTATAATGAGAGAAACGTTGAGATGGCTAGGGCACGTTCTGCGGACGAAGGATGACATATTGCCGAAGATTGTCCTTTTCGGCCAACCAGCTAGGGTCAAACAAATTAGAGTGGGAGGATATCGTAAAGTAAGATTTAATGGAAATGGGAACTTCCTGGGATGGTGTAAATAAGGAGGTTTTGAATAAGTTAGGATGGAAAAGGAGCATTTGCAGCTGTGTTTGGCCTCAGGCCGAACTTCCTGGGATGGTGTAAATAAGGAGGTTTTGAATAGGTTAGGATGGAAAAGGAGCATTTGCAGCTGTGTTCGGCCTCAGGCCGAACTTCCTGGGATGGTGTAAATAAGAAGGTTTTGAATAGGCTAGGATGGAAAAGGAGCATTTGCAGCTGTGTTCGGCCTCAGGCCGAACTTCCTGGGATGGTGTAAATAAGGAGGTTTTGAATAGGTTAGGATGGAAAAGGAGCATTTACAGCTGTGTTGGCCTCAGGCCGCTTGGTGCTGCGGTCAGTTGTTAGTACTTAGTGTTAGTAATGTGCTGTTTGAGAAATTTAATATACTATTGAAATCCAAACCATGTGGATTAATAAAACATCTACGGAAGGAATAACGTTTTTTTATCTTGAAAAGTAATTAAATTTTGATAATTTCAAAGATTTTTTTGGCTTTAAACTCAAATTTTAACAAAAAAATGAATTTTTCAGACCGGTGTAAAATCCGAGAAACATTTTGTCTGGGATCCAGTTTGCCTTTTATAGTGTAAGGCCCAGCACCCACGGGGCAATTGTTTCAAGACAAAGGTTATAAACTAGTCTCATCTGCAACTGCTTTACAACCAAAACGAAACGTGTCTCCACCCACGCACACGAGTGGTTGCAGATTAGTTATATTTAACTAATTGAGCAGTACAGTGTGGTTAACTATGTTGAGCCTTGACGAGGAAGACTTCACTGATTACTAAGAGTACTGCATGTTTCGTCAGAGTACTGCACGTTCTGCACGTTCAAAACCTGCACAGCAGATTTTGTAGGGTTCAGAGGGAGTATAGGGTCCATCCCTACTTGAAAAAGAATGCAAAGTCTTGTTTGTTCTTAGCAGCAAAAGAACTTCTGCTGCCACCATTTCTCTATCACGTCTTTCTCTGAGTACGCTGGAAGTTTATAGTTATTCAGCTCTTTCTGCTTCTCCATTTCTCCTACGAATCTCACGCTTAATTCCTGGTTTGACATGTTGAGAGACAAAATAATTGGACAATATCAACGGGGTAGCTCCCGAAAATATGTTTGACTACACTCTGCAACGCAACTGTGAACACAGCAGGGGGTTCATACGGAACCGGTTTTAGACTGATTAGAAACCAATCAGATCTGGATTACCTCATGGGCAGGCCCCCACTCTTCTTCAAGGCCATGGTCATAAAACAGTTGCGTGCGCAATCGGTTAGCAATTCTAGTGTCAAAACAGTTGCCCCTTGGGCACTTGACCTAAAAAGCACGAGGACGATTGCTTAAATCTTGATATTCCGGGTGGGGGGTTAAGGCCCCACGTTCATATGTCCAATTTAACTACATTCATACCAGTTTTTTTCTGCAATTCCACTGCAAACGTCCGCTTTGTACGTGACTGAACGCTCCAGTGTCTTCTGGTTTTAGTTCAGACAGATCGAAAGATATATTCTTTACGGTTTTTACAAAAAATCAAGACGGAATCATAAAAATAGACTTATTCAAAGAGATTCTTTCAGTGGAATAGGGAGGGGGATTTAATAAATGAGTAAAATTATAATAAAAAATCAAATTATATCAAATGTACAGGAAAGTGCGGAAAGGTCGTAAGGATCTTGAAATTTTTGAGGGGCACCCCTCTGAGCTGAACGTTCTCATTCCTTGCTCTATTTTTAACAGAAAGAAATCCGCTATGTTATTTTGCGCAATATTTAAAAAAAATTATGGATTTGATCCAAGTTATTCAAGCGCTATCAAGGTTCTCTACTACAGCAAAAATCGTTTCGCAACTTCTGCTTGTTTGAGGATGAAAGTTAAATGATTGATAATCATCTAGTGGATTCAAACTCTCTATATTTAGTCATAAGAAATCCAGATTAATAAATTAATATAACTACTACTAACAGCTCACCGGAAAACCAAGCCCCCTGAGGCCAACACAGGTACGCACGCTCCTCCTCCATCCGAATCTATTCAAAGCCTCCCTCTTTACACCCTCCCAGGAAGATCCCATTCCCTATCTTTCTTTATGACTTCCTCCATCCCCAACCGCGGACGACCTACTTTCCGTTTATCCTTATACGGTTGGCCGAAAAGGACAATCTTCCGAAATCTCATCCTTCATCTGCAGAACTTGCTATAGCCATCTCAACCTTTCTCTCATTGTAGACTTAGAAAGCGGGATTGAACCAACAAAACATTTTTTTAACCAAAAAGAGTAATTTAAGAAATTACTTTTATTAAATTTATTAAGGGTAATAGGTTTTTGATCAAATCAGCGGTCACACAACTACTTGATCTGCTGTTTCATTAAGGGTGTATAGCACAGTGTAGGCTTGAAACGCAAAACAACTGAGAAATACGTTGTTTTTTGTTTGTTTGTTTTTTTCACAAGAAAGATCTTAACTGAGATTTAATATGTAACAGTCGAAAAATTTAGAAGGCAGCAATCTAAAAAAAAACATTGATAAGACTAAAATAGACTTTTTGTCACGTCACTCAAAAAGGGTAGTCCTAATAACTCAATCCTGGTGACTCGACAGGTGGTATTTTTATTTGAGTTGTGTTTTTTTTTAGTTTAGCTTGGAAGTGCTAATGAAAGTATACGGATAGAATTTTTACCAGACAATTTAATCCCTACTGTGAGATAACTATTCCCAGAAATTTTCTTCCCGTTGAAAATTCCCCCCCCCTGCAGAAAACTCCCCCGTAAAAAATGTTAGTATGTTTCTCATTAACAAATACTATCAGAGGCAACTTCTACAATAAGGTTCTCTAATTTTTATTGTAGGGAGGGAGGCAGATACCTCAAAAGGTGCATTTTAATGCCAAAACATCCTAGATCTCACTGAGCCATCAGATAAATATAGAACTAGTTTTGAGTGAGAGACAAGGGGAGGGGGAGGTAGAAGTTGATGTATAATGTCCAGAACGTAACCAGGATTTTATTCGGGGTGAGGTGTATGTTTTCGGGGGTATAAAATAAACTTTAAAAAACGCATTAAAAATGTGAAATTGATATCCCCTCCCATAGTATTTCCAGGAATATTTCTGGTCTACGCTGTTATAATGAAAGTAAAAAGTAACATTAAACCTAAAAATGAGCAGAATTTATTCCGTATAGGAAAGGGACTGGCCCTCTGTCATCCATACCTCTACCTTATGGTCGCAGCAACTTCTGAGTATGCTCATTTGATCGAAAATTGAGAGCTCTAGTCCTTTTATTAGTCAAAAGTGATTGAAGACAAACCAGCCACGTGGGGGTAGTATTTTTCTGGCGGTATTTAATGTTAATCTTTTACGCATACATAATTGTATCTTAGTTTTCATTTCCTATTCTTCATTACCATCATAATTACTAGGCGATGGCATGTAGTTGGGCGACATACAAAATGGTTTGACCTATACAAATAATCACAAAGAATGCATCAACAGTTGGTGGTAACGAACTGTAGTAAGGAGCGACCCGGCTCAATAGTAACCAAAACTCTAAAAAATAGAATTTTCATACCAATAGTTACATCAAAAGAATCGAATTTTAATGCTGATTTTAAATATATATGTTTCATCAAGTTCAGTCGTACCCATCGAAAGTTATGAGCCTGAAAATATTTCCCCTATTTTAGAAAATAGGAGGAAACACCCCCTAAAAGTCATAGAATCTTAGCAAAACTTACACCGTCAGATTCAGTTTATCGGACAACTCTACTGTAGAAGTTTCAAGCTCCCATCTACAAAAATGTGGAATTTTGTATTTTTTGCCAGAAGACAGATCCCGGATGCGTGTTTATTTGTTTGTTTTTTTCCCAGGGGTGATCGTATCGACCCAGTGGTCCTAGAATCTCACGAAAGGGTTCATTCTAACGGAACTTAGAAGTTCTAGTGCCACCTAGGCCCCCTCCCACGCTCATTTTTTCCCAAAGTCACCGGATCAAAATTTTGAGATAACCATTTTGTTCAGCGTAGTCGAAAAACTTAAGAACTACGTCTTTGAGACAATTTAATCCCCCACAGTCCCCGGGGGAGGGGCTGCAAGTTACTAACTTTGACCATTGTTTACATATAGTAATGGTTATTGCGAAGTGTATAGCCGTTTTCAGGGGGACTTTTTGACCTTGGGTGGGTGTAGGTCGGGGGAGGAGATTACGTGGGAGGATCTTTCCATGGAGGAATTTATCATGAGGGAAGAAAATTTTCTTGAAGGGGGCGCAGGATTTTCTAGCATTATTAGAAAAAAAAACAATGAGAAAATAAATAAAAAAAAGTTTTTGCAACTAGAAGTAAAGAGCTGCATTAAAACTTAAAACGAACAGAAAATATTATTTATATAAGGGGATTCGTCTCCTCCACCATACCTTGCTCTTTACGCTAAAGACTTTTATTAATTTTAACTATTTATTCTACTGCCTTTGCGATTCAGGGTTCATTCTTAAAGAATTGGGACGAAATTCAAGCTTTAGTGTAAAGAGCAAGGTATTAACGAGGGGGGCGAACCCCCTCATATACGTAATAGAAATATGCAAATATAGAAGTTCGTTACGTTAGTTAATTCGTAAGTTACGTATATTTGTTACTAATTCAAGCTTTAGTGTAAAGAGCGATGTATTGACGAGGGAGCAAACCCCTCATATACGTGATGAAAAATACACAAATATATAATACACAAATCTTTACGTAGGTTAATTCGTAAGGTATGTATGTTTATTACTAACAAAAATGTTTGTACATAACGTAAAAAAAAATCCAGTTGGATTTTTAAGTAACCAAAAATTGGAGGGCAACTAGGCTTCCTTTCCACCCATTTTCTTATCAAAATCGTCCGATCAAAACTATGAGAAGGCCATTTAGCAAAAAAAAAAAAAAAAAAACATAGAAATTCCGTTCTAATTATTCATGTGCGGTGAGCCAAAATCAAAACATGCATTAATTCAAAAACGTTCAGAAATTAAATGAAAAAAACAAGTTTCTTTAACTGCAAGTAAGGAGAGACATTTAAACTGCAAACGAACAGAAATTATTCCGTATATGAAAGGGGTTGTCCCCTCCGCAACGCCTCGCTCTTTATGCTAAAGTTTTTTTTTTATTGTTTAGAAAGTAGAGTTGTGACAAAGAATCAAACTTTAGCGTAACGAGGGAGGCGTTGCAGAGGGGACAACCCCTTTTATATACAGAATAATTTCTGTTCGTTTTAAGTTTTAATGTCACTCCTCACTTGCAGTTAAAAAAACTTGTTTTTTTAATTTAATTTCTTCAACAGATGGTTTACGACCGATTTTTTTTTTACAATACAAAGCTTAAATTACTTGCTAAAGTGGTCAGAATTACAAAGGCTAAAAATTATGCGGAGAATACTAAATATCACTATATTGGCTCTATGACTATCTACCTTGGTTTTACTGCCCTAGCAATGATGCATGGACGGATAATAAGATAGACATATCTATTAACAAATGAACTAACCTCTTTTTTATACAAAATAAGGGGGAAATTAATTCCAGGTTTTTCTTCTCACTCAATTGAACTATCTGTCTTGGCTTTTTCTAGAATTAGCCATGACTTGATTGCCCACAACTAGTACATTTCAATTCCGAGTCCGTTGATTTTTGAATTAAAATGGACTAGTTGTGAAAGCATGGCTGGTTGTAGAAAAAGCCAAGACAGATAGTCAAATTGAGTGAGAAGAAAAACCTGGGATTAATCCCCCCCCCCCTTGTTAGGATTGTATAAAAAGGAGGTATCAGTTTTTTTTAGATGGTGAACAGCTTTTAATTTTTTATGGTGGGTTGGTTTTTATAAGTTACTATTTCTTGTATCAATATTTTTACATCTTAGTGTTCGTTGTTTTAGTCTTTCATCTTTTCTCTTTACGGGCCGCAGTCTCGTTTATTGTCTTTTCATTGAGTTTTAACTCTCTTTGTTGTTTTTTTCTCATGGCAGGCCAGTTTGCCTTAAGGACTTTCATAATGTATTCTGTCCCCCCCCCCCATCATAATCTTTTGTAGTAGTTTTCATAATTTTGTTACTAAATTATTGTATTTCCATCATATATGTGCATATTTCATTATGATTAACCAAACTTCATTCCTCGAGTGTGTGCCGAATAATGTAAAAGCATCAAAAATTGCGATTTCCCCCTCTGGTGATGATTACGTGGGAGGATCATATTATGGAGCAATTTTTCATGGGGAAGGGAATTTTCAATAATGAGGTGCCGAATTTCCTAGCATTATTTAAAAACGATCAGAAATTTTAACAAAAAAAAACAAGTTCTTCCAACTGAAAGTAAGGAGCAACATTAAAACTTAAAACGAACAGAAATTATCATGTATATGAAGGAGTTCTCCCCCTCGTCAACACCTCACTCTTTACACTAAAGTTGTTTTAGTACTCTCAAGAGCTATTTATTCTAAGTACACGGCCTTTGTGATTCTGGGGTCGTTCTTAAAGAACTGGAACAAAACTAGGCAAAGTTATGCAATTTTGCCAATATTGATATTCAAAGTCGATCAAATTGTATTAGTCGGTCAACGGTACCTTTTTTAGCTTCAAGCACGGTCAGGCATACCAATCTAATCATTTGCTTTGTTCACTCTTTTTGCTAATGGGCCTTAGGGAAGGCCGTTGCATCACGATATAAGCGAAAAGAATATTAAGGAAGGACGTTTTTATTTTTTATAATCAGAATAACTGTTTGGTTGCTATAAGCAATTTTATTTCAAAGAAACTATCTATTAGGGTCATTGACTTACGATGTCAATTTCAGTGATTTATAGTTTCATACTAAGTCGTATTCGAAGGTAGAAATGGAAATGAGGGGGCGGGTTTGTCACACTATACGAAATATTGTAATTGTGTATTATTCAGAACACACTCAATAAGTTAAGTTAGGTTCTATTGTGAAGCAAACTACGATGCATTTGCTGAGAAAATCCGGTTTCGTAGCCATAAAGACAAAACTCAATTTAGTTTGCTACGTACAGTGATAGAAGATAGTGTCTGGAGTAGGTTAGGTTAGGTCACAGCAAAGACAAGGACAAAGACAAAAGAGTTTGTCACAAAGACAAAACTCAATTTAGTTTGCTACGCATAGTGATAGAGAGCAAAGCATTTCTAAGAAGACAGTTATCGATTGGAATAACTACATTGGGGGGGGGGGGTCGCATTATATCAAATACCTAACTAAACCTAACCTAACCACCTCTATATATAAAATGTACCTGCATTTTAATTAAAATGTACCTGCATCGTAGTCTGTTTCACGAAGAACCTAGCTTCATCTATTGGGTGTTCTGAATAATACACAAGTACCCAAAATATAATAATAACAGTTGTGGATGTACAAGCCTAGCAGGGTTTAAATATAACAAAGAAGAAAAAGTATAGAAACTTGTATGATATACACCCTTCCTAATGTTCTTCTAATATGTTTCTGTGACACTCATTCCTAATGAAATACACCGAAGTAAGATAAAAATATAATACATTAGAAACAAATTTGGGCTATATATTTGCGCATTAGTGTGTGTGTGTGGGGGGGGGGTGTAAAGTATAGTGGTTCGGCCCGCCTAATGTGTTAGGTACAATTATTCTGTATATTAGGTTATAAGAATTGTTTTCTAACTTCGCACTGTCAAAATACTTTACCCCCACCCCAGTGCCCTCCTAATGTGCAAATATATACCCCAAATTATATATTTGCCATCTATTCTGTCATTTCTTCTTGTCTTGTCCCTCTCTAATCTGAAAGAAACCAACAAAAAACAAAATGGTTCTATAATGCGTCAATGAACGAACAACTTGAGCGGTAGGGATTTTATCATACAAGTGCTCCAAACGTGACCACTGTCAGGTGGTCAAGTCAGGGGGCTACTTGTCAGAGTGCCCATGCTTCAGAGCCATATTTGACATTTGTCATCACTGTAGCTTCCGCTATTCTAACATTGGTTCACAGACTTATCTTCCTTTTCTTCCAAAAAACACCCTGGGCCTCTGCACCGTCCTTGCAAATAACACTATCTAGGTAAGTAGAGCTATTCACTTGATCGATCTTCTTATTATCTAACATCACGCTTTCGCCTTCACTTACTCCTAGTCTCATCGACTTTGTCTTTTTGACATTAATATTTAACCTATTCTTGCTCCTTGAATCCTCAAAACCTCTAAAAGCTCATTCATTTTCAAAATCAAATAAAAAAATCATTTTTTTTTCAACTGAAAGTAAGGAGCAACATTAAAACTTAAAACGAACAGAGATTATTACGTATATGAAGGGACTCACCCCCTAGTCCATACCTCGCTCTTTGCGCTAAAGTCCAAATTTTGTTCCAGTTCTTTCAGAATGACGCCTGAATCGCAAAGGCCGTTTAATTAGAATGAATAGCTCTTTTGAAAGTACTAATCAAAACTTTAGCGTAAAGAGCGAAGTATTGACTAGGGGGTGAAGCCCCTCATATACGTAATGATTTCTATTCATTTTAATGTTATTCCTTACTTTAAGTTGAAAAAAAACTTGTTTTTTTTATTAAATTTCTGATCGTTTTTTGAAATAATGCTGGGAAATCCGGCGCCTCCTTCATAGAAATTTCCCTTCCCCCATGAAAACGTCCTGCATGAAAATATCCTCCTACAGCACCCCATCCCTATACACTATACATAAACAGTGGGCAAAGTTCATAATTTGCAGCCCTTCCCCCGGGGACTGTGGGGGATTAAATCATCCTCAAAAACATAGTTATTAGACTTTTTGACTATGCTGAATAAAATGACTATCTCAAAATTTTTATTGGGTGACTTTGGGAAAACAATGAGCGTGGGAGGGAGCTTAATTGCCCTCCATTTTTCGGTCCCTTAAAAAGGGCACTAGAACTTCAAATTTCCTTTCGAATGATCCCTCTTGCAATATTCTAGCACCATGGGTCGATACGATCACCCTTGAAAAAAAAACAAATAAACTCCCATCCGTAATCTTTCTTCTGGCAAAATTACAAAATTCCACATTTTGTCGATAAGAGCTTGACACATCCACAACAAGGTTCTTTGATACGCTGAATCTGATGATGTGATTTTCATTAAGATTATATGACTTTTAGAGGATGTTGCCCCTTTTTTGAAAATAACGCAAATTTTCTCAGACTCGTAACTTTTGATGGGTGTGGCTAAACCTGATGAAACTTATATATTTGTAATCAGCATAAAATTCAATTCTTTTGATGTATCTATTGGTACCAAAATTATGTTTTTTAGAGTTACGCTTACTATTGAGCTGGGTTACTCCTTACTTACAGTTCGTTACCACGAACTATTTTATACATCTTTATGTATAAACACTCGTTCGAGCTCGCTTAGAGAAATTTGGAAAAAAGCTATTTTCGATAGATAGATTTATAAGTTTCTTCAAAGACAAGATAATCGAACGAAGGATATGTTTAACTACCTTAGTGGGAATTTTAATTTAAACGAAAAATTTAACATCAAGTGGCCCGAATTGAGCCAAATTATACAATTTGGTGATAATCAATGGGCTTAGCACAGCGCAATCTATGCTTAACATTAACCTATCCAGTATAACTAAATCTGTTGACCTCCATGTAAGTCAGCAGAAAATAAAGACGGTAGGGACAAACGGTACTGGCCACACACCTGTCCTTCCATTGCCGCCAAGAAGGAAGCAAGCCATTGGTCGAAGAAGAAGAAGCGAGCAGATTGTCGAAGAATGGGTTATGTAGCATCAAACCCGTCTTGGATCCTTTTAGAGGCTCAGGAGTGATGACAAACACTGCTGGCTTTGATTTCCGAGCAATCGGGGTTGGACCAGTTTGTACCTAGGCAGTTTAATGTTTGGGTATTGCTGCTTGAGTAGAGTGAGGGCTTCCGCCCAGTTTTGCAAACTAAGGCCTTTGGGAAGGGGGATACGAGGTGTGCCGTCATTAGGATTATAATTTTGGAAAGTTCGCAGATGTTATAACTCACCGTCTAATAATTTAAATTATGCAGGAGAGGGGAGTCACATTAGCTCCAAAAGACTTCTTAT
The DNA here is from genome assembly GCF_032884065.1 of Artemia franciscana. Taxonomy (NCBI): domain Eukaryota; kingdom Metazoa; phylum Arthropoda; class Branchiopoda; order Anostraca; family Artemiidae; genus Artemia; species Artemia franciscana. The sequence goes on along the minus strand of NC_088878.1, from coordinate 36,949,272 downwards.
AAAATTCAAAATAGTGGTCTTTATTGTAGTTTTTGTTTGTTTTGACCCCCCTCCACCAGGAAAAATGACCTGACCATAACTACCTGCCAAAGTTTCTACTATTGCCGTTGACGAGGAAACGAGTTGGTGGTTATTGAAAAACCTGGTAATCTACTATCTGTTCAGGTTTGAAGCAACTCGGTGTTTTCTGAAATATATGACAGACGCACAGACTGAGACTGGTGGTCAATCGTTGAGCCATCAACTGTGGAGGGAGCCATCTAGAACTGAACATGCCATCGAACTTTAATGACTACATTGAGCCAAGGTTTTGCAACGAAAAACAAGCAGAAGCAAACGGCTTGACATTATTAAAAAAGAAAATATATAAACAAAACTGTAATGACGACACAATGCTTCGCGCTGGCAAATTCATCCCTAAATATATGTACAATCCCAACACGGTAAACGATCGCAGCTATTCTCAAACCCCTCCCCCTTCCCCCTACGTTAATGACTACATTGAGCCAAGGTCTTGCAACGAAAAACAAGTAGAAGCAAACGGCTTGACATTATTAAAAAAGAAAATATATAAACAAAACTGTAATGACGACACAATGCTTCGCGCTGGCAAATTCATCCGTAAATATATGTACAATCCCAACACGGTAAACGATCGCACCTATTCTCAAACCCCTCCCCCTTCCCCCTACTTTAATGACTACATTGAGCCAAGGTCTTGCAACGAAAAACAAGTAGAAGCAAAAGGCTTGACATTATCAAAAAAGAAAATATATAAACAAAACTGTAATGATGACACAATTCTTCGCGCTGGCAAATATGTACAATCCCAACACGGTAAACGATCGCAGCTATTATCAAACCCCTCCCCCTTCCCCCTATTCTTTATGTTAAAGCCTTTTGTGACGCAAAGATATAGCCTATTGGAAATTGTGTCTACATTTTTTTTTCTTTCTTTTTTTTTTGTAAAATCGCCTTTCGAAACAGAACTGAAAACTTTTTTGTTTAAAGCAGAAACAACTAAATGAATCCTTTCACTTTCCAATAAAAAGGTTAAAATTTATCGTAAAGAGAGAATAGGGTGGCATCTTGTTCATTTTAGAATAATTCTATCTATTCTATATTTGAACATTAATCTTTACTTTTATTTGAAACTGTTATTTTTTTTTTATTCGGTACTTATGTTTTATGGCCAACATACTCAAGAATTGAAGTTAGGTTAATCATAATGAAATAAACCAAAATATGATGAAAACATAATAGTTTAGTAACAAAATTATTGAAACTACAACAAAGAATTTTTGAAGGTGGGCAGACCACATTACATCAAATACAAACTAAACTAACCTAACCGAAATACCAAATAAATATTTAATTAAAAATATATCTACAATGTAGTTTCCCACCGAGCCAAAACTAATATTGCCTCGTATAAAGACCATGAAAACCGGTTATTGTCTCATATTTGCGATGTAAAATCTCAAGAGAACTTGAGTGTGGTGGCATTTAGACACAAGTGCCGTTTATTCTCTTCCAAATATTATTTGAATCTTGTAAGAATAGAAACTCAATCACATTTTATAAAAGGATTCATATACGCCATCTGATAAATTACCGGTTACGTCTAACCTAATTATTGTTTTGAACAAATCACAGCTAGTAAAAGGCTAACGCGTTTGACGATATTCAATATCTCGGGATAAAATAGTGAACTGCTAGTCTTAAGGGGAAGGGATAGAAAATTTTCATATGCATTGAAAACTATTAATCAGTAATAATATCATATTAACAATAATGAAATTTAAAAAAAGGGTAAAGAATACGGTATTGGACTTTGGAGTCCTTACCGGCGGTGCTGATCTACCGTTCTTCTCTTTCAGCCAGGAAGCGCAATGGGGGGTTGGGGGCCAACCATCCTGTGCTTTCACACACCCTTCCTGTTTACCTTCCCCCAGATTTCTCCAGGTACCTGTTTAGATTTGGGTCGAATCTGGCTGAGCTTACAGAGCCACGCTAATGACCCCCGTCCAAAAATAAATAATTGGGTATGAACTAAATAATGGGGTTTCTATGAAATTGAAAACAGACAGAAACTAATTAAAAAAATTCGGTATTTGTCTGCTAAACGAAACACACCCAAGAAGTGAAGTTAGGCCAATCCGAATGAAATATACCAAAACATGATTATAATATAATACTTTAGAAACAAAATTATGGAAACTACACAGGATCGTATCTAGGATTTTTCTTGGGGTGGGGGGGTGTTACAAAAAAAACCATAAAACATATCAAAATGCGTTTATATTCATTTTTATTATTTTTTATGAATTGGACAAGCATTTTTTTTGGGGGGGGGGGGAAACCCCCTAACACTTTTTACTCCAAAGTTTGACAGGTTGTTTGTAAATGTAGCGACAGAGCATATAGGCAAATTGTTATATAGGCTAAATCTTTAAGATTTCGGTCCTTCACTGGATCTTTTGCATCTTTCGCTATCGATGAAAGCATAAATTCAACTTGCTATGAAAATTACGCTATCACACCTCTTTTAAGCTAAGTTGTGACAAAAAACAAAGTTTCACAAGTTGTCGGTATGTGCTATCGGGACATTTAGGCTTGAGGAAAACGCTAAAGTTTGGGCCATCCACTGGATACTCTCTTTTATGGTATATTTTTGGGAAAGTGAGATTTAAATCTTTCTTGTAAATTTTCCTCTCTAAAATAAGTAGATCTTCATTTTAGAGGCATATTTAAGGGGATCGCCAAAAAGAATCAGACTGTCTCGTCCATTGTAAACTATTTTAATTTGTGTGGCCAAACTATTTACAATTTATTGGTCGTTCTTGCCAAAACTTGTAGAGCATGGATAATCGATCCACATAAACGGCAGAAAACTAAAAGCTTACATCTACTCTCCCTGAAATCTTAAAAAAAAAACCTGTAACTTCTCTTGTTTTATACCGGAGATAGATATATTTAGTTTTAGAGAAATTTACATTATTAGGAAGTGTAAATTGTCTTTTTTCGATCAAAAGGAGCATATATGTCTTTTCAAAATACAGGATAGGGTTGTCCCTAAAAACGTTCTTGTATACCTGCTAGGAAAATACTAAAAATTACCTCAAAAGAAATATCATTTGATCGATTCGATAACTCTTTGAATCTTCTGTAGTGCAACTCATTTTGATTGAAAACTTAGACGACAAAATTCCATTGTCTTTTCAATCAAGTGGTGCTGTGGTGCTGTCTTTTCAATCAAGTGGTGCAATCTTCTGTGGTGCAACTCATTTTGATTGAAAACTTAGACGACACAATTCCATTGTCTTTTCAATCAAGTGGTGCTGTGGTGCTGTCTTTTCAATCAAGTGGTGCAATCTTCTGTGGTGCAACTCATTTTGATTGAAAACTTAGACGACAAAATTCCATTGTCTTTTCAATCAAGTTGCCAATTCTCAAAAGGTTTCAATAATAACTAGTCCTTGGGAAAATCTGCTAATGAACCCTTCGCCTTTTGAGGCAGTCAGCCGACATTGATGCTCACAATGATGATGATGCCACAAAAATGATGTTTAAGGTACCGAATCCTCCTAAAAAGAATAGCAATATTACTTTATTTTAATCTATTGTAAAGACAATTTTTTCCACAGTTTTATTGTTTTAGTTATTGTGACTGTCATTTTTCAGCTAGAAAAACTTATTATTCCAGCGTGCGAGAATATTTTCTTCATCGATTGGATGAGAATCCAACTATAAAAGAGAAATCCGTCATCTGTCAAAACTTATACCCAGTTGATTTTATCTCGATCATCAAGATTTAATAATATTTATAACTCTCTAGCATATTAATGTTATTATCAAGGGTGTGAATTAGGGAGAGCGTAGGTAGCAATCGCATTATTCCTCAATTTGGAAAAAACACCACTCTCTCTTATGACTTTACACTCATTAAAATAATGTTTATTTGTATGCCTAAGTTGTTAAGATAATTTTAATAGTACACTGAAAGTTACTAACATCCCATCTTGTGCAAGACTATGAAAAGCGTTATAGATTAGTTTGTTGTTGTGAGGTTACGTACTCACTTTTGACACCTAAATCATTATTCTTGTTTGGTATACTTGGCTTTTGTGTTTTCAGTAAAGCGCTAGTTTTTTATAGACCTACTAACATAGGGAAATATCACCAGTTGGTTTATTTGCACTATTTTAGCTTTATATGTCAGATAGGCTGTAAAGTAATAGTTTTTGTTCATTTTAAGTTTCAGCTTCGCTCTTTACTTCCCTCGAAAAAATTAAGTTTATTTACATTAATCTATCAGTATAATCTGGTGCTTTAGGTTATTTTCAAGGTTTTATAAATTTGCAAGTAATTCCTTCAGTCGTCCAAGACATGTCCAATAGAATAACAGAAAAATTGAAGCCTCGTTCAGCTTATTGCAAGTACCTAAAATTTTTACTGCGTATGTCTTTAGGGTGGATACGATCCCCCAGAGCCCATGGTCAAGGTTTGTCAGTTATGCCCCGGGGCATATAAGCTTTTTATGGAACAGCTGGTCGTATAAGCTTTGGAGTGGATGGAGCTCATTTGATTGGAAACTGGAAGTTTTAGTGCCCTTTTTAAGAGTAAAAATTAATGGAGGGAAATCAGCCCTCCCCCCAGCCTACCATTCCCCAAAACATATCGGACCGAAATTCAGCTTATTGCATTCAGCTTTGTTCAGCTTATTGCAAGTAACTAAAATTTTTACTGCGTATGCCGCTCCACGAAAGAAATTCCTCATTGCTAAACCATTATAATATGCATGATCCTCTGGATATGATACCTGAGGTGGAAAAGTCGGCAAGGTCTAAGTCCCTTCGTAAACTGGCAAGTTTCTTACCTGTACATATTTTGTGTGATTGCGATTTTTGAAGATGAGTTGTATTAGAAGTCACATTATTATTTTTTCTTTTTATTTTACTCCACTTTTTCATGTTGTATGAGTGGGCATCAATAAATTACTTACTTACTTACTATGCTTATTCAAAAAAGTAACTACGATTAATTACAATAAGCTCTTCTGAATGTGGGGCTTTCCTCTTAAGGTTCTGAAACGCCATCTCGGTCCTTAGTTAATGTAGAGAGTGTTACATGCGAAGGCCGTTGTTATCTATAATAACCTAGAGGTTAATCTCCTATTGAAGCCAAAAAAGGAAGATGACTTTTTTGATGTAATGATCGCTAAACGAGCAACAGTATCGATACGAATAGTCATGTGTCTGTTGATAAACATTACTGTGAATTTAGATAATAGGTAAGCTGGAACAGGAGGCATTTTTTTTTTTTTTTTTTTAAGAAATACAGTAGGGTCAAGGCCTCCTGCAAGTGCTTATCTGTCTTAATTACTAAACTAGGAACACTGTTTCTTCTTCTTATCAAATAATTACCCTTAACATTTATATCGCCCTTATTTTGCCTTTATATTAATTAATTTATTAATTACCATAGCGTTTAATTACCATTATAGGCTAATTTGGTACTTATCGGTTATATGATAGACACTCGGGAAGTGAAGCTCAATTAATGCTAATGAAATGAAACAAAATATGATGAATATATAATAGTTTAGAAACAAATTTGGGCTGTATATTTGTACATTAGGGGTGGGGGTAGGGGTAAAGCATGACATGTTTTAAATGCGTAAACTAACCATTGCTGTATTTAATATATGCTGTGCTTTACCACCACCACCCTCAAATGTGCTAATATATAGTCTTAACTTTTGATAAAGCTAATGAAATAAAACAAAATATGATGAGAATATCGTTTCTATCACTAGTCGAAGCAACTAACCGGTTATTATCCCATCTAATCTTTGCCATTCAAATGATCGACAGTATAAAGTAGTTACTCGGCCAGTTTCTTGTGTCGGAATTTTATGGTGTCTATTATGTAACCGATAATTACCGCTAATTCTTCTATCATGTGTTTTACTCGAAGATTTAATCTTGTCCAGAGGCAGACTGGGCAAGGGGATGAGGGGGGGGGGGGGCAATTACCCCTGGGCTGGTTGGTTTTGCGTCAAATTTGGTTGGTTTCGAGTCGTTTTTTTTTTTACGTACATAAGTGCAGTTGACAATATGTTAAAAAAAGTTTCTGCTTGACAATTTTTCAGCTGTCTTGTAGGTGTATGTATAGGTTTAGCATAATTTCCAGGATCCTGCCCTAGGAAGGGACGGATGCTGCTGTCAAACAGGTTCGTTCGTGGGCTGAAATCTGATAAATATATAATATATCAATGTCTTTATATAAATATATAATATGATATATCGATACATAATAAATAAGTATATCAAGGCCCTTTCTTATTAAACACGAAAAAAACTAATTTCTTCTATAAGGAGGGCCATAGGTAAGGCCGCCTAAACCAAATGCGCCCTTAGCTTTTTACTACAACTCTGCCTTTGATCTTGTCCCATCTAGTAAGGGGCATGTCCAAGCTGGGCTGGATAAAGATCAAATGAAACTGCATAAAGGGCAAACGAAACAAATAGAAAGGGCCCTACGTTAGCAGCAAAATTGACAAAAAATTGAAATATAAAACAAATTGTTATTGACAATAAGGGATGAATTATGAATTATTCATATAATTAAAAATATATAAATTTTAAAATTGCATTTCCGGATGAAATTTATTAATACTTTTATTATTATATAACATAACTCTATAATATAGAAAACTGAAACCAAATTTATCGAACCTAATTGGGATAATCCTATACTAGAGTGATTTTGCACGTGAACTTCTTTGCGTACGTAAAATAATATGCCGGTATATTTTATTTAAACATTTAAAACGTAGAGGGTTCCACAATTAAAATCCAATTGGGCCCCAGGCCCATTCTATCCCGGCCTGTTCCAAGGGTTAGTTGCCTTCCCCAGAAGATTGTAACTTCACACTATTTACAGGGGATGAAACTTGCTAATGGGTGGGTGCACCCCCCCCCAAAAAAAAATTCTATATCCGCCACTGAATTTAGTTTTATCGTCAGCGGTTTACGAATTTTTTGCTCTCAGCTGCTGATAACTATTCTTGTCAGTTTCGTGAAGCTATGAAAGTCCCTCCTCCTCTTCACTAGGTGGCCTCTATGCGAAGGCGGGTGTTTGGCTATGGCTTGCATTAAAAACAATAAATTGGATATATCAGACTCCTTGCGATTAAAAGTAACTAAAGTTGAAGTTTAAAATCAGCTATCGGAGGGCAACTAGGCCCCCTCCAATGCCCCTTTTTTCTCAAAATCGTCCGATAAAAACTTTGAGAAAGCCATTTAGTCAAAAAAGCAAAAATTAATATGCAAATTTTTTTTTAATTATTCATGTACGATAAGCCAAAATCAAAATCCACATTAATTCAAAAACGTTCAGAGATTAAATAAAACAAACAAGTTTTTTTTAACTGAAAGTAAGGAGCGACACTAAAACTTAAAACGAACGGAAATTATTCCGTATATGAAGGGGGCTGTCCCCTCCTCAACGTCCTGCTCTTTACGCTAAAGTTTGACACTTTGTAACAGTTCTACTTTTAAAAACAATAAAAAACTTTAACGTAAAGAGCGGGGCGTTGAGGAGGAGACAGCCCGCTTCATATACGAAATAATTTCCGTTTGTTTTAAGTTTTAATGTCGCTCCTTACCACCAGTTAAAAAAACTTGTTTTTTTAATTTAATTCTTATTAAACGTCCCTTGTGTTACAGGAGTCATTCTCAAGTAATTAGAAAAAGGTCAAGCTTAAGTGTAAAGAACGAGTTTTTGAGGGGGGGGGGGGTAACCTCCCTCATATCCATATTAATTTCGGTTCATATTAAGTAGTAATGCTGCTCCTTACTTTCTGTTTTAAAAACTTATTTTTTTAACTAAATTCTTTTTTAAATTTGATTGTTTTATTTTGTTTTTGGTTTACTTTTAAAGTCATTGATTTTGAAAAGATCATTCGAGCTATCATAGGCTTAAGAATTGTTTTAATGATTAATTTTTTTATGTGTTACACGTTTTTTATAATATTTCATATGTTATATATTTTACGTTTATACATTTTTATGTGGTTATACATCTCACCTTGTAAGCAAGGAGAATATATTCTTGCGGCCTCTAGATTTCGAAAAATATCCTTTTTGGAGTTTTACTGAAGAGTACCCCTTTTATCGGTGTTTTCATTGACAAAAATCGATGAGAACAAAATTCCCCCTCCCCCTACCTTTGATCTGCAAAAAGATATTTTGCTCCTCTCCCAATATTTTTCATTTGACACCACTGAGGTTTACAAACCTGAAAACCACCTACTTATGTTTGGTGAACTACCTCTTTTTTCTCCTTTTTATCAAAGTTTGTTTTGTTCTAGTATGATCATCTTATTATATTTTAAGTTTATTATTTCCAAAGCATTACTATTACGAGGCCAGGTGGGCCAAAATTAGACTTCAGAGCCAAGCATAAAACAATCACAAAAAAATATTGATGATTGGTAAAAAAAATGGACAAGTCAACGTGATAAAAAGAATAAAGCAATCAAAGTAGTAGAATTTTAAAGATGTTAAACCGTTAATAAAAACAAAAAAGAAAATAAACGAGGAAACTGGCATAAGTAGCAAAAAGAGGAAACAAAGAAAACTTAAAACATACTTTTTTTCCCTTTAAGTTTGCTGTGTTTCGCAAAAATAAAAAATAATAATATAGTTTCATAAAATAATTACATGTAAAATATTTTGAATTATTCCAACGCATAGCTCTATGAAGGATCACAATTCTCCGACGCTACATATGTTTGAAAAACATGTTTTTAAAGATGTTGAGGACTTGTAAATCATATTTCTAGATTCTGAAAATTATAAAAAAATAAAGGGAACATAAAAGATTTTTTGATGTGCTCTAGCAATGATTGATAGCTCCAGCTTCAGACCTTCGTGCATTTGTTATCATGTCACATTTCCATTGTTTTTTGTTTAGTTTATATTTTTGAGTTTTATATCACAAGTCCATGCTCAAGGCTCCAAAATGATTCTGCGCTCAATTTTTTTACGTTCCTAGTTTCATTAGTTTATTGCAGCAAATAACTTCTTTGATAACACAGCTTCTCCATTCACAAAGTGAATAGAAAAGATAATAAAGAGTAAAACTTCGTAATTTATACAGATGAAATCAAAATTGTTAAATTTCCATCGTCTTAATTAGAAGTTCTATCCGTTTTTATGCTTTCTAATCAATTAATTATAATTTATATTCACTTATTGACATTTCATTTTATTATATTTTATTATGTTTCAGTATATTTTTCGTTTTATATTCATTTACTTTCTTTTTATTTCATTTCAGTTTGTTTCGCAATATGATTTGATTTTCATTCAACCATTATTTTGCAGTTGAAACGAAAAACTGCTACGCATAAAAGTGCTTACGCTACATAAAAGTGCTTACGCTTAATTCTAAGTATCGATTGTATATCGTAATATATTTATACTGAATCATGAGTTAAGGATAAAATAAGGAATCGTTTAATGGAGTGATTCTCCTTAATGGATATTATTTAAGTGGATAGCTCGCTGGATTTGAAATCCTTTGCCCGAAGGGCAAGGGTTCGATTCCTGGTGTCGCCAGTCATTTTGTTTGGGACGGGGGTCAGTGACGTGACTCTGTAAGCTAGCCAGAGCCGATCCAGCTCTAAATAGGTACCTGAAGAAATCTGGGGAAGGTAAACAGAGGATGCACAGGATGAAAACGGAAGGGGGATGGCTGCCCCCCGTCCCCCTATCGCACTTCCTGGCTGAAGAGCCTTATCAGGACCGACGGTTTGGACTTTAAGGATTCTAGTACCATATCCTTTACCTTACCTTATCTTTTCCATTCATTGAATAAAATCACTAATTTCCACAAAGGCTGCCTGACAAGGAGGGGAGTGATGAAAAAAAAGTCTAAAGGTTTAATCATTAGAACATTGAACTAGTAAGCATTTAAATACACATTTAAAATAATTTTAAAACAATATTAAACATAACAACTACTTATAAACAAAAAATACAGAAAAGAAGAAAAAAGAGAGCGACAGAGGGAAAGAAATAGAGTTCATTAAAATATAACAAACGCACAAATCAAATCAGCTTACGAGTGACTTTACAGGCCCTGCAAAAAAATAATAGAATATAAAATAAACAGATATGTAATAAAATTAAAAATTAAAATATGTAATAAAATAAACAAAATATATAAATAAATAAACATATTATAAAATAAAAAATAGAAATAATACAATATGTAATAAAATAAATATATAAATAAATAAATATATAATAAAATAAAAAATAAAATAATATTACAAAATACAGATGTAAAAATTTTCAGTTTATAACTATCCTTTAAAAGATCAACCAACAGACACTTGAAGGTACCAAAAGAATCACAGCCCCATGCCATTGGTGGAGATTATCATTAGATAGCCTCCTTTTTTTTATTAACGTAACACTTCATGCATTTACTGAAATTACAGGTATAACCATGAACCGTTATGAATGCCCGCCTTAAATCTTTAAATTTTTTCTTTTTTTTCAGGTAGTCACTAATGTAGTTATGGCATGGTAGTGAAGCCAACCGTCAATCATGGTAAGATATCAAATGACAAAAAAAAAACAATTTTTTTTTCAACTGAGAGTAAGAAGAAACAAAACAAACATTAGCTATTCCGTACATATGGGGAGATGCTCCCTCCTCAATACCTCGCTCTTTAAGCTAATATCCTTTATTATTAAAAAAAAACCTCTTATTCTAATTAAACGATCCTTGTCTTTCAGGAGTCATTCTTAAACAATTGGACAAAAAGTCAAATTGTAGCGTAAAGAACGAGTTATTGGGAAGGGGTTTTCCGGCTCCACAAAGTTTAATTCCAGGTATGTGCCTCAATGTTTAGCTGAAAAAAGGGGTATGCCCAGGAGCATACCTAGGATGACGTCCAAAAGAGGGGCCCACACAAGTGTACGCATAATCTGTCTTCAAAGGAAGGGGGATAATTCGAAAAAAACAAAAACAGGTGAATAAAAAAATATTGGGAAAAGAATAAAGTAATGTCAACTATAAAACTTATATTATTGCTCGAGAATGGATAATCTATGTATATAAAAATAAGTTGTTTGTTTGTGTGTCTGTCGACTGACGTCATATTTGTGTGTCGACTGACGTCATGTTTGCCGACTGACGTCATTATAAGGATTGAGCTGTATGTCGTCATGAAGTTGTTTGTTGACGTCATGTTTGTCGACTGACGAAATTACAGACCGGGACACCGGGACACAAATGACGACCGGGACACCGGGACACAAATGACGACCGGGACACAGGGAATATAAATGACGACCGGGACGCTCAAAGAGAAATTACAGACTGGGACACTGGGACACAAATGACGACCGGGATACTGGGAATATAAATGACGACCGGGACACAGGGACACAACTACAACGGGGACGCCGGGGGCACAGGGGTACATATAAATGACGACGGGGACACAGGGAATGTTCGATTAGCAATCACCATCAACAACGCTCAAGGGCAATCATTAGAATAATGAGGTATAGATCTGAATACGGATTGTTTTTCCCATGGACAATTTTATGTTGCATGTTCAAGAGTCGTAAACCTGACAATCTATTTATATGCACAGACAATGGGACATCGAAGAATGTTGTATATTCGGAAGTTTTACGTAGTTAAAAACACACACACACATATATATATATATATATATATATATATATATATATATATATATATATATATATATATATATATATATATTACGCGCCATTGTATTTGTGTCTCTGTGTCCCACCTGTGGATATAGATAGATATATGTTTTTAACTACGTAAAACTTGCGAATATACAACATTCTTCGCTGTCCCATTGTCTGTGCATATAAATAGATTGTCAGGTTTACCGACTCTTGATCATACAACATATAATTGTCCATGGGAACCCGGTCGTCATTTGTGTCCCGGTGTCCCGGTCTGTATATAGATTCGTTTTTGAATTGGTCTTTTTTTTAGTTTTTTACCTTTTTTTTAGTTATACCTCATGATTCTAATGATTGCCCTTGAGCTTTGTTGATGGTGATTGCTAATCGAGCATTCCCTGTGTCCCCGTCGTCATTTATATATCCCCCTCTGCCCCCCGGCATCCCCGTTGTAGTTGTGTCCCTGTGTCCCGGTCGTCATTTATATTCCCTGTGTCCCGGTCGTCATTTGTGGCCCGGTGTCCCGGTCTATACATTCGTTTTTGAATTGGTATATGATGAAATAAATTTTTGTGTTGTTCCCCTTTTTTCTTTTTAGTTTTTTTTTGGTTTTTACCTTTTTTTAGTTTTTTTACTTTCTTTTCTTTTTAGTTTTCTCTGTAGTTTTTACCTTTTTATTTTTTTTTATTTTTATTTTTTTTTAGTTTTGTTTTTCTCCTTTATTTTTCAGTTTTTCTCCTTTTTTCTTTTTTTCCTTTTTTAGTTTTTTATTAGTTTTTATTTTTTTTTTCTTTTTAGTTTTTTTTTTTGTAGTTTTTGCCTTTTTTAGTTTTTTTTTTTTAGTTTTTTCTTTTTAATTTTTTTTTGTAGTTTTTACCTAGCCAAGGTTCGAACCTGCAACCTCCCGGACCCAGAACCTGGAAAATAACGCGTTACCACTACTTCGGGCTTGAATACATTCGTTTTTGAATTGGTATATGATGAAATAATTCAGACGTCATATGCGGACAGACAGACATAACACACATACAACTTATATATATATATATATATATATATATATATATAATATATATATATATATATATATATATATATATATATATATATATATATATATATATATATATATATATATATATATATATATATATATATATTCACAGATGGGACACAGGGACACAACTACAATGGCGCGTAACTAATATGGCACGTAACGACTTACGCGCGCGGGGGGGGGGCTTTGGCTTGGGGGGCGCGAAGCGCCCCCACCAACTAGGTCTATATATAAAAATAAGTCATTATAAGTATATAAGGCTTTGTATATGACGTCATTATCAGTATATAAGGGGGCGATACAAAGAGGAATCTCAGTATAAATCCAACAATGGCAGAAGAAACAGCCGAGGAAGCGGCTCGAAGAGTCAGTGCCAAAAGGCTTGCGGCTAAAAGAGAAAGTAAGAAAAGAAAGCGTATCGAGGAATCACAAGAACAACGCGAAAACAGGGTTGAGGCTCATAGAGAAATTGCCGAAAAAAATCATGCCGAGGAATCACAAGAACAACGTGAAAACAGGCTTGCGGCTCAAAGAGATAATGCCAAAAGAAAGCGTGCCGAGGAACCACAAGAACAATGTGAAAACAGGCTTGCGGCTTAAAGAGATAATACCAAGAGAAAGCGTGCCGAGGAATCACAAGAGCAACTTCAAAATTATCGCCTGGCAGCCAGGTACAGCCCAGTCGATGATTATAGCTTGAGTAGATGTGTTCAAATCGGGACTATGTCTAAAATTTGACACCTATTGCAAGGCCTTGAAATTTAATGGTGAAACAATGGCAATGTGTTGCGCCTCAGGAAAAGTTAAACTTCCTCGACTGGCTGCACCACCAGAGCCATTGAAGACTTTATGATGTTACAGACCGGGACACCGAGACACTGGGACACAAGGAATATAAATGACGACCGGGACACTCAAAGAGAAATTACAGACCGGGACACAAATGAAGACCGGCACACAGGGAATATAAATGACAACCAGGGCACTCAAAGAGAAATTACAAACCGAGACACCGGGACACAAATGACTACCGGGACACAGGGAATATAAATGACGACCGGGACACAGGGACACAACTACAACGGGGACGCCTGAAGGGCACAGGGGGGATATATAAATGACGATGGGGACACAGGGAATATTCGATTAGCAATCATCATCAACAAAGGTCAAGGGCAATCATTAGAAAAGTGCGGTATAGATCTGAATACGGATTGTTTTCCCATGGACAATTATATGTTGCATGTTCAAGAGTCGGTAAACCTGACAATCTATTTATATGCACAGACAATGGGACAGCGAAGAATGTTGTATATTCGAAAGTTTTACGTAGTTAAAAACATATATATATATATATATATATATATATATATATATATATATATATATATATATATATATATATACATGTATATATAGGTGGGACACAGCGACACAACTACAATGGCGCGTAACGACTTACGCGCGGGGGGGTCTAGGGGGGCGAAGCGCCCCCACCAACTAGGTGTTAGTATCATACCATCATACCACCAACAGCTAGTATCATATAAATCATAATGTTTAACTGCGAAATATCCGTTGCAGAGGGTATGGAGGTCAAACATGGTATTCTCAGACCGGCTAAAGAACCTTTTGTCCCCTTTTACTTAATAACAAAGGCATAGCCATTGTAATAATTACGGTAATCTTTATTATGGATTCTGCTCTTGATAGCATTAATCGAGAAAAAATTCTAATGAAAGAACAGAGTGACATTAAAACTAAAAAAAGAAGTAAAATATCTTACCTACAAATAAGTGACATTAAAACTGAAAAATGAGGGAGTGATATTAAAAATAAAAAGACGTAACATATGGTTATATCATAGAAACAAGTATAGTTTTAGCCATACTCTCAATAACGCGTAAGTTGTTATTTGTTTAGCGTAAAGAGCAGGGGTTTGCAAGGGCTAGGTCCTTTTAATGTTATTCTTGTTGTTTTGCACCACAAAATGACGGAAATTGACATTTTCCTTTGTTACTCATAATAGCCACTCTACTTTAAAATTCCCGGTGATTGAGCCCTCTTCCGATATGCTACAATCCCTGACTCGATGCGATAATCCCCGGGGAGTAAAATAGAACTAAAGAATCGAAGGTAAAATTCTAGACAAGCTACTTTTTTCTATCTTCGAAATGGGTTAGGTTAGGAAAACGAAGCTTTCAGTAATGAATCTAGGGCAAAAACATACCCCGGGAAGGTATAGAAAAGCTACTGTGTCAATTCTCTTTTGATTTCTAAAGTCTTAGAAATTCGCTTACTTGGCAGGTACCTACAGTACAAATGCTTATTACCTCAATTTTCAGTTTTCCGTTCCTTTTTCTCTGGTCTTAGTTCTGAAAATAAATTACTGTTATTAAAGTAGAATTTTAAGCTATATCAATCGTTTTTTTCTGAATTTAGGAAATATGTTTGTAGATCTTTGAAACCTCTTATATTGGGATTGAGCAAAATTATAAAGCTAAAAACAATTTTCTTGTGTTTCATTTAAGCAAGACAATCTATTTTGCAAAATTCACTTTTATAACCCAAAGATTTTTAAAGGTCATCAAAGGTCAGTACGCTTTAGATGGAGAAGGAGTGGAGGTAGATGGTAGTAGGGGAGTTAGATGGAGAAGGAGTAGAAGGTAGAAGGAGTGGATGATTCGAAACACCCTCCGAGGACATGCTTTAGTCTGTAGATCCATCCCTGAAAGTTTCATTTTCCTAACCTAACTCGTTTTCAAGACAGTAAAAAGTAGTTTGTCTAGAATTTTACCGCAACGAATAAAATGTATCCGTGATCATTCTTCTTGTATGCATATATAAATTTTTATATACCACATTGATGGGAAAAGGATTGAAACCTCTGCAGCAGAGTTTTTCAACAAATTTGATGTGTTTTTCATCAACCCGTTTTTAAGGGTTTTTCCCTCCTTTTCTAAACTATGCAAATTTCTTTATGCTAATAAGTTTTACTGATCCTTTATGATAATCACGATAGTTCTTTTGGATAATATTGGTAAATTTGATGAATTTTACTGATTTGGAATCAGCAAGAAAAGCCAGCATTTTCCACGGATGTGTTGTTATCAACAACCCTTTTATTAGTTTAAATGCAATAAACCTGTGTCATCTTTACTTTTAGTTTGTTACCACGAACTGTTTGAAAGATTGGGCTGCACGGAGTGATCTTAAGGGCTGCACGGTTTGAAAGATTGGGCTGCATGGGCTGATCGTAAGGACTGCACGGTTTGAAATTTTGGGCTGCACGGTTGATTGTAAGGTCTGTACGGTTCGAAAGATTGGGCTGCACGGGCTGATCGTAAGGTTATAACGGTTTGAAAGATCGGGCTGCACGGGCTGATCGTAAGGACTGCACGATTTGAAATTTTGGGCTGCACGGGCTGATTGTAAGGTCTGTACGATTCGAAAGATTGGGCTGCACGGGCTAATCGTAAGGGTTTCACGGTTTGAAAGATTGGACTGCACGGGCTGATCGTAAGGGCTGAACGCTTACCAGTACATCATCTTCAGCTAATAAATATGTTTGTTTTCTTCCTTTTCTTATTAAGTGTAGTTCTAAGGCTGGTATTGAATCACAGTTTTTGAAAATAGATATACGCTCCCGCTTCTACCTACAAGTCCACCGGCCCTTTTCCATAATGACCAATGCAAATCTATACACCACTGTACTTAATAAGGTGTAACAAAAATACTCGATTAACCAGTGTTTTCCATATTTAACCAATGCAAAATCTATACATTTATTTTATTTTTGTCTATACATATCTATACATTTATTTTAATCTATATATTTTTGACCAATGCAAATCTATACACCACTGTACTTAATAAGGTGTAACAAAAATACTCGATTAACCAGTGTTTTCCATATTTAACCAATGCAAAATCTATACATTTATTTTATTTTTGTCTATACATATCTATACATTTATTTTAATCTATATATTTTTGACCAATGCAAATCTATACACCACTGTACTTAATAAGGTGTAACAAAAATACTCGATTAACCAATGTTTTCCATATTTAACCAATGTAAAATCTATACCTTTATTTTATTTTCGTCTATACATATCTATACATTTATTTTAATCTATATATTTTTGACCAATGCAAATCTATACACCACTGTACTTAATAAGGTGTAACAAAAATACTCGATTAACCAGTGTTTTCCATATTTAACCAATGCAAAATCTATACATTTATTTTATTTTTGTCTATACATATCTATACATTTATTTTAATCTATATATTTTTGACCAATGCAAATCTATACACCACTGTACTTAATAAGGTGTAACAAAAATACTCGATTAACCAGTGTTTTCCATATTTAACCAATGCAAAATCTATACATTTATTTTATTTTTGTCTATACATATCTATACATTTATTTTAATCTATATATTTTCGACCAATGCAAATCTATACACCACTGTACTTAATAAGGATGTAACAAAAATACTCGATTAACCAGTGTTTTCCATATTTAATATCCATTCTAGATATCAAAAATAGTTATAGAAAAGGGGCTGATTGGTTTCCAATCACTTTTGACTTAAAAAAGGACTAGAATTCTCCATTTCTGATCGAGTGACCATCCTCCAAAGGTTCTACGGCCACGAGAAATGGGTTAAGGAAGAGGAATGGGCAGCCCCCTCCTATACTACTACTACTACTAATAACTCACTGCAGCACCAAGCCGCCTGAGGCCAACACAGCTACGCACGCTCCTCCTCCAACCTAATCTATTTAAAGCCTCCCTCTTTACACCCTCCCAGGAAGTTCCCATTTCCTTTAAATCCTTATTTATGACATCCTCCCAACCCAGACAAGGACGACCTGCTTTCCGTGTAGCCCCAGACGGTTGGCCAAAAAGGACAATCTTCGGTAATCTGTCATCCTTCATCCGTAGAACGTGGCCTAGCCATCTCAACCTTTCTTTCATTATAGCCCCAGAAAGCGGGATTGAACCACACTTTTCGTACAACCTACTGTTTGAAATACGGTCAGTCAGCCGGGTACCCAGAACAATCCGTAGGCAATTTCTCTGGAAAACATCTAGTAAATTTTCATCTGCTTTTCGCTTTCCATGCTTCAGAGCCATATTTGACCACTGTCATCACTGTAGCTTCCAATATTCTAATCTTGGTTTGTAGGCTTATCTTTCTATTCTTCCAAACTTTTTTTTAACTGTGAAAAAACACCCTGAGCTTTAGCTATTCTACTTTTAACATCTTCACTGCTCCCACCATCTTTACTAATAATACTACCAAGGTAACTGAAGCTCCCAACCTGATCAATCTTTTCGTTACCTAAGGTCACCTGCTCATCTTCACTTATTCCTAACCTTAGTGACTTAGTCTTCTTAACATTAATTTTCAAGCCTATTTTAGCACCCTGAACTCGTAAATCCTCTAAAAATTCATTCATTTTGCTCACACTTTCATCTAATATGCTTAAATCATCAGCATAATCTAAGTCCAGGAGCGTTCTTCCTCCCCATTTGATTCCATGGTCTCCAATTGCCTTTCCTGTGCTCCTTAAGACGAAGTCCATCAAAATGATCCATATAAAGGGGGATAGAACACAACCCTGCTTAACTCCTGATTTAATACAAAACCAGTTGCTAACCTCATTTCCTACCTTAACCGCAGCAGTATTATTCTCGTACATAGCGCAAATCACTTTAATGTATTTTTCTGGTATACCATATAACGATAAGACCTTTGTTAACGCTGTTCTATCAACAGAATCGAAAGCTTGCTCATAATCGATAAAACTAAGGACCAAAGGTGTTTGACAACGAAGGGACTTCTCAATTATTAACCTAAGAGTGAAAACATGGTCGACACATCCTCTACCTTTTCTAAAACCGCATTCTTCTTCCCTTAAAACTTTGTCTACAGCATGTCTCAGTCTAAAAAGTATCATATTACTCAGTAATTTGCTACCTACAGAGACCAGACTAATGCCTCGATAATTCCGACATTCACTCTTGTCACCTTTCTTATACAGTGGTTTAATTAAGGTTTTCCTAAAATCATTGGGTACTTCCCCTTTTTCAAAAATCATGTTCATAATCTTCAGTAGCTTATTCCTAACCTCAGAGCCACCATATTTAAGGAACTCATTAATCATACTATCAGCACCTGGGGCCTTATTATTTTTTAATCCTTCTAGTACTGTCGCTAATTCTTCCTCACTAAACAAATCTTCCTTCACATCCAAGGTATCACAAACTTTTTCATTTTCATCTATATCTTTTCCTGCAACTGTATCTCGGTTTAGCACATTCTCAAAATGTTCCACCCATCTTTCTTTAACTTTTTCCTTATCACTAATTGTGACCCCATTTCTATCTTTAACTGGGACTAGTCCGGATCGGCTACTCCCTTTCAATTTATTAACATGCCAGTATAATATTTTACTATTATGCCGTCTAGCCGCATCTTCCAGATCCTCAGCAATTTTATCCATCGCCTCCATTTCACATCTCCTTAGTTCATATTTTAATGCTTTCTCCACTTTCTTTACATTCCTTTTGTTTTCATACGACCTATCGCTCAGATAATTCTTATACAAACCCCTTCTACTCTCTATTAAACCTAAAGCTTTTTCACTTATATTCCTAGTTGCTGTCTTAGCACTCTTCCCTAGGACACCATCAGCAACTTCACAAATTGTTTTTCTGAAATTATTCCATCCATCTTCCACATTGTCAAATTTTAAACCCTCAAGTTTAGTACTCAACTGTTCCTGGAATTTTTTTCTCAAATTTTCATCCTGAAGTCTACCAACATCATAACTTCCCGGGAGGGAGTTACTCTTCCGAAATTTCAGCTTTAAATTAACCTTAGACACTACTAGATGGTGATCTTTACTTTTAACATCAATAACGGCACTCCTATACACCCTAGTATCTTGTATTGATCCTGCTAGTCTTCTGTTTACAATAACATAATCAATAAGGTTTGCTGTCTTACCATCACGTGAATACCATGTCAACTTATGGGCCATTTTGTGACCAAACACCGTATTGGTTATAACTAGGTTGTTATACCTACAAAATTGCAAAAGCCTATAGCCATTACTGTTTTCTTTTCCTACACCAAAATTACCTAGGCTAGGATACCATCTATCCCTATTTCTACCAACCTGGGCATTAAAATCTCCTAGCAAAAACACCATATTTCTACCTGGTACCCTGTCTATTTGCTCCTGTAATTGTAAGTAAAATTCATCTGAGTCACTAGTATCTCCATCAGTTGGTTCAATGGGGGCATATACGTTGGTTCAATAGCCCCCTCCTATGCGAAACAAATTCTGCTCATTTTGGGGTTTAACTTTACTCTTTACCTTCGTAATATTAACTTAGACCAGAAGTGTACCAGGAAATCACAAGAGATTAGCCATTATATCAGGTTTTTTAGTTGAAAAGACTTTTTTTTTAATCTAATGATAGTGTGATGATTATTGTCGTAAGGGGGCTTAAAATGAAAAAAAGAACGGTTTGAGAGGCTTTCTAGGGAAAGGAGACGATTGTGCCCTTAATTTTGACTTAAAGAAATGGAAAGACTGTTGGCCAGTAAAATATTTTGAAGAAGTTCTGGTCAGTGACTCTGATGAAATTTCTGCAACCTACAAAAACTTTTTCCGATCTTGGGAATTTCAAAAATAAGCTTGCTAAGAAGGACACTAAATTCAGGAAAGAAGTTTCACCTGAAATAAAAGTAGCCATACTTATTGGATATTTCACTACTGGGGTTTCAGTGACTAATCTGTAATGGCTATCTCACACTCAGGGTTGCCACCAATGAAACAATCACTAGATTCTAGTGATGATTTCGTTGATTTTGTGATTTCCTTCAATAATCTAGTGATTTATGTGTTTATTTTGGTAGGAAATATAAAAATCACTAGAAATAGCGATAAATCACTAGGGGGTGGCAACTCTGCTCCAACTACGGCGTATAACCTTTGACACTAGCATACATTGAGACCGCTGTGTGTTATGTAATCTTACGGAACACATTTTGTCCGTAACGTAGGCAGTGTAAACTCGAGCGCCACACGTAATTTTACGTTAGTCAACCTTATGTTACGTTACGGAAAAGTTAACAAATTAGCAGCAAAATAGAATTTCAGATTGAGGAGTTAATAAAGTCTGAAAATGAACTATAACATTTCCCAAGAAAGCTTTCCTTCTTGATCAGATACTCAATTTCCAATTCCATTTTTATCTCCAATCGCGTTTTTATCTCCATTCCTATTTTTAATTTTTTGAGTTGTTTGCTTATGATGATTTTGCCTACGGTGATTCTGACCGTAGTCAATCTGACCTTGGTCTTAAAGAGCAAATTTTTTCCGAAACGTTGGCAGTGTAGACTCGAGCTCCGCACGTAATTTTACGTTAGTCAGTCTTATGTTACGTTACGAAAAAGTTAATATAGGTGCAGCAGAAGGGAATTTCAGGATGAGCAGTTAATAAAGTTTAAAAATAAACTAATAACCTTTCCCAAGAAAGCCCACCCTTCTTGATCAGATACTCAATCTCCATTTGTATTCTCACCTCCTTTTGCATTTTTATTCTCCATTCGCATTTTTATCCCCATTCCTATTTTTAATTTTTTGAGCTGTTTGCTTATGATGATTTTGACTACGGGTCAATTTTATGGATTTTCCGTGATTCTAGTTTTAAAAGGACTTGTGAAAAATTGCACTAAACATAACGTAACTTAACCACTTAGCATAGAAAATTACGTATGCTGATGAAACCCGCTTAAAAGGTTGTACGATGTAGTGCGAAAGCACCATTAGATATTTGGTACGATTCGACTATTCATTAGGTGGCTCCGTGCCCTAAATTTAGGTTTCATGAGACGTGTCATTTACGCTTTAATTATACATATTTTCACTTGAAAACAACCATCACAAGCAAAAAATACTGACTATGTATCTATCGTTAACCCACACATCATTAATCAACAAGGTCATCAATCACTACCGCAACATGTACTTAGTTTTCAGGAACCTGAAAAGAAATAACATTTGTCAAAACGCTAAAATCATACTTAAGGGTCAAAGCGTAAATGGCACCGCGTGTAAGTCAGTGGCGGATCCAGGGGGTGGGGGGGGGCTGACGTAGTGGTGGATTTGAGGTTAGGACCGCTTGCTCTGGTTGGTTTGGTACGAATGTTATTTTTTGTAATTGGTTTTTAATAGTTGAGTTTTTAATATCTTTTTAATTATTAAGACTTTCTTTTTGCAAACAAGTTTGAAACAAGGTTTTAGTTACTTTGTGTGCCAAAAAGTATTTAATTAAATTTAGATTTATCAAGGGAATCTGTTCGTGTTACCACAAAAGCCAACTGGGAGGCGAAAATCTTCATTTCGTGATATGGAGGGCAAATTTAAAATCCTAATTTCTTTAGGCTGTCGAAATGAAATTTCAGGATTGTGCTGTCACAATGGGGCTGAAAAGAAAAGTATTTACTTCTTTTCACAGTCGAAAATTTGTTTTCGAGTCTTGCTATGGCATTGAGACGAAGAAATTGGTATCTTTGCTTTTTTTAGCTATCTGTTTTGGTTTTTTGGGTTTGCTTTTTTTGCAAAGCGGGGTGGTTTTTACAACATTGTTGTTTTTTAGGGGATTTGTATAATAAAAAGTAAATAAGAAGTGTAAAAATTATTAATTAAAAGTTTGGGATTTTGGTGAGCAATTGTTGGCCACTTTACTGCCTATTTTCATCTAATTAAAGCTCTCCAATATATGACATATCCCCTCCTCTGTTCCTCCTAAGACATTAAAATAAAGGCCCAAGTCTTAGAACTTTAATAAAGGTTCGTATAAGTATATACTTAAAACTTCGTATATGAGTCGAAATACTCCTTCAAAGGTCGGAGTAATAATTTAAGAAGAGTAAATTTTCGAAAAATTGCTTATAAAAGCAGGTAGATAATTATGTGTTTTTTTTAATCTAGCTGGTATAGATGGGTCTCTGAATTCTCAGTTTGAATCAGTGGAATTGAATCAATTTTTTTTCAAACATTTACTAATAAAATTTTGATAAAAGGGGAAAGTCACACAACTTGAGTTATTCACGGAAACGGAATGCAACTACAATATTAGTTTAGGATTTCTCACCTTCCCAATACCAACCAGTCACAAAATATAGTTATCTGCTTGTATAGGGATTGCATATATTTGTCCAAAATTTTTTTTTATACTGGTGTATATACCGATGGGAATTTTTATACTTCTTTAATTACATATCGTCCAATCATATTTCCACGATTAGTCGTTTCTAAGTCAAAATTTTTATAGGAAAATTCACTTCAAGCACCAAAAACAAGAAGAACAATAGGGAATTTCTCAAGACAGTGGGAAACAAATTAGAATGAATATTTCGACCTTATGTCTAAGGGCCGTTCTCAGCAATACAAAAATATCTAAGAAGAAAAAACTTACAAAGGATAAAATCAATAAAACTAAAATGAAAAATTTTTCAAAGCAGTCCCAGCATCCTTACCTCGGCGAAGTTCAACCAGAACTGATAAATAAATTGTGATGAAACGAGGCAATTCATTGAAATGAAAGAGAATGATTTAAAAACACGTTTTTAATGCCAACCTTGCTTTTTCTGGCTGCCGACCTCGTAGTTCTATTTGTGACAGGCTCTGTGTTAATATCTATTGGTTTTTTTATAATATCTCGTAAGGTCGTTTTTAATTAAATTTGTGTATAAAGCACTTAATGAATATTTTCCAAAGTTCCTATTTAAGGAAATATTACTATTAAACTTAACAGGATTAAATCTAATCATGTTTTTTTTCTCTCAAAAATCTTACATATGTAATTTGGTTGATCTAGTTAAAAAAAAAAACTCAAAAACATAAATATTTCAGAAAATACAATTATCAGTAGCTTTGACATTGTGTCTATATATACAATTGATGTAGCAGTATCTTAGGAATTATTAGAAAATAAAATAAACGAAGATTATGACTTGGTGGAAGCTTCAGCAACAGGATTAGATTGCTACGTTTTAATGATCTTGGTTAAACTTTGTAACAAGTACTCAATGTATTTCCAATCCCGTAATTCTTTCTACCAACAAACAAATAGCTTACCCATGGGCACGCCTCTCTCCGGGTTACTGGCGAATATTCATGTAGAGTATATCGTAAATTGGGCATTAAATTCGTATTTTTTGAAACATATCTTTTGGGGACTTTACATGGATGACGTAATTTCACTTTGGAACTTAGGTTTTTTTAGATCATCTTAGTACATGATAGGAATTTACAGTTTACCTAAGAAATTGACATTGCAAATAAAATCTCATTCCTAGATGTGCTATTTATTCGTAGCTTAGATAAACTCAATTTTACTATTTACAGAAAACCAACACAAAAGATAGATATTCACATTTTAAATCAGACCACCTTTTATAAGTTAAAAGAACTATCGAAATATCTCTCGTCGATCGTGCCCTAAACAATTGTTCTGATTCCTACATCCCAGCAAAACTAGACTTTATCAGGGACATACTTTTTGGAAATGGGTATCCTCTTTTATTTATTAATAATACAATTAACCGTAAACTGAAAAGACATTCCCGTAAAATCAACGATAATTTACCATTTGAGAATCCTAATAAGCCCTAAAACATAATTTACCTCCCATATTTCCCAAAAATCACTAAGAATCTTAAAAAAGTATATCATCAAAGCTCCAAATTCTAACATTGCTTCTGTTTCTTTTGATTCTGCTTTAAGTAGCCATGTTTTCCAAAATCCTAGCCACAAAATATTTTTTGAAGAATCTGCCCTTATTAGCAATGACCTATGGCATAAAACAAGTAGTTCGAGAAGCAATTGAAATCAGACTTAAAATTCGTAATAACATTTCC
Source organism: Artemia franciscana (assembly GCF_032884065.1). Classification (NCBI taxonomy): domain Eukaryota; kingdom Metazoa; phylum Arthropoda; class Branchiopoda; order Anostraca; family Artemiidae; genus Artemia; species Artemia franciscana. Next base: position 36,924,499 of record NC_088878.1, on the reverse strand, counting down.
TTAAATACGGACTTGGAAAAATGTTCACTAAATGCTCTATACAAAAATTTAATTAAAAATGGCCTTACGAAATATTATAAAAAAAACAATAGATATTAAAAGAGAACCTGTCACAAGTAGACCTATGAGATCAGCAGCCAAAAAGCAATGTTGGCATTAAAAACGTGCTTTTAAATCATTCTTTTTCTTTTCAATGAATTGCCTCGTTTCATCACAATTTATTTATCAGTCCTGGTTGAGCTTCACTGAGGTAAGGATGCTGGGACTGTTTTGAAAAATTGTTTATTTTAGTTTTATAGATTTTATCCTCTCGTAAGTTGTTTTTTCTTATTTGTATTGCTGAGGACGGCCCTTGGACATAGGGCTGAAATTTGCATTCTAATTTGTTTCCCACTGTCTTAAAAAATTCCCTATTGTTCTTCTTGTTTTTGGTGTTTGTGATGGAAAGGCAGTGTGGTCTTCGTCGTTATTTATAGCTTATATTTCTTTCTGTTATCTTTGGTAGAAGCTGAAACTTCTACCAAGTCATAATCTTCGTTTATTTTATTTTCTAATAATTGCTAAGATACTGCTACATCAATTGTATACATAGACACAATGTCAAAGATACTGATAATTGTATTTTCTGAAATATTTATGTTTTTGAGTTTTTTTTTTAACTAGATCAACCGAATTACATATGTAAGATTTTTGAGAGAAAAAAAACATGATTAGATTTAATCCTGTTAAGTTTAATAGTAATATTTCCTTAAATAGGCACTTGGGAAAATATTCATTAAGTGCTTTATACACAAATTTAATTAAAAACGACCTTACGAGATATTATGAAAAACCAATAGATATTAACACAGAGCCTGTCACAAATAGAACTACGAGGTCGGCAGCCAGAAAAAGCAAGGTTGGTATTAAAAACTTGTTTTTAAATCACTCTCTTTCATTTCAATGAATTGCCTCGTTTCATCACAATTTATTTATCAGTTCTGGTTGAACTTCGCCGAGGTAAGGATGCTGGGACTGCTTTGAAAAATTTTTCATTTTAGTTTTATTGATTTTATCCTTTGTAAGTTTTTTCTTCTTAGATATTTTGTATTGCTGAGGACGGCCCTTCGAAAAAGGGTCGAAATATTCATCTTAATTTGTTTTCCACTGTCTTGAGAAATTCCCTATTGTTCTTCTTGTTTTTGGCGTTTGTGATGGACAGGAAGTGTGGTCTTCGTTGCTATTGACAATTCACTTACTTAATGCTAAATCTGAGTCAAATTTCAAATTTTTATTTTTGTGCTCAACAGATATATCGAGATTTAAACTTTTGAACTGAATATTTGAAAATCTAAAAAAAAAAAATTAATTAGAAATATCCACAGCTTGAAACCCTGAGAATTTAAATCACCAATCTGTACCTATCAAATACAAAGATAACAAACACATAATTATTTGTTTTAAGGAGTATTTCGACTCATATATTTAGTTTGAAGCACATACCTAAATATCCTTTATTATTTTTCATGTTCATATTTTTCTGACGATTTCGGTCTTTATTCGAATATTTTAGGATGAATATAAGAGAAAATACTTACGAAGAACTCTAAACTGACAGGACTATAGACTGATAGGATTAGTCATTATAAAGGTTCACCGAAATATTGAGTTAGACATCGATCGTGTAATAATTATGCGACAGTGGAAAAAGAGAAATTAAATTTTTCTTATAAAATTGTGAATTCTGTAATTTAAGTGAAATACATTCACTTTAAAAATAAGTTAAAAAATACGAATGTTATGAAAAGTAAAATTTTGATTAGTAGATTTTTGACATTTCGTCAAAGTTGGCATTGTTTATTAAAAAACTATTTTTAAAGGAAACAGTGATTCGGCAAATTGTCACAAAGAGTGTATAACCCCAAAAGATGGTTCAAGACCTCTTTCTTTTTTTTGACAATAAAAAGCTTAACTCACTCGCTATAGTAATCAGAAGTGCAAAAGCTAAAGATCATGCAGAAAATATTAAATATCAATTTTTTTTTATAGATTGCGAACGGCTTTTCATTTTTTTATGGCGAGGTGGTTTTCATAAATTAAAATTTTGTATCAACATTTTTATACCATTTTAATTTCAACAGATATATTAGAACTTTAGTCCTCACCAGAAATTTACGACCATTTCCACTACCTACCAACGACACATAATTGTCGAGGTTCCCTTGAAATTGCGGGTATTTCTTTGTTCGCAAGTTTATTGAATCAGTCTATTATGCCCCCCCCTAAAATGTCCCTGGTTTAAGTATGGTAAAATGGTGCTTAAGGTGGAATTAAAGAAGTTGAACGAGACGGAAATCCAAGATTGGAGGGAGGGAGGGATTTAATTACCCAATTTTTGTTACTATTTTGACGTTAAACAGTGACGAAGACCACACTGCTTTCCATCACAAATACAAACAACAAGTAGAAACAACAGAAAAGGAGTCTTGGCTGAACTTTCTTGAAGTAAGGGTACTAGGACTGTTTTAAAAGGATTTTAGTTTTAATGTTCATATATGCGAGTTTCTTTTATATTTTCATTTTTTTTGCTGGGTCGAAATATTCATTTAGGGTTAAGGTTCAACTGTCTTAAGAATGAATTCCCTGTTGTTTCTACTTATTGTTTGTATTTATATTTTGACGGTAATTAACATTACTAGGACTATTTCTTTCCAGAGACTTCCTATATTATTTTCAGTTTTTACAACTTAATATCTACTATTACAGTTTTAACTAACTTGTTTTGTTCGGATCTTTAAAATAAAACTAATTAATATTATTTTTTCCAGGAACCCTTCAATCTAGTTTTAGTTTCTACAATTGCAGCTTGAATTACTTTATTTTTGTTATTATTTTGACGTTATAATTTTTTTATTAAGTTCATTTATTAAATAAGTTACTTTTAACTAATTAAGTAATTATTAGTATTTCTTTTCAGAGATTATACAATTTGATTCGTAATTCCAACAATTACAGTCACGCTTTTTGCAATTTCAACGTTAGTTTATACTATTAAGTTGATTTATTGAATAGGTCGATGAAAATTAATTTTATTTCTTTTCAGAGACTCTACAAAGTCAAAAGAATATTTGCGAGTTTTATCATCATCACTATTTTACTAACAATACAAGTATTGCATAAAAATACAACCAACGAATCATCTGCGTATGTGGACTCGCTCCAGAAATCCGTAAAATTTTCAGAAAGTGAAAATGTCATTGATCCTGAAGAATTGCTACTCAGCACTGAAGAATCATTCTTTCCGGTAACAGAGGAGTTGAAAGCAGTGAGTAGTGGAAAGAGGGAAATATACTGGCCAGCCTCACTTTATCTTACTATTTTAGCATATGACCCACCCCCTTATCTAATTTGGAGGGAGGGCAATAAGCCCTTTCGGGAAGCAAGATGTCAAGAATATCGATGCTTTTTCACAACTCGACATAGTTTAGTGAAAGATATGCGTTTTGACTCTATTTTGTTCTCACCAGATAAAAATTTGAAATATTTGCCAATTTTTGAGAATAGAAGAAGGAATCAAACTTTTGTATATTTCAATTTAATACCACCGACGTTTCATTCGTCATTCAAAAATGGTAAGGACTTCTTCAATATTTCAATGACGTATAGGAGTGACTCTGATATATACTTACCATTGGGGAAAGTTGTCCCAAAACCATCTGCTCCAAAAAGTGAATCTTTCAGAGAAAGATTAATTCAATCTGCAGGGAATTCATCGACCAAATATAACAAAAGTAAGTTAATAGCAACTGCCTCAGTGTGCAAAAACCCGTATCTGATTGAGCTTCAAAAGATTATAGAAGTTGATAACTTTGGAGATTGTGGCTCTAAAAGCTTCAAGTTATTATATAACGCAGATTATTCAGAATTTTTTAATAACATGTCAAACACCTACAAATTTTTTTTAATTCCAGAAATTTTTGCGTGCACTCATTATGTTCACATGTTGGTTTTTGAAGTGCTGAAATATGACCTAGTTCCAGTTATATATGCCAGTGATGTAAGGAAAATTCTACCTGTGCATAGCTATATTGATGCTACAAATCTTAGTCCGCAAGTCTTGGCAAATAAATTAAAAGATATTGACAAAAATGACGTAGCATATCGCCAGTATTTTTGGTGGAAGAATCATTTCAATGTAAAAAGTTTTACAGAAAGCACGAGGGATGCATTTTGTGAATTATGTGAGCTCTTACATAGAAAAAGGAGTAGTCAAATTAGGGACATAAACCAATGGCAACTTGGAAATGAAAAGTGTCGGAAAATTTGATTATATCAAAGAGAAAAAGAGAGATTACTTTTCTATATTTTAGCGGTAAAAAGTGTTCTTTAACTTCATTGGTTTACATTTCTGACGTATTTTTGGACGCCAATCCCGTTGTTCATAATTTCTCAAGAAACAAATGCCCCGCTTTTTAAACACCCAATGGATTTTAAAGTCACTTATATAAGCCCGTATAAAAATTCCTCTGCCTGAATGCTTCTTCTGTTTGCAATTTTAAGCCAACTAAAATAACTGAGAGTTTTGAGTCACGAATTCGTTACAAGTAATCCCTCTATTTCTCTGTGATTATTTTCTGTGATAGCATCTTTTATTGTTTTAATTAAAAACCATATAAGGGTGTGTAACTTTCTCACGTATATCTTTTATTAGTTAAACACGTCAATTAACAATTAATTTATCATTAATTTAACAATAAATTTACGACTAATGAGTAATTAAGAAAGATTAAATATTTAATAAACTATTATTACATGTCAATTCAATTCTTCTGTTTAATAATCTTTTGTGTATTGTTTTTATGCTGTGTGATTTATAGGCTCTTAACTCCATTGGCAGGCTGGTACGACCATAGTTCAGGCAAATGCTCTCAATTAAGAGTTTGACGAGTTTATCATGGTTGTAGCAATTGCTGCAATCACTATAAAGTACTTAAGTTCAGTAGTAAAGAACTAGTAAACTAGTAAAGAACGAAAGTTCAGCACATAGTAACCGGAAATTTAAAAAGATCTTTGAAAAAAAAATCTGTGACAAAAAAATATGCCATTTGAAGCGGATTCAGTAACGGTAATAATTATTTCGATCGATCTGCTTAATTCCGTAGGAATTTATGGTAAATATTTACTTTCGTTCCAAGTGCTTTAAAGTGCGTATTACTGCATATAGCAAGATTCTGACGATCGCATATTGTTTCTTTGTCATTATTAGAAAAGCACACCAATTTTTTAGCTTTCTAAAATCCCCCTCCAACGAGGCTAAAATGCGTAAAGTGGGACCGCTTAACATCACCTATAGAGCGAAGCGTATTAGTCCATGAGCCCCGTGGGTAGCGGGGCGAGGTCTATATTCTATATTTATTCAACAAAGAATGATAAAAAAATGAGGTTTATTAAACAAATATAGAATACAGACCTCGCCCCGCTGCCCCCGGGGCTCATGGACTAATACGCTTTGCTCTATAGGTAATGTTACCTGTAAGCAAGCCCACTTTACGCATTTTTAGTTCGCCCGATGGAGGAGGAGGGTCAACCAGAAATGGATGCGCTTCTCTAATAATGACAGAAGTTAAAGCCCCCTCCCACCTAGAACAACAAGCAAAAACATTTTTTGCATGAGCAGCGCTACTGTTTTCTCTTTATTATTGTTATTTTCAAAGCCGGGGCTCAGACGAGTAATATGAGCAAGCATTCTATAGTATTCACATGGGAAACCCCTCCAAAAATGGTAAAAGTGGAAACTCACCCTCTACCCGAATATACAGGAAACTGCCAACATTTCTGTAACATTAAAAGGAAATGATATTTTTTACCAAAAACGTATAGGTCGTAACCCCCTGGAAAGTTTTATACGGGCATCCTTGGAGGATGATTGATCAGACATTATTTCTTTGTATTAGTTACATATTTTTTCTAAGGTAATGTATAAGCTCTTGGAACTTTTCTTGAAAGTTTTATAGAATTTATTTACTCAGGTAGGAAGGATGGGGCACATAGACAGGGAGTAGGGCTCGTGAAAAATAAGAAAGCTGCTAGGTCTTGTTTAGGCTGGGAAGATATTAATAAAAGAATATGAATTGCTTATTTTATGACTAAGAAGTTCAGGGTATCAGCTATAGTATTATATGCCCCTATAAAACCAACTGACGGAGATACTAGTAACTCAGATGAATTTTAGTTACAGTTGCAGGGGAAAATAGACAAGTTCCCAGGTAGAAATTTCACTTCAGTTCCTTTTATACACCAAATACTTACAAGAACTCTATACCAATAGCCTCCATAAGGCTCCATGGCCCGTAATATGGAGGCTAAAGAGCACTATAAATTAAAAAAAAAAATTAATACAATCATACAGAAAACTCAAGCCACAAGAGAAGAGACCAATCCTTGATCAATCCCCACATTTAAAACCTATCGATCCTATAGCCTCCATCCAGTGCCTAGGGCAAAAATAGCTATCTTCCAAGCTTCTGCAATAATAATAATAATAATTTTAATAATAATAATTACAATAATAATAGTAATAATAATAAGTCTAAAAATAAAAAAAATCAAATAAATTTAAACTAATCAATGTCATAATTCATACTTTAAATACCCATTTTGTATTTTAATCTAAGAAAATTCTTGAGCCGAGTTTTGAAAGTACCAAGCGGATGCCTCGTATGTAGAAAATCTAACGAAAGGTAAAATCCCTATGCAGAACGTAGGTTGTCATTCAAAGCTAATTTTAGGTCATATAGACCTGAACGGTACGACTACTATCGAGTGGACCTCCAAATATATTGGTGCACAGCTGTGAACCATGGCAATTTAGATGATGCTGCTTACTTGATAGGGTACAAAATTGAGCAGACACCAGATAAGCATTAACCCAAAGCGTAGAAAATTTAACAAAAACGTAAAATCCCCATGAGGAACGTAGGTTGTCATTCTAAGTTTAGTTAAGGTCATATAGACCTGAACGGTATGACTACTAACAAGTGGCAGTCCAAATACATTGGTAAACAGCTGTGAACCATGGCTAGTTAGACGGTGCTGCTTAAATGATAGCGTGAAAACTTCAGCAGGCACCAGAGAAGCATTAACCCCAAGCGAAGAAAATCTAACAAAAACATAGAATCCTTATGGAGAACGTAGGGTGTCATTCTAAGTTGAATTAAGGTCATATAGACCGAATTGTATGGCTACTAATAAGTGAACCTCCAAATATATTGGTGCACAGCTGTGAACCATGGCTATCTAGACGAAGCTGCTTCAATGATAGCGTACAAACTTCAGCAGACACCAGAGAAGCATTAACCTAAAGCGTAGAAAATCTAACAAAAACGTAAAATCCCCATGCAGAACGCAGGGTGTCAGTCTAAGTTGAATTAAGGTCATGTAGACCTGAACGGTATGGCTACTAACAAGTGGACCTCCAAATACATTGGTGCACAGCTATGAACCATGGCTATTTGGACGGTGTTGCTTAACTGATAGCGTACAAAATTCAGCAGACACCAGAGAAGCATTAACCCAAAGCGTACCCTCTCCCACACCCATCATTTCCCCAAACACATCCAATCAAAATTTTGAAATTTTCGTTTTGTTCAACGTAATTGAAAGGACCATAAATTATGTGTTTAAAGATGACAACCCCCCCCCCTTACAGCTCTCAGGACAAGGTAAGTTATGCCCTAGGGTATATAAGGTATATATAGATAGGGGATTATATGAACTTCAGAGGGGGCTTGTTAGATTTGTAACCAGAAGTACTAGTTCCCTTTTTAGGCTTAAGATTTAGAGATATCGGAGGGTGGATAAGCACCCTCCCCATACCTCGCATTTTCCCGAAATGCTTCTGACAGAAATTTTGAGATGGTCATTAGTTGTCACAGAAACTTTTAAAGAGGCTCATTCAATTGGAAATTGAAACAGCTAGTGCCCTTTTTATTAATCAAAAGGGATTGGAGGGCAACCAGCCCCCTCCCTACGCCAATCAATTCCAAAATATTTCTAATCAAAATTTGAAATAACTTTTTTGTTTAATGTAGTTGAAAAGTCTCGAAATTATGTCTTTGACCTCCCCCGTACCTTCTCAAAACTAGAACATAATCTGCACTTTATTAAAAAAGAATGGTTGTGGATTGTCGGTTTAATAACCTATACTGATATATCTTCCTTTAAGTTTTAACAATTTTTAATTTATTACAGTTAAAATATTTAAAGTATTTTAAACTTATCATGTTTATTTAAGTCGTACAATAAATATTCGAGTCAAATTCCAAACGAACAAAAATAAACATGAATAAGGCTGACAGCCCCCATGCCTTCTCAAGACCAGAACATAATTTGCTTTTCGCTGAAAACAAAACACATTTTAAATGTTTTCACTTTGTTTTTACTTTACTAAATATATAAAGGGGAAGTCCTCCCCTTTGCAATCCTGTGTCTACGTTCTGAGACCATACTGGCTATGCATGACGCATCAAAACAAGAAAGGAAATAATAAATGAAAAGAGAAAATTAAGTAGGTTAAAAACGAGGATTTCGTCACAGTCAGTCGCCAAGTCGTCCACAGTGCGCAAGTCGTCCAGAAGTCGTCCACAGTCAGTTGTCCACAGTGCTAAAAAAAATAAGAACGAGGAAAAAAAAAAAAAAAAAAAACAACAACAAAATCTAACCTTCTTAAGTGAACTCTACAAGAAGAGAAAAGACACTGAATCAAGCAACAAAAAAACCAACTTGAAATCAATGAAAGAAAAGTTACCAATTAGATTGAATAAGTATCATTTGCCTTGCAACATATTTCGCCTGTCTACAATTTCGGTTTTCATTAGATATGCGGACAGGTTGTCTTAAATTAGACTGGGCGAAAGTATTCATTTTAATATTTTCAAGTCTTTTAATATTAAGTTGTTATAAATTGGGCTTCAGGAAATAATCTCCCGTGTCTCTATATATATATATTTTTAATTTTTTTGTCTCAATTCCCTCTTTAAAAGATTACGGTAGGCCATTTACGGTAGATATTAAAGTTGCGTTTTCAGAAAGAACTAAATGGTCAGGATTTTCGTATATATGCTGGGCCACAGCTAAATCAAAGTTGTCATTTTTACTTTCAAATCTTGGGGACTTGTCTATTGAAATTTTTTGTTCATGCAATCGCTCCCCTAGTTGTTTATGGGTCCTGTCAATATAAAAATTTCCACATGAACAGGGGACTCTGTAGACACCACTACCTAGTATAGGGTCCGTTTTATTCTTTCCCGAGTTGAAAAGATGTTCAACCTTTTGTTCAGTTTTGAAAGAAACAGAGAGATTATGTTTTTTTTTTTAATTTTTCGAGACGTATGGTAATGCAGTGAAATTTTTTTTCTCAATTGCCAGTGAGACTGAACCAAAGGGGACGGGCTCCCTGTTTTCCTGTTTTACCTTTTTTAATCGTCTATCTATTATGTTTTCAATGAGATTGATTGGGTAGCCATTGCAGAATCGAATATGTTTAACGTAATCACGGATTTTCAACAAACACGGATTTTCCTTCCTAAATTTTGTCCTGGCCCTCCTTTGGAAAATCTATCCTCCAAGGTTTTCACACCCAAGGAACTAAGTATTCTATCAAAAGGACCTAAATTTGCATTGGCTCAGACACACGTAAATATATCAGAAATTATTACGAGTGTGGAGTCCGGTATTTTTAGCTCTCATGCTGAAGTTGAAAATCCAGACCTACTAAGAGGAGAAATAAGAGTATTCTTGATTATAAGCCGTCATGGTCGCTTACACCTCAATCAAAGGAAGAAATTCAAATCCTCCGAAATTTAAAAAAAGATAAAAATATAGTAATTACAAGAGCGGACAAAGGAAACACAGTTGTGATTATGGATTCTGCAGTTTATCAAAATAAATATCCTTTTATTGGATAAAAATACTTACAAAGGAATAAAAACTGATCTCACAGATAAATACACCCAGCAGTTGAGAAAAGAATTAGAAATATTAAAAGACAATAGACAAATCACCCCTCAAATGCACAGAAAATTTTACTCCAAACGTTGTTCAGCCCCAAAACTTTATGGTCTACCCAAATCCATAAGAAGAATACTCCGTTACGTCCTATTGTAGCATGTTATAGTTCTCCAGCTACAGGTGTAGGAAGATTTTTGGCTACGATTTTCAAACCTCTTGTAACAACACAGAAATCTTATGTAAAAAATTTCATAAATCTTGTTGAGAAGCTGAAAAATCATAGTATAACAGGAAAAACTATCTTATCTAGTTTTGATGCAGTTTCCATGTACACTTCATGCGATATCCATAAATGTAAACAGGTTTTACAAAGAAAATTAGAGGAAAATTCTGCTTGGTCAGATTATAAAACCTTGGAATTGATACAATTACGACGCTTGTACGTCTTTGCCACAAATTCTCTTTATATTTTATGTTTCAAGAAAAAATTTCCTTTAGGTCAAGGGCCTACCCATGGGCACTGTTTTGTCTCCTTTTCTGGCAAATTTTGACATGCATTTCATAGAATAATCTGCTTTAAATAGTTTCCCCTTAAAACACTCTCTTTGGTTTCGCTTCGTTAATGATATTCTTGCTGTTTGGGAATATGGTCAGGACTCTCTAAGATTTTTGCAACATTGAACTCTTTTGATTCGAAACTTCAATTCACAATAGAACTGGAAGATTCAGGAAAGCTCCCTTTCTTGGATGTTATAATTATAAAAGATACTCCTAGCCTTGAAATTTCTATGTACAGAAAGCCGACCCATTTATGATCGGTATCTAAATTTCTCGTCAAATCACCCTCCTTGTGTAAAAAGAGGGATAGTAGTTTCTTTAATTGACAGGGTTCTAAAAATATGTTCAGAGTAAGCATGTAAAATCCGAGTTAGATTACGTTAAAGATATTCTATTCTGCAATGGCTACCCAATCAATCTCATTGAAAACATAATAGATAAACGATTAAAAAAGGTAAAACAGGAAAAGAGGGAGCCCGTCCCCCTTGATTCAAATTACACTGGCAATTGAGAAAAAAACTTTCACTACATTACCATATGTCTCGAAACTCAGCGACAAACTTGGAAAAATTAAAAAAAAAACATAATCTCTCTGCTTCTTTCAAAACTGAACAAAAAGAAGAACATTTTTTCTACTCGAGAAAGGATAAAATGGACCCTATACTAAGTAGTGGTGTCTACAGAGTCCCGTGTTCATGTGGAAAATTTTACATTGGCAGGACCCATCAACAACTAGGGGAACGATTGCGTGAACACAAAATTTTAATAGATAAGTCCCTGAGATTTGAAAATGAAAATGACAACTTTGATTCAGCTCTGGCACAGCATATATACGAAAATTCCGTCCATTTAGTTCTTTTTGAAGAGGCAACTTTAATATCTACCGTAGATGGCCTACCGCAATCTTTTAAAGAGGCAACTGAGATAGAGAAAACACATAAATTGAAATTTGGCTATAAATAGAGACACGAAATTTGGCTATAAAAATTTGCTTAAGCCTAATTTATACAATTTAATATTAAACACTCTACGAATATTTTCGCCCAGTCTAATTTAAGGCAACCTGTCCGCATATCTAATGGATACCGAAATTGTAGACAGGCAAAATCTGTCGCAAGGCAAAGGATACTTATTCAAACTAATTGGTAACTTCTCTTTCATTGATTTCAAGTTGGGTTTTCTTGTTTGATTCAGTGTCTTTTCTCCTCTGTTAGAGTTCACTTAATGGAAGTTCTTATGCCGAACTGGCCAGACATGACAATAAACTTGAGTGGCTTTGATGTTCTCATTGAAGTAACTCTAATAGCTTCTTTTCTGTAAGTGGATCAGTAGCAACAATTGTATTTATTATTATTGGTGGTGGCTTTATTTGTTTTTAGTTTACTGTTTTTTCTTTTTATCTTTTGCTGAGAACGCCTAGTTTGGATACGGGCAAAATATCCGCATTATTTTAGTCTTTCCTCTCTACTGGCCGTAGTCTCGTTTGAGGTTTTTTTGTGGAGTTTTATCTCTCTTTGTTGTTTATTGAGTTCACTTAAGAAGGTTAGATTTTGTTTTTATTTTTTTCTTTGTTTTTTTCCTCTTTCTTATTTTTTTGAGCACTGAGGACGACTTGGTGGAGGTCTTTGTCGAACTATTTGCTTGATTTTCATTTTCATATTTTGGTACTGGCTGACAAAATCCTCGTTTTTCATCTATTTGGTTTTTCTCTTTTCATTTATTATTTCTTTTCTTGTTTTCATACTCTCGTGTCTGGTGCCCTTTTTAAGAGATAGGAGGCTACCGTCCTTTAAAGCCCATTATTTTTCAAACCTACCCAATCAAATTTTGAGACCGCCATTTTGTTCAGCATAGTAGAAAGGTCCAGCAGCTAAGTCTTTAGGAATATTAGGCCTTTCAAACCACTATATTTATACAATTGGCCAATTATGCTTTAAAATAAATTTTGCTGCAAAATAAATCAGAATGTATTTTGTTTATGGTTGACAATAAGACACCTCAGCAATATATCGAGAATAACTGGGGTATTGAGTTGAAACTTTTGGGATGCTACTCTTACAACTTTGCTCTTGCAATTTAAATAAATAAAAAGAGTGTAAGTGTATCCAGGTTGTCAAAGAGCAGAGATTAAATCTTTTGGGAATGATGTTAAAGTTTTATTTTTCAGGTAAAGTTCCGAAGCTATAAAATTAAATTAAAAAATACGGTTCGTATCAGGATTTAAAATTACTGAAAAAATTTCTCCAACGTACAAATAGCATCCCGAAAAGATACAAAATATTATATTTTCCAAGAAAAATATCATTTCTGTTCGTCAACAAAAAACGAACAGAAATTAATTAAAAAAAAGTAAACATACAAACAAATAGCCGAGGATTGTCAGTTTAATTGACATATACAGACATTTCTTCCTTAAGGTTTTGATAATTTTTCATGTGTAAAATAAGAAAGGTGAAAACATTTCAAACATATTTCGTTTTTAGTAAAGCGCAAATATGTTCTCATTTGAGCATAGGCAAAGGAATTGGGCATAGGCAGGGCATAAGGGTTGTCAGCCATACGTGTGATAATTCTTGCTCGTTTTAAGTTGGACTCGGCTATTTATTGTAATTACTGTTCGTTTTCAGTATTGATAGTGATTTGTGTTGGTTTTACACTTTCAAGACTATTTGACTTTATTTTTTTGCTAATTCTTGGCTTATAGAATAGAGCTCTTTACTTTGCTTCGAAAAACTTGTCTTGAAGGAAAAGCTTTTTTTTATTAATGAAAGGAAAAGACGTTACGGCCAACTGATCACAAGAAAATTCCTTGTAGTGTGCTCCTAATGTCTGTCTGGTCATATTTATCACGTTCTGCCTCCCCGGCCAGATTTTTACTGCAGCAGCCTTGTGTGGTAAGCTTTTCCTAAAGATACAAAAGCTTCTACAAATTAACAAGGAGGATTGTTTTGGATAATAAAACCAACAAACTTATATTTTTGGCTTCGTTCTGGTTTTTTTTTCTGTGGTCCTCGAAGAAATTTCTAGTATTCTTATACTTTCATAATGCTTCACACTCTTTGCATGTTTTCGGAGTCCAAATCTGCCATAGAACAAGGACTGACTGCAAAATGAACAGGAAACCTTTTCACATTTTTTTGATCTGAACTGATCTGTTCTCAGTCTGATCTGATCTGTTTTTGGGCTTCGTCGGCTGTTAACGTGGACGCAGCTCTCTGTTTCGTGATGGAGTGCTTCGAACAGTCTGCAGTACTCATCTGAAAGGCTGATGGACATCAAAATCTTACATAAGGCATCCTGGTCGATTGAATCGAAGGCAGCTCGGAAATCGACAAAGGCGACGAATCCTTTCTGTCGAAACTCTGTGGTTTTCTTGACTACTTGACGGGCTCTGAATATTTGCTTAATGGTTGACCGCTCTGACATAAAACCGATTGTTCTGGTCGTTGGATTTGGCGGATAATGTTTCGAAAACGATCCAAAAGCACCATTGAGAAGAGTTTGCTAGGTACTGAGGGAAGGGCTATTCCCCTGTAATTGGCAGTCACTTCGCCTGCCTTTCCTCTTCCATAAGGGGAGGATGATTCCTCTTCGACAGTCTTTCGGAATGACCTCCATTTCCCATAGAAAAGAAAAGAGAGTCTATAGGCCTTTTTTTTGCGTCAACCAAAGAGACTGTTTGAGCTCAACCACTCGGTGTGGTTGAGCTCAACCGCTGTTTTTGTGTGAAACAGTGACAAACCAGGTTGTCGTGAAGTGTTTTTGCGTGAAACAATTGACTGGCTGAGCTCTGGCTTAACCAGAACTGTCATTGTTTTTAACCGTAGGGTTCTACCATAAAAGAATGAGCATAGCTGGGCCCACATATTTCATCAACTCTGAACTCATAGCGCTTACATCAGAGGTCTTGTTATTCTTCAGCCTATTCATTTCGCTTAATTTTTTTTTGCAGAATCTAGAGATTTTTTTTGGATGACATCTCTGGTATACAACGTTTAATTAACACAACTTGTGAATTGTGAATTCTTTTATGAGGACTTTTGTTTTTGTTTTGGTCAGTTCGATAATTTTATATAAAACAATGTCTTATTATCGAAATGCCGTATGGTTTGCGAAGGGTATCACGGAATATACAAAGTAAGTAAGAACCAAGGTCCCAAATAAGACAAACTGGTTTCAGTTCTAGATTGCCATTTTGGATAATAGACTAGGATCAGGCTAGTTGAATTGGTCTAGAAGACTGAGAGTTAAAGAATTTAGTTTTATTTTCATTAGGATCCACTTGGCCACAACAAAGCTTGACCTTGGGCTTTGAAACAACCCTAATAATTTGAATAGGCTAAAAATAGTCTAGGCCTCCGGGTTTTAAGGTAAGGCCTTTTGAGATTTTGGTTAAGGTTAATTACAGGATAGAAATCAAAAAGGAAAATAAACATACCAATTTAAGCAGGCCTTATTTCTACTCAACGTTCTTTTCAAACATAGCCTAACAGATATAACACAAAGGAAACATTCTGAATACAAGTTTTTGTCTAGGCTATTTTGTCTTTAAAAAAACATTAATTTTGTCTTCTTCATATGTATTTTGTAGATAGAATTGATGTCCTCTTTTTTTATTTTGTTCAGCATTTTTTTTCTTTGTTTTTAGCAGGGCACTTAAATATCAGGGGCATAATTTAGGACATAACTGCCCCTTCAAGGCCTCTATTTGCCCCCCAGACCTAATTTTCCCTCCCAGCTGAAATTTAATTTATTCAAAAATCATATCAAAACTAACTTAAATATGGATAATTCAAGCATCAATAGAAATGAATCACTTTACTTTAGTATATAGTACTATAAAGTATCTTTATAGTACTAAATAGAACTTTCATGACACCAAATGGCCTATTTTTTCATTTTACTATCATTTTCACTTGTTTTGGGAAAACTGGCTCACACTTTGCCCCCCCCCCAGGATTTTGACATAATTATCATCTTATCATCTTACAGGCTGTTGTCTTCTGCTCATGATACTACCAGTTTTGTTCCAAAAGCAATATCTTTCATATAGTACACTAGTGAAAAAGAGCAAGACATTTCCTAAAATTTCTAAGCAATTACAGGAAATAGAGCAAAATCCTAGCAAACATTTTGTAGCATCTTCAAGAAGCCACAGCTTGATATTAAAAGTGGTATCTTCCGCCTATGAATACTTAGGTACTTTTTAAATATAAATTTTCAATTTTAACATGGGATTTTCAAGTTCCATCAGTTCACCTAATCATGGCCTTAACATATTCATTTTGCATTGTTTTAAGGTAAATATTCTGGCAATGTAGGTTCAGTAATTTTGTTAATTAAGTCTTTCTTGTCCCTTTGTTTCACATGGTGGTAGAAGAAAGGCTAGTGTATGGTATTTGTTAATATTAGTATTTGTGAATATATTGTATATTAAGGATGGATCAAGATTCATCAGTAAAATGAATGACACTTTTATGATATGGTGCCAACCTAATATTCTTCATCTAAGTAGAATCTGTTATGTCTGATGCTCAATCCTAATAAAATATACCAATGTATAATAAAAATATAATATCTTAGAAACATATTGAATATTTAACTTAATGAATTTTCTAGGCTATGGCAGAGCTTTTAATAACCAGAAGTTTAAAAATGTATTTCCATAAAAAATTGTCTGGTGAGAAAAAATTGCTGTTATAACAATTATGCAAAATTGAATACAAATTTGCAGATATTCTTAAAAAAAGCCTGAAACCCCCTGAAAACAATACCATAGCAAACAAAATAATATCTTTAGAATCACCATTGTTGAATACCCTAACCAATCAGGAAACTTATTGCCTCATCAAGAAAAAATCACATTTTTCATAGATAGTATTGATGAGTCCTCTTTTTCTTTTTGTTCAGCTTTTTTTCTTTGTCTTTAGCAGGGCACTTAAACATCATAAAACTGAATAAAAAGGGGAAAAATATCTTTTTATATAGACCTATATAGCTTAGAAGAAAGGGAACACTTAACTTGATGTCTTTTCTAAGCTATGTCAGAGCCCTTAGTAGCCAAAAGTTTAAAAATGTATATCCTTAAAAAACTGTCTGGTGAGAAAAAACTGCTGTTATAACAATTATGCAAAATTAAAAACAAATTTGCAGATAATCTTTAAAAAAAAAAGTCTAAAACACCTTGAGAAGAATATCATAGCAAACAAAAAAATATCTTTAGAATCATCATTGTTGAATGCATTAACTAACAGTAAACTTATTTCCCCATCAAGAAAAAATTAAGTTTTTTGTAGATAGAACTGATGTCCTCTTTTTTATTTTGTTAAGCGTTTTCTTTCTTTGTTTTTAGCAGGGCACTTAACTATCAGGGGCATAATTTAGGACATAAATGTCCCTTCAAGGGCTCTATTTGCCCCCCAGATCTGATTTTGCCTCACAGCTGAAATTTAGTTCATTCAAAAATCATGTCAAAACTAACTTAAACATGGATAATTCAAGCACCAATAGAAAGGAATCAGTTTACTGTACTATATAGTACTATAAAGTATCTTTATAGTACTAAATAGTACTTTCATGACACCAAATGGCCTATTTATTCATTTAACTATCATTTTCACTTGTTTTGGCAAAAATTGGCTCACACTTTGCCCCCCCCCCAGGATTTTGAAAAAATTATGCCACTGTTAAACATCATAATTTCCTAAGGGCCTAATTAGAAGCTAATTTGGTAAAGTTACAGAATAGTAGCTCTTCAGAAAATGAGATACTAGAACAAAAAAGAGATGCTTGTAGACTGATAATTTCATGGCCATTTTTATGGGTTTATCCATTTTTGATAATTCATCCCCAGCCCCTCCCTGTAATGGTCTCAAATTGCCATTGGCCATGAAAAAACTGAAATTATATTTGATGGAAATGATTTACTACAGATGAAAATGGGCAAAAACAGAGGAAAGTGATTCATTCATTTTCTATATACTATAAAGTAAGAATTCTATCATATTTTTGTTTTTTTTTGTATTGCCCAGGGTATGTGAGAACATCAGAAGGGGTTGGAATGAATTGTAATAAATGTGAATAAAGCCACAGAAATCAGAAATTTAAGAATATTCTTTGCTTTGTTCTAACATGTCTCCTTTTAGAGACCCAATGTAACTTTACTGCTTCTTTATTTTAATGCTTGACTAATTAGACAAAACTTTTGCCTTGGTAGCTATAGCAGAAGCACCCCAAACCCTGGCGTTATCAAAGGAACAATAATTAGTAGGTCACCTATGGTGATGACTAAAATATATTTGGCATTGATCAGGCCTAATCTGGAGTTAGGCATGTGTGGTGCTAGTCCTCTGAACAAAGGTGACCAGCAGAAGCTAGAATCAGTTCAGAGATGGACTACAAAAGTAAATGACAGAGGCAAATACTTAAACTACTCATCCTGTCTGAAGAAAATGAAACTCCCTACTCTTGTCTACAGATGTAAAAGGGGTGATATAATTGTGATGCAGTAGTCCCTGAATTCTAACTCTCCATTAAATAAGCCATTTCAACTTGACCAATGTGCCAGAACTAGGGGGCATAGTTGGAAACTATGTCAGAAGAGAGCTGCCATTTTACTATGCAATAACTGCTTCACTAACAGAGTAGTGAGTTTGTGAAATTTGCTCACAAACAAGCATTCACTGCCCCCTGTACTGCTGCCTTTTAAAAGAGCCATTGATGGAGAATGGTCATCAAAGCCATGGTGAACTGAATGGGATGCCGTCAAGATATCCAACCATCATCATCACTATTGGGCTCTAAGATATAACTTATTACATTGTCCATAGTTTTAGACTATGATGTAAAGTTAAAAAATTAGCTAAGAACTCACAGAAAACATATGACATTTTACAGTAATATTTATAAATTCAGTTTTTTGAGAATTAGAGTGTTAAAAATTGGTGCTTTTGGGACACATTCCTTTAAATAATTGATTTTTTAAACAAATAGTATTTTTTTTAAACTATTTCTATACCCATTTCTGGTGATGGTAACTTTTTATTTCAACAGTTAAGTTGTCTTTTGGGGTCCCTTTGAGGATTCAAAATGGAGTTTACTTCTGAAGCAATTATTACATTTGGAAAAAGCATATATGATAAAAGACTACCAAGTATACTTGAAGTAAGTGAATAAAACTCCCAGGAAGGAATCCCAAGCCCCAATGATGTATTGGAAGGGTATTTTGAAATATCTATATCCACCTTTTGTAAGTATATACAAGATTCCATAACTGAAATAGGGACATGGTGAACTCAATACTTGATTCTCTATTTATACCCTTTCATAACATAATGATCAATTCACTTGCTAAAGCACCTACCACCATCTCATAACCAAAGGAATATACAAAAGAAAAAAATCCACTAAAAGTGTAAAATTCTTACTTTATAAAATTCAGACAGTTTATATTACTCAGATTATTGTGGTTTCTTCTAACACTGTCCACTTTTTAAAGACATATTAAAGTCATAGTATATTGGTCAATTACACAATTGATGACACATGGAAAAAATGAATTCCAGAATGAGATAACTGGTTTAATATATTAGCTATAACATATGACTAGATTGAACTAATGGAGAAATACATTTTTAGGACTAAATATGGGACCCCAAGGGGGGGGAGTATTTGTATGTAAATTGACATATTATAAGGAAAGAGCAAAAAAGGAAATCAGGTAGTTTTTTCACCTTATCCCTACATCAGTTTGGAACCATTTCTCCTCCAAGAAGCACTGACCTTTGTTGACCTGTAATTATAATTTTGCTTTCTGAAACTAAAACCTTAGCAAATAGCTGTATTGCTTAAAGGAGACATAATGAGTGTGTTTTGAGTCTCATGTCCCTGCTCAATCTTGATTTACAAAGTATTAAAAATTAAAAATCAATTCCTCAAACTTAGGAATATGACTTCAAATTCTGCTGAAATAATAGGAAACCTTTTGTTTAAGAGCTAGCAAAAAAGTGACTGATGGCACAAAATTAAGGTAAATATTTTTTTTGTCTGTACAATATTATAAGCCCTGGAAATCAAGGAAATGTTAGGTATAGTAGTCTGGCACCACCTTCCCAGGCCATTTTTTAAGATCTTTGTTTCATTCCTGGAAAATTTATTTGCCTAGCTCAGCTGCATCCCAAGTTAGCAAGAAGTCCCTCATCTAGACTTTACCATAGTAACTTTTGCCACACATGTGCATACCAGGCTTCACTTTCTCAATTACATTCTAGCATCCTCTACCCTAATAGGTTCAAATATACTCTTAGGCTCTACTCTTGGCATTATGAATTAATTGTTGATTGGAAATGAGTACAACAACTAAAGTAAACCCAAAGTATCAGCAAACATCTTGAGTATTCTATGGCTATGTCTAGTCTCATTAAGGCTAAATAATAAGCTAAATCCTGGTTTGGCCCAAAAACAAGTTAGAGACTCCAAGCTGGCCTATGAACCCTCTGTCATCTCTTCCGTTACCAGTTCCAGGAAATTTCATCAGAGAAGAGGGCAAGGTCTGTCAAAAGCTTTTGTTTTTACTAGTATTTAAACAGGTAAATTTTTCAAATTTTTATGAAGTTTTTAAAATACTCATGTCTGTTTTACAGGGGGAAAGGGGGGGGGGGCTGGTTACCCCTAAATCACTTTTGACATTCCAAATGTGGTCCTTAAATCCTGCAGTACCAAACTAGCTGGACCATTGTCATTGCTTTTTCGGATATTTTTTTGCTCCAGAACATTCCCACAAACATGGAAATCTGCCCATGTTTACTGCCCCTAAAGCCAGATAGCAATTCAACTAGAGGGGGATCCTACAGGCCTAATAGCATCCTCCTATTTTGGCAAAGCCTATGAGAGCATCTTCAATTAAATACAATTCAACAGTTCCCGGAAGTAAATGACCTTTTAGGTGATCATCATTATGAATTCTGGATGAAATGCTATCATTAGACTGCCTAGTGGCCCAGCAATAGGAGTGGATCAAACTTCTGGCAAGGGGGTATAACATTAGGCTGTTGTCATTCAACATTGCCAAAGCTTTCAACAGAGTGTGGTACTGTGGCCTGTTAAAGAGAATCCGTATGTATAGTGTTCATGGATGTGTGTTAAGAGTGATTGAGAGCTTTCTTTCAGATCGTTTACTGCAGGTTGTCCTGGACGGGTTTATTTCCCAAGAATACTCAGTGAAAGCAGGGGCTCCCCAGGACAGTGTCTTTGGGACCTACACTCTTCCTCATCCACATAAATGACATTGGCGAAAACCTTGCAAGCCCTCTGAATTACTTTGCGAATGATACCATGACACGCTCGGTCATCCCAAAACCACGAAGACCCAGCACAAGCCTCCTTTTCTCTACAGATGAATCTTTATAAAATCAATAAGTGGTCTGATACATTGATGATCAACTTTAATTCAGTGAAAACTAAGGAGCCTCTTATTACCCAATCAAAGGTGTTGCATGATCATCCCTGTTTCATTTTCAAAAACAAAACTGTCAAGAGAGTTGACGGGCTTCGTCTACTGGAGACTCGTTTCTCCACTGATCTCCCTTTGAATAACCACCTTGATTGTATGATAACCTTCTGTGCAAGAAAGCCCTGAGTCATTCTTTACTTCACCATCCAGCTTGATTTTCCCACTTTACAAGTCCTGTATCAGACCCACAGCTGAATTTGGATACCAAGTATATGCTGGTGCCCTGAAAATGGCGGTAGCACCACTCCAAAAGATCCAGAATAGAGCAAACAGGGTGGGATGCGCTTACACACACGGCTTGCTCCAGCCTCTAAATGAAAGGTTTTTATGTAGCGTTGATGGCTGTTTTCTTTAAGTACATGAATTCGCCTCCCTCAAACAATCTATCTCGCATTGTTCCCTCCTTTTTCCATCCGGCAAGGCAGACGCAAAGGCACACAGCTTGGTCCAATAATCTAAAGGAGGAGATGCGAAGAACCAAGTATTGAGGAAGAGGTTCATCTAGTGCTGCACATCTATCTTGAACCATCTTCCTGGAGGTGTTATTCCTGCAATCCCTCTGTTGACTTCATCAAAAGTTTCAACATACATTTAAAACCTAAAGATTTCAGAACGAGGCAATTGAATGGTGCCATATCAGACACCTTTAAGTACCTGGTGCCGTGAATATAGGAATAAAAAACGTATTGTGGCTTCAATATGATATTTAACAATTTCTAATTTTATTAGAAATGCTACTACTACTATCAAACCACCACAGCATCAAGCCGTCTGAGGCCAACACAGCCACGCCCGCTGCTCTTCCAATCCAATCTATTCAAAGCCTCCTTCTTTACACCCTCCCAGGAAGTTACCATTTCCTTTAAATATTTCTTTATGACATCCTTCTACCCAACCATGGACAACCTGCTTTCTGTTTATTCAAAGAGGGTTGGCTAAAAGGGACAATCTTTGGTAATCTGTCATCCTTCGTCTGCAAAATGTGCGCTAGTCATCTCAACCTTTCTCCCATTATAGCCCTAGAAAGTGGGACTGAACCACACTTTTGGTGCAGCCTACGGGTTTGAAATAGTCAGTCAGCCAGGTATCCAGAACAATCTGTAGGCAATTTCTCTGGAAAGCATCTACCAAATCTTCATCCGCTTTTTTGAGCACCCATGCTTTAGAGCGATATTTGACCACTGTCATCACTTTAGCTTCCAATATTCTAATCTCGGTTTAAAGACTTGTCTTCCTATTCTTCCAATCTTTTTTAACTGTGAAAAAACACCCTGAGCCTTGGCTATTCTACTTTAAACATCTTCAGTGCTCCCATCTCCAATAGCAGGACTGAGGTTAGTGAAGCTGTCCATCTGATCAATCTTTTCATTATCCAACGTTACCTATTCATCTTCACTTATATCTAGCCTTAGTGACTTAATCTTCTTAAAATTTATTTTCAGGCCTATTCTAGCACCTTAAACTCGCAAAACCTCTAAAATTTCATTCATTTCACTCACACTTTCATCTAGGATACTTAAATCATCAGCATAATCTAAGCCCACGAAATTTTTCCTCCCCATTTGAAACCATGGGCTCCCATTGCCTTTCCTGTGCTTCTTAAGACAAAATCCATCAAAATGATCCATATACAGGGGGTAGAACACAACCCTGCTTAACTCCTTATTTAATACGAAACCAGCTGCCAACCTCATTTTCTACCTTAACAGTAGCAGTTTTATTCTCGTACATAGAACAAATCATTGGTATACCAATCACTTTGTCTGGTATACCATAGATGGATACAACCTTTGCTAAAACTCTTGTATCAACAGAATCAAATGCTTTCTCAGAATCTATAAAACTGAGGACTAAATCTGTTTGATAACTCAGGCACTTCTCAATTATTCGTCTATGAGTGAAAATTCGGTCAACACATCCTCTACCTTGTCTAAAACCACACTCTTCTTCTCTCAAAGCTTTGTCTACAGCATGTCTAAGTCTAAAAAGTATCATATTTCTAATAATTCGCTATGTAGAGACAGCAGACCTCTATACTTATCACTTTCACTACTATTACCTTTCTCATACAGTGGTTTAATTAAAGTTTTCCTAAAATCGCTAGGAACTTCTGCTTTAAAAAAATCATATTCATCATCTTCACTAACTTATTTTTAACCTCAGAGCCGTCATATTTAAGAAACTCATTTACCACACTGTCACCACTCGGAGCCTTATTATTTTTAAATCATTTTAGTACTGTCGCCAATTCTTCCTCACAAAAAAAATCTTCCTTCACTTCCATCACAAATTGTTTAATTTTTCTTTATATCTTTTCCTGCAATTCTTTCTTGGTTTAGCATATTCTTAAAATGTTCTGCCCATCTGTCTTTAACCTTTTCCTTATCACTAAATGTGGTCCAATTTCTGTCTTTAACTGGGACAAGTCCAGATTGACTGCTCCCTCTCAATTTATTAACATGCCAGTACAATATTTTACTATTGTGCCATCTAGCTGCATCTTCCAGATCCTCGGCAATTTTATCCCTGGCCTCTACTTCACCTACTTTCTCCACTTTCTTTACATTCCTTTTGTTTTCATACAATCTATCACTCAGATAATTCTTGCACAAGCCCCTTCTCCTCTCTATTAAACATGAAGCTTTTTCACTAATATTCCTAGCCGTGGTCCTAACTTTCAAGGAGGCACACTCGTGCCTCTTTAAAGAGGCGAACCACGACAATGTTAAGCGATCTTCGGTTCCAGTGGTTGCAGAGGGATGGGGAGGGATGCATTTCGTAGCCCGAGCTCCAACTAAGAAACCTGTCAAATTTCATCCCCCTCCGACTTTTCCTTCATGGGGAAAATCTGGCCGAAAGTTTCGACCACCCAACCCCACCCCCCCCCTTTAACGTTGTCCGATCGGGCTGAAATTCACAAGTTAAGGTCCCCTAGGGCCCAGGAGCTTATCCGCGAAATTTCAGCTCGATCCGATAACTCCTTCCCTGTTTTCCAGAAACCACGCATAGCCACTTAATGTTCATGTTCTCCTTTTGTTTTTTTTTTGCCACGCCTACAGGTCACAGCCGACATCGGATCTGGGTGTACGAAGACTCATTCGACGCGGAATTCTCCGAGTAATTTTCCTGGAAAGTTTCGTCGGAAAATCTTAACCCCCCGATTTTCTAGCTTAGAAAAACCCATTTCCCCATTGAAGGTAAAATTTTCTCTTGTAATAACATCACTTGTTTGAAAAATTCTTACACTAACAGCAGCTTGGCGCAGCGGAAGCGTGCTGGGCCCATAACACAGAGGTCGGTGGATCGAAACCGCTAGCTGCTAACTTTTTAAAATTTGTAAAATTAGGTAATTTTGTCAGTTTGAATTTATTGATACAGAAAGGGAGAAAACAAAAAACATGGAAACATGTGATCAGAATTACATACTGGAATGTTCACAAGAATTTTTACTGAAGCGGGGGTAAGGCTTGATGGAAGCAAGTTAAAAGAACCATTTAAATTGATTTCCTAATTGAAGCCATTGGTGAAATTTTCTATTGTAATAACTTGTTTGATAACAAGCATAACAGCAGCTTGGCGCAGCGGAAGCGCGCTGGGCCCATAAACCGGAGGCGGGTGGGTAAAAACCACTAGCTGCTAAATTTTTAATTAAGCTGCTAAACTATTAAAATTATCAAAATTAGATAATTTTGTCAGTTTTAATTTATTGATACAGAAAGCGAGAAAATAAACATGGAAAATTATTATTAAATTACATCCACCATGGATTGTAGAAAAACGTACAGAAATAATATGAAAAAAACTTTGTTTTCTTAAAGAGTTAAAGAGGCTGCGTCCCAAAGTCGAACCTTAAAACGTACAGGAATTAGGAGAGGCAGTTGGGGGGCTGCCGCCCCCCAAACACCCCGCTTTTAAAGACTCTTTTGTACAGGTTTTTTGTTGTGGGGGGCTGCCGCCCCCCTAACCCTCCGCTCTTGGCTTCGGGAAGGCCCTCTTTTAATTAACAAAAAATTGAAATCAATGAATAATGGAATAACTTCGAAAAATGTTAAACACAAGAGGACAGGAGAACCATTGCGCCGAAACTAGTAATTAGTAACAATGAAGTCCCCCCACAACAAAAAACCTGTACAAAAGGGTCTTTAAAAGTGGGGGGTTTGGGGGGCGGCAGCCCCCCAACTGCCTCTCCTAATTCCTGTACGTTTTAAGGTTCGACTTTGGGACGCAGCCTCTTTAACTCTTTAAGAAAACGAAGTTTTTTTCATATTATCTCCCATAAGACACCATCAGCAACTTCACAAATTGTTTTCTTAAAATTACTCCATCCCTCTTCCATGTTGTCAAATTTTAGACACTCCATTTTAAAATTCAACTGTTCCTGGAAAGTTTCTCTTAAATTCGCATCCTGGAGTCTACCAACATCCTTATTTCCCAGGAGCTAGTTACTCTTCTGAAATTTCAGCTTTAAATTAATCTTAGGCGCTACCAGATGGTGATCTTTACTTTTAGCATCAATAACAGTTCTCCTTTGTTCCCTAGTATCTTGTTTAGATCCTGCCAGTCTTCAGTTTACAATAACATAGTCAAATAAGGTTTGCTGTCCTAACAAACGCTATTAGCTATACTAAATTAATAACAGGTTTCATCCAAAGTGTTGTGTTGTAAATTTTTTTTCATTGTAAGTTGAATTTCTGGTAAATTGCTGATGCCTAACTTAAGATACTACGGTGGAAATACGTCGTATATACGGGGAAATATGACCAATCCATTATATAGCTTGTAAATTCAACATTTCATTTGCTATTAGAAGACAAGGAAGATTTCCCCACCTTCATTTGGATAGAAACTGAATTTGACCAATGTTATGTTAGACAATCTTGAAAAGAGCCCTGGGACTCCAAAAGATCCTAGAAAGTGGTTTCTTTTCTTCCTAAAGATGCAACAGAAGGTGTAAGGGCTATCTGTAAAATAAAAAGAATGGGGACTCACAAGTACATTTTCCTTCTCACCTTTGGATTGGGGAAGGCAGATTTGGTTAGTTTCTCAATAATGAAAAATACATTGTTAGCAAAGGGCTAGGTACAATATTGTAACAGAAAACCTTCGAAAAAAATACAGATAAACTCCAAACAAAATTAACTCATAAGAAATAAAAATATACTTGAAAAAAATCATGCAGAAAACTTCCTCTCAGCTATACTGCATTGCCATCACTTGTTCCCACCTGACATAATAGACTTTACGGTTATAATTTTGGTTGATTGCTTCTGGGCTAAAAAACTTTGGCATCTGGATTTCGTAGGTATCTCAAAGAATGGCACTGGACTAGTAAAATTTATCCCTCTGTTCACCTCAGAGTAATAACGGCAATATTTCAGCTTCTTTAAAGGATAGGCTAGAGCAAAATCTTGCATCTAGTACAGAAAAGATAAATACTCAGATCAGAATCAGATCTCCAACTGTTAGATGTGAAATCAGAAAAACAAAATGACAGTTTTTTCCACTATGGGCATGTGGGGGGACTCGCACCAAAAACTCACAGAAGGTCACGCTTCATTTTATGACGATCATGTTAATAAACCGTGTGTGAATATTTTAATTTTGTAGGTGTTTAAAAAATTTTTTGATCTCTGCTGTTATTTTTGTAATTGACAAGAATATTGAGGCAAACTAAAGTGAATTTCAATTTGACTAAATAATCGGTAAAATGGCACTAAATATAAAATATTTGGTATGATTACACTATTATAAACCTTTGCAAGTAGGGCTGTATTTAAATGGAATTTTGAGCTAATTATCATGCCATAGGAACAACAGATTTTGCTCTCCAGATTTTCTAACATAAGTAATTTACTTTTCTGAAGATTTTTACCAATTGGGAGACCAAGATAAGTCAAATTACCACAAGGCTGAACTTTGGTATCATTCAAATCTATAGTTACATTGTCACCTCTAGTCATAGCTAATTCATTGAAAATCAAAATTTCACACCTTGTTGCATTTATGTATTAACTAATTTCAGTGCAATTTTCAGAAATTTTACGAAAAAATTTTCCAGCCCGCCCATGATCCTGGTAACATTGACAACATCCACTTGACAATGAGCCGGCAGCGTTGTGTTATTACACATTGTGGGTGAAATAATCGTGCACTGTTTAACCCCAATTATAATTGGCATTTCATTAGTCAGCATATCATTTCCAGGAATCTTGATAAAAGCTTTCATATGGTGGTACATGTAAAGAATAGGCCTAACTAAATCTGGCGATACTCCACGGCTCAAAAGCTCATTCATTGCTTGGGAATGCAAAACTGAATCAAATGCTTTACCAACATCATACGTTCCAAGAGCTAGGGTCCCATCACACTCATCAGCATCAATTGACAGATTACATAAACACCTTAGACCATGGGAACATTCAAGCTTGGGTTAGAATCCAAACTGGTAGGGAGGCATGTAACAAGTAGAATGTAGACTACCAATTATAAGCTATTCAAAAACTTTAGCAAATACACATGAAACAGTACTAAGTCTGTAGGACAAACACTCATATGGATCCTTGTATGTTTTAAAGGATTGGGTAAATAATACCTAAACAAAAAGAATTTGGTAAGCAGAAAGCAGACAAAAGAAGTGACGATGCATTTATACGGTTTATGGTAGCCAAATTCCATTAAATCTGTCCGTAGGAATGGAAAAGCTGCAGTTAGATTGAACGATTTTCCCCAGTGAGATTCAAGTAAGGTGAATCATTTCTCTTCTCTAGGAATTTATCAGTTGCAACGAAAAGTCGTGTAAGCTTTTTTGTTGTTGAAAAACTATGTCAAAGAGATGGAAGAGGGCAGCCAGTCTATTCTTGCTGAAAAACAAATGTCAAAGAGATCGAAGAGGATATATAGCCTATTTTTACAGAAAGAACAAATAGAGCTTGTGTCTCTCATTCTAAAGAACCAATTTTTTTTTTTGAAGAACTTCATCTTGCTTTAATTCTGTTGATCATTGAAGAATGTAGGCCACTGACTTTCAAGTACTTTATTTCTTTTGTTCTGGGGACTATTTTCATCTTAATTTCCTAATAAATAAATCAATTTTTAAGAATTGTTTCAGTAGCCAAAAACAGGTGTCCACAGATGTGTCTTTTTGCATCTGGATAGGTTTATGTGTAAGCAAAAAACGCCAATGATAAATAGGTTTTTATAACGTTTAGAAGTGTGAGCAAAGTCAATTACTTATTTTAAAGCGTGTTTGGGCCCTGAGCTGCGGCAATTGATTACACTTGTCTTGACCACAGTTAAGTCAACCGTTGTTCTGACAAGACCCAAACGTCAAAAATTTGTTTCTTTCTCGGTATGGCAAAATGTTTAAAAAATTAAAAACAGGGCCCTTGTCAGAGAATCTTTCAAAACAACGTGAATCTCAAAAATATTTTTTAAAACCCATTGTATTAACTTTTTGTTAAAATCCCGATGTCCATCTAGTCTGCAAAAGGTAGAATGTTATCACAAAAGCTTAGAAACTTGGATAATGTTTCTCTTAGAACAATGAAAATAGTGCATACACTATTCTGAGGGCTATTGTAAAAGGATAAAATTGGGAAGAAAACACGTTACAAAAACAATTCCTACTTCATAATATGCAAAAAAGTTGCAGTTACCACATTTGGATGCTCGTTCACTGCATTTCACCACCAAAATTCAATAACACGCCGATATATGGCCAAAATTACATGTTTTCCATGTATTTACCCCTGTTTCAACCGGACTAGCCGTAAATTAAATCAGCGCTGACGAAATCGGTAAATGGATAAAATACATGGGAAATGTATAATTTAGGCTATATACTTGAACTTGGGGGGGGGGGGTAAATGTAGTGCTTTTACCGGTTCCAGTTATTCGTCCAATTTTTTAAGAAAATGGAAAGTCTGAAAGCGGTATTATCACAACGCTAAGGAATCATGCCACACTGAAAGTGAACACCTAGAGATGAGACGTTTTTACATATAGTCGTACCCCATATAAGGTGCTATTTTCTGCCATGTTATAAGTCAGCTGAGGATAACTAGCCATAGAGAAATAGAAATAACTTATTTGATAATATCAAAGAGTAGCTAAGATGTGCTTCTTATGAGGGGCTGTGCAAAGTGCTAAAACGCGATAAACTTTTTGGGAGTTAGCAATTTTTATGCTATAACAGTACTTTAGAGAGACCCTGAGTAGTACCAACAGTTTAGTGTTGACGATTAAGGCAAAAATTTCAAAGCACATAACACGTGTTTTTATATAAGTAGCAAATAAGATAATGTCTTTTTACCGAAATGCCGTATGGATGGCGAAGGGTATCACGGAATATACGAAGTAAGCAAAGTCCCAATTAAAAAAAAGGATAGAGTTCCAGATTATTATTTTGAAATTAGGCAAGGCTAGTTCAGTTGGGCTAGAAAGCAGACTTAGAAGAATGTGTACATAACCTTTGCTTCCCTTAATGTTGGTTTGAGTCTATTTAGCCTTGTTTGACTTAAGGATTTGAGTAGGTTAGCCTATGGGATTTTAAGGCTAAGCTTTCTGGTATTTTGGCCAAGGTCTAGTAGCACTAGAGAAACAGGGCCTGTTGACTTTGTAAACAAACATCCTCTACCCCACCAACAGATTTTTAGTAATAAGTTAAGCAATCACCCAAGAATTATGATTTACTATAATTGATGGCACAAAGTGTGCTGATCTCTTCACTTTCGCCCCACTCATTTTATTCAATTTTTTTAATATTATTATTTTTTTGCATTGAGGTTCTAATAAATTAAAAACAGTGCAACTCAATCCTGATCCAATTCAATTCCCCTTTGAACTGAACCTCCATATAACTCAAACCTCTTTTTACTCATGTCTGCAGTTAATTCCCATTCAACTCAGCTTCCTGAAATTCACATCATTCAACTCATATTAATTTTCTATTAAGTTGGATGATTTGATCAATTCATAGTTGATAACCTTATTTGTCAAAACTTATTTGTCTAGAGGAAGTAAAATTTTCTGTCTTATTTATTCAAAACTCTCCATGCCCTTTGAAACAACATGAAATTACAAAAACTTATGCAACAGTTATCAAATAAATAAAGACAGTGTTTTATTTAAGTCAACAATTTTAATTCTTGTAATGATAGATCCATCACAAACTAGCTTAAATGTAAATATATTTTGATCAGGGTTCAGTTGAATTGTGGTTGTTGGACTGAATGGAAATTGCACAGGGTTGAGTTAAAAGGGGCTCAGCTAAGTAGGTGTTGAGCTGCACCAAGGATGAGTTGACTGGCATAGAATTGGATAAGGTTGTTTCCAAGAAGTCTTAGGTATTGGAGTAAGAGTATTCTTAACATATTCATTTTGCATTGTTTTGAGGTAAATATTCCTGCAATGTAGGTTCAGTAACTGGGTTAGTTAAATCTTTTGTGTCACTTTGTTTCACATGGTTGTATAAGAAAGACTAGTGTATGGTATTTGTTAATATTAGTATTTGTGAATATATTGTATTTTAAGGATGGATCAAGATTCCTCAGTAAAATGAATGGCACTTTAATCATATAGTGCCAACCTAATATTCTTCATCTAACTAAATTGAACATGTTCCTCTGATGCTCAATCCTAATGAAATACACCCAAGTATAATAAAAATATAATATCTTAGAAACTAATTTGGGCTATATATTTGCACATAAGGGGGGGGGGGGTAAAGTATAGCGGGTCTGCATGCTTAATGTGTTAGGTACAATTAATCTGCATATTATGAAGTAAGAATTGTTTTCTAACTTCACACTGTCCAAATACTTTACCACCACCCCCCCTCCCCTAATGTGCAAATATATAGCCCAAATCATATATTTCACATCTATTTTGTCACTTCTCTTTGTCTTGTCTCATGCTTAGCTAAAAGAAACTAACAAAAAAAATGGTTCTACAATGCATCATGGATGAACAACTGAGTGGTTGGCGCTATATCATACAAGTACCAAATGAACTCTTCTTTTGAATTAATTCTAGAGAAATGACTTGCAACTTAAGTAAAGCAGTGAAGTATTTTGTCAATATTCTAAAACATTAACTTTTTAATCCAGTAATAATTTTTATCTTATCAGCAATGCCTGAAGGTTCAATAAAAACAATTACTTTTAAATTCTGATAGAAACAGTCAATGTTGTATTTTACTTGACAGAAAATATTTATTTTCTTGTTTACCATGTTTATTCTCTGTACACAGAGAATGATTCATTTTCAACAAATTCTGAAAGCTACTATGATTTGACAGTTTGGAACCAGTTCTATAAAAATCAATAAACTTGTAAAACCGCAAGAAATGAGTTTTTTCATAAGAATCTTACTAAATTCTAGTTAGTAGGTACATTTGAATAGTACAGAAGAAACTGATAAATGGATATTTTAAATTGAACATGATTTTTGCCAAGACCAAACTTTGAACCAATTAAACAACTAGAGAAATATTAAAAATTCAAATCACAATCCACCAATAGTCCCAATACTCAGTCGTCAATTTTCAGTAATTGTCTCATCATTGTTTTTGAAATAAAATACCTGTCCCTGGTGTTTATAGTTTAAACCTGAATCTCGAAAGTTGAAATGCATCTAGCTTCTTGACAATGCTTAGTAAGGACCCACTGTGCAAAAAACAGGGTATCATAGTGGTAATGCTAAATGGTAGTTTTCATGTGGAAATATTTTGGCAGATTTTGTCTGAAAATGCCATTTTTTATATAAAAGTACTTTTTGATCAAAGAAAAGCTGTCAAAACAAAAGTTGTTCTACTAAAGTGTTGGCAGCTTCTGGAATTCTGTTACTGGCAGCTTTGGAACTTTTTCCATACCTGGTTAGGACATAGAACTCTGATTTCTAGCCAATGCTCTATCCTAAATTATGTTTATTAAGTTACTGTCTCATTTTGTACTTGTGTCATGTGTGCTGGATGATAGCAGGGGGTAGGAGCGAGTGCTCCCTCTCCCTGATTTAGGAAAATGTTTTTTCTATACCTTTTTTTAAAACGACTTTCTCTCCCTTTTACTTTAAAAAGTGCCTCTTTGTATCTCTATTTTTTTTAAAACCTCGCCCTCTTAGCAACTTTTTTTACTTCTGTTTTTGGGCTTCACTTACCAACATGTTCTCTGTTTTGTATTTATTTTCCAGGATTTGCTTTTAATAAAGTCAGACAACACATCTTTGAATTATTTGTTTCCAATTCTAGGAGTGGGTTTGAATCTGCAAGCAAAAGCTTCAATCCATCTGATCTTGAAGTCAGTTGCAAAGGGAGGAGCTACATGATCACTGGTAAGGGTTATAACAAGCCAAAACTCTACTACCATGGTACTCCTGGTGTAAAATTGTGTTCTATTTTGTCTTGTGGGGAAAATATTTGCCAACTATCAGCTATAAAATTAAAACTCACTACTAAAATTTTGTATAAAAATGAAGCATTTAGATAAAGGAGAAATGTACAATAAGTTAACTATAGGGTGAAGAAGACTTTGTCATTGATAAAAAAAGCAAAACAAAAGCATGCTTGTTTTGGAATGTCAAAAGTTTTGCTTCAAGAAAAAATATTGAACTTGCCAGTCAAGCTAAGTTGTTGTGTCAGATATTTGTGCTACTATTGTGGTATTTGTGCTACTGAGCCGGGTTGCTCCTTACTACAGTTCGTTACCACAAACTGTTTGATATGAGATATAAATTTATTAAAAAAGAAAAAAAACACTATTCGCCATTCGCCAGCCAAGAAAGGCAATAAGCTTGGAAGGGCAAGCAAGGTTATCACCCTCAGCTAATTAAAGCCATATTCTCATCACGCTACTCAACACAAAAGAAACTCAACTGATGAAGGAAGAAAGGACAAAAAGAAAAAGAGGAAATGAAAAGAAGAAGACAGAAAACGAAAAAAAAATTAACAGCAAAAAAAATCAGGGAAATACCTTGAATAGAATGACAACCTGGAGGGGGCTTCACTTTAAAATCCCTCACGAGATAAAGGAAACTTTTATTTTGCCACGTATTAATCCATCATGTTTTTTAGGCCTAACTAATCTTTCGTACATTGCATATGCAGATGATTTACTTTTGATCAGCCGCACTAAATCTAGCCTAATTAAGTCGACCCAGCTTGTTTCTAAGTCTTTTGAGGAAATCGGCCTCAAACTTAATACTGAAAAATGTGAATATTTAGTTTTTAATGCTAAGCATCAAAGTAGTGATCTTGATTGTGGTTATTTTTCAGTTAAGCTCGTTTCTTCGATTCGGTGGCTTGGTATTAATATTTGTTCATCTTTATCGGCTTTTCGATCCTGTGGGCTAAATGATATTAAAAGTAAACTTAAAAAAGGGTACGCGAAAATTGTCCCGAACCGAGGCAGATTTTCACGAAAGGCTTTATCCAGACTTTATTCTACATATTGCGATCATTCTATATTGTTTCTTTCCGGTTTGCGCCCGTTGTTTAATAATCAAGATTTGCAGGGCATAAGAGTTATGTATTTTCGTTATTGTAAATATTTATTGTATCTGCCGCGTTCTTATAGAAATCAGAAGATTATCAGAAAGTTTTGTGCCACTGATATTATTTTCGTTTATAAAAAACTCTATGCTAGATTAGGTGCTGAGGCCTGTCAACGCTTGGGCCCTTACCACCCTTTGATTAGACTGTATTAATTGTATTGTTTGTGTTATTTCGTTTTTCTTTCCTTAATGTTTTTACTCCGCTTAATTTGTCAAAACAAGCGGGTAACAAATAAATTATTATTATTAATTATTAATTATTATTTCCTGTTTCAGAATATTTTTCCCCTTGACAATGTTGAGAATTGTGTATTGATGACTCTCGAATTGATTATTTTTTATATTTGAGAAAAATCATTCTACCAGTACTAGAGGATTATTTTCTGAAACAACCTGAAAAAGTAGACTCCTTGGATGTGTATTATTTTGTCAAAACTCTGTTTAACAGATCTAGTTCTTATTGCCATGGTTTGTTCTTTACTTACAGTTATCTACTGTGAACAGTTTGATGCAAAAATCAGAGTCATTTCAAGTACAAAAGCAATTGATATGTTTTTGTCTGAACCTCAGTATTTTATGTCAGTGTTTCTGTGGACACAAGCTCTTTGACACATTTGGGTAATGAGTTACAAAATAAAAGTCATTTTTCGGCCTGTTATTCATATGAAAATTTTTTTGGCCAGGTCACGTTATAGTCATATTCCTTGATAAAATCAAAATTACGCACAGCTCCAGCGCCAATTATGTATTTTTTTTCGAATTTTCCATGTTGAACACTGTTCAACTTTTAAGGATACGATTTTTGATTAACCAATCAGAGTCAAGAGTTTAGGCCAAATTTTACTTTTAATCCTGTGACAACAGAAATGAGATCCCGAAATATTGTGTAAGGTATTTTTAGGAAGTATGGTGTATGATTATACTCCTTTGTTACTGTGCACGATTGACTACTTCCACATTTTTATGATTCTTACATTGTAAATAATATAGGCTTTTCAGTCAAGACTATTTGGTCCTCTTCCTGTTCTCTCTTTATATGATGTCTGTTGAAATATTGGAATTAACTTCGTATATTGGAATTAACTACGTTTATATGTCTTGTAGTTGGGCTTTGTTTTGCGGGAACTGGATAATCCAGATGTATCTATTGAGTTTAGTACTTCTTGTGCAGGTCTGGTCAGTCAGGCTTTTAACTGACAGTGGTAGTTCCAGGTATTTGAAGAACTCTAAAATTTTATTCTGAAGGGTATGCTGTGCAGGCGTTAGCAAATTACGTTTAAATAAGCAATGGTCTATAATTTAAGTGCTGATATTGGAGGATCTGCAATATGGGAATGAGAAAGTTGGATCAGTTGCGTTTGGGATTTGATAATTGAAATCCTGAAGTTTAAACCCATTTTGGGTCTGCACGGACTCTAAAGGTGAATTTGGAATGGTATTTATTGGAAAGTGAAGATAAGCTTGGTTTAGTATTTGTCAGAGGGGCCTCTGATATGCTGAAAATCTGTAATTATACCCCTAGAGAAACAAGTGAATTGTAAGTGTAAGACAATGGAAAGTGTCTTTGTCCAACTGAATAACGATATGCCGAATCTAACAGCTCAAGGCTTGGGATAGAATCTGAATATATTATAATTTCTACATGTTAAAAATAGGTGGGCGAATATTTGTAGGCCAATATATTCCAGGGTCATAATTATAGCATTTAATTTGGATGATGCAATCCATAGATCACCAAACTGTTTCTCACTCATTGTAATATGGAAGACATGCTCTACTTGATACATTTTCATGTGACACATGTAATATGAAAAACATACTCTACATGACACATCCAATATGGAAGACATTCTCCACGTGACACGTGTAATATGGAACACATGCTCCATGTGACACATTTTCACGTGACACAATTTCACGTGAAATAATGCAATATGGAAGACATTCTCCACATAAAACATGTAATATGAAAGACATGCTCCACATGTAATATGGAAGACCACGCGTGACACATTTTCAATCGTTTTTGACAAAAATTGGGAAAGTTCTTTATATACAATTTTATTAAGTCCACCAAATTTTTCAAGATGTACTGGACGGGTTGAGTTATTTTGTCCATATGAGAAACCAATATTTATTATAGTGAATTTCCAAGTCCATGGAGGGGTCTGAGGGAAATTGGGGGCAGTAGACCCAGCCAGAACTAGGAATTTCATTGAACATTTTCAAGGTCTCTAAACACGGATTCCTTTTTTAGCCAGTTGTGCAATGTGTGTGAGCCACTGGCTTTCATTAAGTTTTTGGTCAGATATAAAGCCAAAGTAATCCTATGTAGTTGGCCTCAGGGATTTTGGTGCCATCTATTGTTAGTTTTGCATGAACTGTGATATGCTTATGGCGGAATTGAATGATAGTAGACCTGGTAGGTGCAATTGGGAAACATGATATTTGGGAGAATTTTTCAAACTGGAAGATTGAATTTTATAGCTTAGAGTGGGAAAACTCAAAGGTGTTGCTTGTTGTCCATAACGCTTAAGTCATCAGCATATTGCATGTTAGTGCATTATGACGGCACTAGACCCTTATGGTCTAAACCGGCGGTGCTGATCTTTTCGTGGCCCTTCAGCCAGGAAGTGCGATGGGGGGCTGGGGTAGTTGGGGGAGGCTCATGTCCAAGAGGAATAAAGAGAATAAAAGGCAACTCAGGACTACGCCCTGTGGAAGGTCTTGGCTATATCAAAATCTAGTTAGTGCCTAGGGTCAATCTAAAGCTGAGATTTAGGAAGAGTAACTACCTTCCGAGAGGCTATGACGTTGGTAGACTCCGGGATGTCCAATGTGAGAGAAATTTTCCAGGAACAGTTGAATACTAAACTGGAGAATTTAAAATTGGACAATGTAGAAGATGGATGGAATAATTTTGCAGAAAAAGTTTGTGAAGTGTCTGATGGTGTCTAAAAAGTTTGAAACGCAGCAACGAATGTTGATGAAAATGCTTTATGCATAACAGAGAGGAGGGGGGCTTATACAAGGATTATTTGAGTGATAGATCATATGTAAATAAATAATGTCAAGAAAGTGGAGGAAACATTAAAATATGAACTAAGGATGTTTGAAGCGGAGACCATGGAAAAAATTGCTGAAGATCTGGAAGATGCGGCTAGACGGCATAGTAGTAAAATATTATACTGGCATGTTAATAAATTGAGAGGGAATAATCAATCTGGACTTACCCCAGTTAAAGATAGGAGCCGGCTACAATTAGTGATAAGGAATGAGTTAAAGAGAGATCGGCAGAACCTTTTGAGAATGTGCTAAACTGTGATAGAGTTACAGGAAAGATACATAAAAGAATGAAAAAGTTTGTAATGCTTTGGATGCGAAGGAAGTCTTTTTTTGTGAGGAAGAATGAGTGAGAGGACTAAAAAGATAAAAAAAAATAGCAAGGCCCTAGATGCTGATAGTGTGGTAAATAAGTTTTTTGAATATAGTGCTTATGAAGCTAGGGATAAGTTACTGAGTATTGTGAATATCATTTTTGGGAAGAGGGAGGTACCTAGCGATTTTGGGAAGACTAGTTAAACTTCTCTTTGAGAAAGGTGATAAAAGTGAGTGCTAATAAAGGCCTTAGCATTGTTTCTGTAGAAAGCAAATTAATTAGTATGGTGATACTTTTTAGACTTAGAGATGCTGTAGATAATGTTATAAGAGAAGAACAGTGTGGTTTTAGGAAAGGGAGAGGATGTGTGGACTAAACTTTCACTTTTTACATTAATAATTGAAAAGTGCCTGATTCATCAGGCCCCTTTAGTCTTTAGTTTTATAGATTATGAACAAGCGTTTGATTCAGCTGATAAAAGTGCTTTAGAAAAGGCTCTATCCTTGTGTGGTCTACCAAATAAAAACATTAAAGTGATTTGTGCTATGTATGAAAATAACAAAGCTGTGGTGACAGTTGGAAATGAGGTTAGTAGTTGGTTTCGTAATAAATTTAGAGTTAAGCAGGGTTGCTTCGAACTTATCCTAAGGAGCACAGCAAAGGCAGAACACGGAACCAACTGGGTAAGTAAAACTCTCTTAGACTTAGGTTTTGCTGACGATTTAAGCATCCTAAATGAAAATGTTAACAAAATGAATTAATTTTTTATTCTAGGTGTTTACCGAAGGAAGAGGCAGTTCCCTCCCCGCTCCCCCTATATGTAATAAATGCTGCTCATTTCGGAGTTCAATGTTATTTTTATTTTCAGAATAATGTATAAGTAGTATTCTTCCAATGTGTCAGGCTGCAGCCCTATCTCGTGTATTATTGAAGCGGTTAGTCTCTTGTATCCACCTATACTCCGGCCGCATCCATATCCCTTTGTACTGTTGAAGTTTCTAGTCCCTTATATCCTATGCAAT
The DNA here is from genome assembly GCF_032884065.1 of Artemia franciscana. Classification (NCBI taxonomy): domain Eukaryota; kingdom Metazoa; phylum Arthropoda; class Branchiopoda; order Anostraca; family Artemiidae; genus Artemia; species Artemia franciscana. Next base: position 36,886,497 of record NC_088878.1, on the reverse strand, counting down.
TCTCCTGCAACACACATACCGCGGTGTACTATTTGAGTTCTTAACTCCTCGTGTCCCTTCAGTGGGCGCTGCAAAAGCTTTATCCCGGTGTAGCTAACCTCTCGTATCTTCAATGGGTACTGAGAAGACCCTGTCCCGGTGAACTATTGGTGTTACTAGTTCCTTATGTCCACCTATACTCTGACAGCTCATATAACCCACCGTTCCTACGACATACATTGCGTTTTATTAGCTTCCAGTGATAAGAACATTGCCTGGAAACATCGCTTGTCATGTGTTATTTCTTGGTGAAACAATACAACAAATACTACGATAGCCCTTACAATTGTGTTATCTCAGATTTCTGTGCTAGATACATTCGATTTCCAAAATATTCGATATAAAAGAATGGGAATTGGCCAAGTTATTATCATTTGATAAGTTGAGTTTGATCAACCAACATGTCTAAAAGGAATTTTGACGGGGAATGTTTTTCATACAGTTTCGGTTTGTCAAAAGACATCTACAATCCCCCTTAGTTACCGAATTTTATGTATATTATCATCAGTTTTAAAACCATCCCTCCCCACTAGCCATTCACGAACATTTGAAATCATTTTTTATTGTTGATTTTTGATTATTGGTTATTGATTATTGGTTTTTGGTTTTTGATTATTGCTTTTTTTGGGGAACTCATCATGTTTTGGTTTTTCTAACAATTCATGATAAGAGGAGTAAAATATGTGGTGGGGCTATTCAAAATGTAATTGTTTCTTGAAAATAAGATTGAAATAAGCAAATGTGTCATTCAAAATACGAAATGTTTTATAGGAAATGTTTAGCTGTTTGAAATAAGAGGAGGAAAATATGTGATGGTGTTGCTCAAAATGTATTGCTTCTTGAAATAAGATGGAAATAAGCAAACGTAGCATTCAAATGCGAAATATTTTCTATAAATGTTTTACTGTGTGAAATAAAATGAGGAAAAGTATATGATGATGTTGTTCAAAATGTATTGTTTCTTAAAAACAAGATGGAAATATGCAAATGCGTTATCCAAAATGCGAATTATTTTCTACAAAATGTTTTCTTTGCTGCTTGAAATAAGAGGAGGAAAATATATGATGATGTTTTTTCAATATGTATTGTTTCTGGAAATTAAGATGGAAATAAGCAAGTGCGTTATTTAAGATATGAATGATTTTCTAAAAAAATGTCTCTTAGAAATAAGATGAGAAAAATATGCTATGATGTTGCTCAAAATGTATTGCCTCTTGAAATAAGATGGAGATAAGCAAATGCATTATTCAAAATGCAAAATGATTTCTATAAAATGTTCTTGTTGTTGAATAAGGTGAGAAAAATATGTGGTGGTGTTGATGAAAATGTATTGGTGCATGAAATAAAACACATTATTCAAAATGTGAAATATGCCCTAAAGAATGTTTTGCTGTTTGAAATAAGAGGAGAAAATACGATGGTGTTCAAAAAGTATTGTTTCTCGAAAATAAGATGCAAATAAGCAAACCCATTGTTCAAAGTACGAAAATATTTTCTACAAAATGTTTTGCTTCTTGGAATAGGGTGAAGTCATCCTCTAATTTCAAACAGCAAAACATTTTTTAAGGAAATATTTTACATTTTGAATAACGTATTTGCTATTCTAAATCTTATTTTCAAGAAACAATACATTTTTATCAACACCATCAATACTTTCCTCATCTTATTGCAAGTAGCAGAACATTTTTTTGAAAATCATTTCGCATTTTGAAAAACGCATTTGCTTATTTCTGTCTTATTTAAAGAGGCAAAACATTTTGAGAAACACCATCCAATTTTTCTTCATCTTATTTCAAGCAGCAAAACATTTTGTAGAACATATTTCATATTTTGAATAAAGCAGTGGCTTATTTCCATCTTATTCTTATTCCTCGTCAAAATTCCTTTTGGGCATATTGTTTGATCAAACTCAATTTATCTAATGGTAATAACTTGGGCCAAATCCTGTTCTTTTATATCAAATATTTTAACATTCAAATATATCCAATACTTGAAGCTGAGATAACACAATGGTATGTGCTTTCGTACTATTTTTTGTATTGTTTCACCGAGAAATAACACCTGGCCAGCGATGTTTCCTGGAAATGTTCTAATCACCGGAAGCTGAGATAAAGCTATGTTTGTCTTGGGAATGGGGGTATATGTGTGTAGTAGGGGTGTGGGTGGATATAAGGGGCTAGCAAATCCAATAGTACACCGGGATAGGACTGTTGCACTACCCGTTGAAGGGATACGAGAGGTTAGCAACTCCAATATCACACCGAGTTATGTGTTGCAGGGGCATTACATAGGATATGAGGGACAAGCAGCTCCTATAGTACACCGGGATAGGGCTGCAGGCGGAGTATAGTTGGATGCAAGGGACTAACAATGCCAATAGTATACAGGGATAGTTCTGTAGCCAACCCAGTGAAGGAATACCACTCGTATAGACCAGAAATATTCCCAGAATTCAGGAGGATTTCATATTTGTATTTTCATTTCATTTTCAATTTCAAAAAATTTCATATTTTTATGCATTTTTAAAGTTTTTGTACATTTTGACCCCTTGAAAAAATACACCTCCCCCCTAAGAAAGCCCTGGATATGGTCCTCTGTACCAAATTCTGTATTTTCCTGAAGGCTCAATGAGATTTGGGATGTTCAGCATTAAAATGCGCCCTTTGAGATATCCTCCTCCCTCCCTAGCTGCTAAACAATCAGAGAACCCCATTGTACCGGTTTAAAGCCCGTATATACAAAAGTTTGGAATTAGGTATTTTTTGCCAAAGAATGAACATAAATAAAAACAACAATAAGTAAAACAAATGGGAATTTACCTAAGACGGAGGAATTTATTTGAATCTTAAAAATATTCAGGCTGTATACCCAAGAACCGTCCTAAGCAAACTACGTATATATACTAAATAAAACTTAGAATAAAATTAGATGTTTAAAACTGAAAGTTAAAGATTAAAACGGTCCCTAGCTTGTTGTGTTTTGTGATGGAATGTCAATGTAGTCTTCGTCGTTATTTAAAGATCATGGATGTGTGCATTTTTCTTTTCTTCTTGGTTTGCCTAGGGATGATTGCGTCAAACCAAGCGTTCCAGACGATCCGGAGAGGGCTCATTCGAAGAAAAATTAAAAGTTTAAGTGCCTTTTTAAGCGACCAAGCAGAACAAATGGCAAATCGACTTCTTCCACTGTTCCCCCCCCCCCAAGGCATCCAAATGAAGTTATGAGGTAGCCATTTGGTTCATCAAATTCCCTTCTTATTGCACAAAAATGTTTCTGGTGTTTATTTTAATGCTTTATTTAACTGAGCTGATTTGCTTCATAATACAGTGATCCATTATTAAGGAAGGGCGGTAGATCTTTGTGTAGGGAGGGGGGCAGGATACCAAAAGGATTACGTTAATTATGGTCTACTTTTTCCCAGGGGTGATCGTATCAAACCAATGGTCCTAGACGATCTGGAGAGGGATCGTTCGAACAAAAATACAATTTTAAATGCCTTTTTAAGTTTTGTAATTTGTCCATTGCTTGCAGGTAGTATTTGTTATTGGGAAACATACGGACGTTTTTTTTTGCGGGGGAGTTTTCCATAGGGGGAGGGGATTGAAAGATCTCATTTTATTGTAAGTTTTAGTTTATATGCGTAGTTTGCTGTGGACGGCCCTTGGATATAGAGCCGATTTTTTTTAAGGTCTAAACAAATTTCGCTGTCTTAGGTAGATTCTCTGTTGTTTTACAATTCCAAACATTTGCATATAAAGGCTTTAAACCTCTACAATGGGGTTCTCTGATTGTTTTGTAATTAGGGAAAGAGCGAGATGCCTCAGAGGGTGCATTTTAATGCCAAAACATGCCGACTTTCGTTGAGCCTTCATATAAATACAAATTAGTTTTAATTGAAAGATGAGGGGAGGGTGGAGGTAGAAATTGATATATAATCCCCAGGGCTGTTACCAGGACTTTTGTTTGGAGGTTCATTTTTTCGGGGGGGGGGGGGTCAGGAGCGAATCTCCAACATTTATATTGGGGGCAAGAGGGACTCATATTCGGAAAGTAAAGAGACAGTATAATATTTTTTTTCTCCAAATTATTGGGGGAATGCCCCTCTCCTCTAAACGACGCCCCTGGAGGGAGGGTTCTTAAAACACATACAAACGTGAAATTGGTGTTTAATCCCTGTTTATTTCTGGGAGTATTCTGGTCTACGCTGTTATTATGAAAGTAGTGAGCAACAGTAAACCCAAACTGAGCAGATTCTGTTTTGGAGGAGGGCTACCCCTTCCTCATCCCCACGTCCACCTTATGGTCGCAGAAACTTTGGAGTGTGCTCATTACACCATAAGTTGAGATTTCTAGTCCTTTTTTGTATAAGTCGAAAGTGATTGGAGACAAACAAGCCACGAAGGGGGTGGGTTTTTTCCGAGGGGTAAACACCGGCTCCCGAATTTCAGAGGTTTTGCGAGTTTAGGGTGCAAGAACAGGTTTGAAAATCAATGTTACGAAGATCAAATCGCTAAGACTAGAAATTAGCGAAGATAAAGAGATAATATTGGGCAATGAGAAGATCTATCAAATGGGCAGCTTCACCTACCCTGGTAGTATTATTATTAAAGACGGTAGATGCAGTGAAGATGTTAAAAGTAGGATAGTGAAGGCCCATGGTGTTTTTTCATGGTTGTGAAAAGTCTGGAAAAAATATGCAGATTAGTCTGTGCACCAATATTAGAATATTGCAAGCTATAGTGATGACAGTGGTCAAGTACGGTTCTGAAACATGGGTGCTTCGAAGAACGGAGGACGATTTGCTAGATATTTCCCTAAGAAATTGACTACAGATTGTTTTGAGTACATGACTGACTCAAACAGTAAGCTGTACGAAAAATATGTGTCAATCTTGCTTTCTTGGGCTATAGTGAGAGAAAGGTTGAGATGGCTTGGACACGTTTTGCGGATGTAGGATGACAGATTACCCAACATCGTCCATGTCGGGCAACCGTCTAGGGCGTAAGGAAAGATTTAAGGGAAATTGGAACTTCTTTGAATAGATTGGGATGGAGGAAGAACGTGCGTAGTTGTGTTGGCCTCAGGCGGCTTGGTGCTGCCGTCAGTTGTTTCTAGTAGTATTAGTTATAGTAGGGGGAATTCGACTAAGGAGTCGAATTCACCTGCTCCTTCTTCTACCCAATCAGTGCCCCTGAATCTTTTATCCGTAAACGTGACCTAGCTATCTTAATCTTTATTTGATTGTAGCCCTAGAAAGTGGAATCAAACCCACTGTCAACAGTCAGTCAAACCGATCCTAAAGCTATCCTTAAACCATCCTTTTGGAAAGAATCAAGTATGTCTTATTCGATAACTTTTCGAATCACCCACGTTTTAGAGCCTTACCCGACAGTTGTCATCTTTGTTGCTAGCTTATCTGAAACTTAGTTTGAAGACTTGTCTTACTTTTTCATTGTCTATCTAGATTGATAAAAGGATGTTCCAGTAACGATTAAGGTATAGATGTTGACATATTATAGATGTTGACATATTATAAAATTGTCAGCCCATCGCTATTGCCCCCTCTGTTTTGGAAAATTCTTTTCTTCGGTATTTTCATCTAAAACGATTCGAAAGCCCCGCTCCCCTAGGTTTTTAAAATACTTCAAACAAATTTGAAGTTTAAACCCTCTGCCTGCTTACGTTTAGTCTGAATAACTTTTATAGTTTATTATTATATATGATTTTTTATGCTAAGTTTTACACTCGATTGAGCATTCTACTCCACATTTTTATGATATATTTATATATCTATGCTTAAATGTGATATAAATATAGGAGCCAATAGTGGCATCGGGAAATCAGTTGCTTGTCAAGTGGCTAAAAGGGGTGGCACTGTTCATATGGTCGTCAGGAATCCAAAATCTGGTGAGGCAGCAAGAGAGGAACTGGTAAAAGAAACTGGAAACGAGGTATGTTGAAAAACGAGAATACAATTATTAATATAGTTCATATGATTGTTTATAGCTATCATATAAGGATACTCTTGATGTGGTCGTCAGGAATCCAAAATCTGTAACGAAGCAAAAGAGGAAATGGTAAAAATAAAATCAATGAGATATGTTGAGAAAAAAGAATGCAAATAAAGATGAAAAAAGAATAAAATACAAGAAATCCAAAATCTAGTGAAGAAGCAAAAGACAAAATGGTAAAAATAAAAATTGGAAACGAGGTGTGTTGAGGAAAAGAATACAAAGAAAGATAATGAAAAAAATTGAATAAAGGAATCCAAAATCTGGCGAAGCTGAAAGAGAGGAACTGGTAAAAGAAACTGGAAACGAGGTGTGTTGAAAACCGAGAACAAAATCATTAATATAGTTCATATGATTGTTTATAACTACTATGCGCTGTTTATATGGTCGTTTATTACTGTCAAATACTGCTCATATAAGAATACTCTTCATGTGGTCGTCAGGAATCCAAAATCTGTGAAGAAGCAAAAGAATAAATGGTAAAAATAAAGATCGGAAACGAGGTGTGTTGAGGAAAAAGAATACAAAACATTTGTCTATATTTGTTATGCACTGTTCATATGGTCGTTTATACCTATCATATACTATTCTTATAAAAATACTCTTCATTCGGTCGTCAGGAATCCAAAATCTGTGAAGAAGCAAAAAGGGGAAATGGTAAAAATAAAATCAATGAGGTATGTTGAGAAAAAATAATACAAATAAAGATAAGAAAAAGAATTAAATACTAGAAATCTAAAATCTATGAAGAAGCAAAAGAAGAAATGGTAAAAATAAAAATTGGAAACGAGGTTTGTGGAGGAAAATGAATACAAAAAAAGATGAAGAAAAAAATAGAATAAAGGAACTCAAAATTTGGTGAAGAAGTAAAAGAAGAAATATATAAAATAAAAATTGGAAATGAGGTATTTTGAGAAAAAAGAATACAAACAAAAATAAAGAAAAGAACACAAAAAGGATAAAGAAAAGAACACAAAAAGGATAAAGAAAAGAACAGAATAAAGGAATATAAAATCTGGTGAAGAAGCAAAAGAGGAAATGGTAAAATAAAAATTGGAAATGATGTATTTTGAGAAAAAAGAATACGAAGAAAGGTAAAGAAAAGAACATAGAAAAAGATAGAATAAAGGAATTTCGCCCCTTTTCAGAGGCGACCTTCTTTTTCGTTCGGCCCTAGATGGTAGGCCAAAAAGGATGATCTTTGGCAATTCAACGGACATTCAATTTTGGAGTAGTTAAACCGTAAGTACACATAGGTAAAAAAAAAAAAAAAATGGGACGACACCATATTTTTACTTTGTTTTTGCGGGATTCTTTGGACCAATCTCAGGAGGGTCTTTTAATAGCCATTATATACTCAAAAATATTTTTCGCGTTTTGGTTGCCCCTTGTCATAGACAATGGGAGATTTAGGATTGATGCTCTGTTCCAAACGGTGAAAAATATCCTTTGTAAGTATGATGACATTTCCATAGTTGGACGGAACATGTCATATATGTCATATTCGCAATGACGCATAAGTTGCACTTTAATGTGAAGAGCAGGAGGATATTAGAGGCCTTTATATATAGGACGGTTACCGTTCTTTTTAAGTGTTAATAGCTCTGTACTTCCAAAAACATGTTTTTTATCCTCTTGAAATTAGACTTGTTAATGCAGCGGATGTAAATACAGGGATAGGAATATGCTCTGGGGTAGGACAAGTTTGTCCCCCTCCCCCTAATAAAAGGATGAATTTTCCTAAATGTAATGGAATGGAATTTTTTTCAGGGGTGACGGACCCAGCTCCCCCCCTCTGTTATCAACGTACATGCCTAGCCAGGATTTTTTTTTCAACACAAGATTTGTGTTAATATTGACTTGTTGATTTAAAATATGTGCCTTATCAGATTATTCAGCTCTTTTGTAGTGTTTGTACAAGTGTCAAGGTACTTTCATTGATTTAACTGATAACAATGTTTAGTCAAAGTACTTTACCGCCGTCACTTACGAGGGGTCACCTATTCACCACCTGGTGCATACTTCTGGACACCACTTGTTGTGCCACGCACAGATAACCATGGCCACGACCCTCCTCTTTGTGCCGCACATGGTGAATTTTCCGCCACGCATGGGAAACTTTCACCACGCATGGTGTGCATCACCAAGTTTTTGGAAAGTGGCAACCTCTTGATCATTTGAGTTTTGGAATGTTTCCATGATCGTGAATTAGCTATGGACTTTGAGATCTTGAATAAAAAGTTTGGCTATTTTATCAACTTAAAAAAAAATATATATTTTATTACGTTCCTAATGAGTAATCCATTTGTTAAAATTGATTAAAAAGGTTTCTAGATTCTTTTTTTGTAGGACATTCATGTTCACATATTAGATTTGTCAAAACCACGTGATGTCTACAAATTTGGAAAATCATTTTCAGAATCAGGATCTCTTAACGTATTGGTAAGTTATTATTTAAAAGAATGGGGCAACTGAATTGATGTTTCCAGAAAGTTGTATAAGGAAGGTGTATGTGATTGTAATAGGTGTTACCTTAAGAATTTTGTTTGACGGGTAGGAGGGGGCTTTAGTCCTCCCTATTGGTCGAAATTGCGAAGAAAAAAAGTATGTTGCAGTTTTAGTTTTTATGGAAATAGTATGAAAAAAGGTAGTTCTGCCTCATCTAATACTAGGCATAAACAGAAATGAGTTGCTGCGTTAGGCAATTTTCATAATTTGCCTTACTGAGCAATTTTAATTACCATTGGATTTAATTTCCATTTTTAATTAGCATTATTTTCCATTGTATCTTTATGTCGTCTTTTACTTGCATTTTGTATTTCGTACGGAATTACCATTTCGTAAGGAATTTAATTACCATTGCATTTAATTTCCATTTTTAATCACCATTATTTTCCATTATATCTTTACGTCGTCTTTTACTTGCATCGTCTATTTCGTACGGAGTTTTTTACGGAATTAATATGAAAAAAGGTAATTCTACCTCATCTAATGCTAGGCATAAACAGAAATGAGTTGCTGTGTTAGGCAATTTTCATAATTTGCATTAAAAAACAATTTTAATTACCATTGGATTTAATTTCCATTTTTAATTACCATTATTTTTCATTGGATCTTTACGTCGTCTTTTACTTGCATTTTTTATTTCGTACGAAAATTACCATTTTCGTAAGGAATTTAATTACCATTGCATTTAATTACCATTATTTTCCATTGGATCTTTACTTCGTCTTTTACTTGCGTCGTCTATTTCGGCGAAATAAATCGCCGTAAAGTTTTATTTAGCAACTCAAAAGGCGATGTGTTTTGCGTCAGATAAATTTTAGAAGAGAGCAGGAAAACTGAAAAATGTGTTTTTGAGTTTTTGGCGATTAATTGTGATGGGCTGAGTTGTCAGGATCGTCAAAATTGCGGCTTTTGGTTTGATCAGAATCGGTGTCAGAATCAAGAAAGTTTCCCTGATTTTTAAAACGATTCCACTCTCACGTCGAACTTCAAAAAAAAATATCTTAATTTTGCCTTTATTGGGTGAATACCTAGTATTTGGGTTTTCACCAATTCTGTAATTTCATTTTTTTTGCAGTATACTTTTTTGGCTATTTTTAATGATAGGTTCATTCGTCAGAATCGTCAAAATTGTGAATTTTCCTTGGATCGGAGTTGGCATGAGAATCAAAGAAATTTTCCAACACCCCAAGCGACTCCACCCCCATGTTGAACTTTCAAATGAAAGCAAATTGTATCTTAGTTTTCCACTTTGTGTAAATATGCCCAGTATTTGGACTTTCGCCAATTCTCTGATTGGCAATAAGCTGTCTTGGACTGTCAAAATTACGAGTTTTCTTTGGATCGGAATCAGCACGGGAATCGTGGAAACATCCCTTGAAATGATTTTTAATCGTTTTATATTATTTGTTTTATTTTTAAAATAAAAGAGGTTTGTACCCTAACTTCCCATTTATTTTTTTAATAAACCCATAGTTTTGACTTTCGCCAATATACTGTATTATACTTACTTATTTGATGAGTATAGTAAAGGAAAAATTTGGCTACACACAGGGTTTGTAGATTTGCATACAGTGATTGATAGTGTTGATCGAGCCTCAGTGCTACTGGGTTTACTCGGACGGGAAATACCCGTTAAAAAATTAGGTTTCTGCTTTCCAAAGTATTGTGGGACAATAAAGTAAAAACGGAGGACTTTAGCAAGATAGCCTGTCTTCACCATTTTCTCTTTTCTTTCTCTCGCAGTCATTTTCTCTTTTTATCACTTTTATCACAGTTGACTAGTAATTGATTATAATTGTATTAATAGATTCTATAATTACAGTTATGTAATTAAATAATTGAAATTACTATTTATGACATTTACCGGAGAATCTCGACATTCACCATGCACTAATGGTGGGCATTTGTGAGATTTCTATTTTCTTCTCTGTAATTCAGTCGCGATACATTTTTCACCACTCTTTGTGGGAGGAATGACTGAGAATGTGAAACACACAGTAACGGGAAAATCAAGTAATCGAAGAAGTTTAAAATAAAAAAATATAAAATAATAGATGAAATTTGCTAGAAGAAAAAACTGAAGTTTGTTCTAAGAAAAAAAATATCATCGGTCGTTTCCGAGCAAATCATAAAGCTTATTGAATTAGATCTACAAAATATTAGTTTTATTTATTTTATCTTATTTTTACTTTTGCTTGACAAATTTTAAAAGTAAGAAACACTAATAAGATAGAAAACTGCCGCGCTTTAGAATGTTTAAATTCAAGTTATAAATTGAACCACTCACTGCTTCAGTTCATTAAAATTTTGGTTTAAATCAAAGTTCTAACAAAGATTACGGGTAACGCATAAGAAGGGGGACTGGCGCTAGGTTTGACATTTTTAATGGGAAGATAAAACAATAGAAGAAGATAAGAGGTTTGGTAGAAGAAAAAACTGAAGTTTGTTCTGAGAAAAAAATATCTTCTATCGATTCCGAGCAAATCATAAAGCTTATTGAATTAAATTTACAAAATATTCGTCTTATTTATTTTATCTTATTTTTACTCTTCCTTGACAAATTTTAAAAGCAAGAAACACTGATAAGATAGAAAACTTCCTCGCTTCAGAATGTTTGATTTTATTGAATCACTCACTGTTTCAGTTCATTGAAATTTGGATTTAAATCAAAGGTTTAAACAAAGAGTTTGGTAACGCATAAGAGGAGGAGCTGGTACTAGTTTTGACACAAAAACACCATCTAACGTTCGGTGACATTTGGGATTTTTTAAAGCTTTGCAATCGTTTTCCTGTCAGGGACTGATATCAGACACTTATTAATGCCCTAATTTTACAAGTTACGCTAATTAAATTAATTGTACTTATTATTACACTGAAAAATGCCAAGTGTCGCCAAACGCTACACGGCATTGGTAGTTTTTTCGATGCAAGCGCCACTTTTCATTCTTATAAATTATCCATACTCTTTGGGTTTAAGTTTATTTAGAAATAATTCGAAATTTTTCGGATAGTAAGAACATTCTTTTTGCCTTCAGCAAACAATTGCACCACCCACCCCTTTTTTTCTTTTCCAGCAAATAATCCCTTTGTACCCTCAGATTGTGCTCTTCAGGGTTTTTTTTCTGCTGATTTGCTTCCCACTGGCCTTAAGTTTTTGTCTCTTTAACCACAAGATTTATTAACTTCGAAAGTGTTTATGCTAAAACATTGTCTCTCTTTATGAATTTTTTTTCTGATTTCTTTTAGGTGAATAATGCAGGTTGTATGGTCAACACAAGAGAAATAAATGAAGATGGCTTGGAGGCAAACTTTGCTACAAATACGCTCGGAACACATATTCTAACCAGAACTTTAATTCCAGCCTTGGAAAGGTTTATTTCTAAAATATTTTGTAAATACTTGTAGAAAAGTCTCATTTTTTCTCATCCTTTTCTTATGTTCATTCTTTTTATTCTCATTTTCTTCCACGACTGTTTTATTTTCTGATCTAACGAATTTAGCGTTATCCCTTTCTTTCTTTTTTCTCGCTCCCTCTTTCTCTACTTCTACTGTTTGCATTGTCATTCTTGCCCAACAATTGTTGCGCGATTTGTGAAATTGTGCAAATTGTTCAGAACACTAACAACAGGAAAAAATTAGGCTAATCCTTGAAAAGATAAAAATCAACAACATCTAACGTCTCCTCGCAAATTCCTAAAGTTGTCTGTGTTTTGTTTTTTTAATACTCTGTCAAACAGTTCGTGGTAACGAACTGTAGTAAGGAGCGACCCGGCTCAACAGTAACCGAAACTCTAAAAAATGGAATTTTGATACCAATAGTTACATCAAAAGAATCGCATTTTACTGCTGATTTTAAATATATAAGATCCATCAAGATTAATTTTACTCATCAAAAGTGACGAGCCTGAGAAAATTTGCCTCATTTTCGAAAATAGGGGGAAACACCCCCTAAAGGTCATACAATCTTAACGAAAATCACACCATCAGATTCAGCGTATCAGAGAACCTTAAGCTCCTATCTATAAAAATGTGGAATTTCGCATTTTCTGCTAGAATACAGATCACGGATGCGTGTTTATTTGTTTTATTTTTTATTTTTTCCAGGGATGGTCGTATCGACCCAGTGGTCCTAGAATCTTGCGAGAGGGCTCATTCTAACGGAAATGAAAAGTTCTAGTACCCTTTTTAAGTGACCAAAAAAATTGGATGACGCCTAGGCCCCCTCCCACGCCAATTATTTTCCCAAAGTCACCGGATCAAAATTCTGAGATAGCCATTTTATTCATCGTAGTCGAAAAACCTCATAACTATGTCTTTGGGGGCGACTTACTCCCCCACAGTCCCCGTGGGAGGGGCTACAAGTTACAAACTTTGACCAGTGCTTACACGTAGTAGTGGTTATTTGGAAGTATACAGTTGCTTTGAGGGGGATTTTTAGGTTGGGGGGTTGAGAAGAGGGAGATATGTTGGGGGAACTTTCCTTGGACGAATTTGTCGTAGGGGAAGAAAATTTTCATGAAGGGAGCGCAGAATTTTCTAGCATTATTAAAAAAAAAACAATGAAAAAATAAATATGAAAATTTTTTTCAATTGGAAGTAAGGAGAAGCTTTAAAACTTAAAAAGAACAGAAATTATTACGCATATGACGGGCTCACCTCCTCCTAATACCCCGCTCTTCACGCTAAAGTATTTTTAGTAATTTCAATTACTTATTCTGCGGCTTTTGTGATTCAGGAGTCATTCTTAAGAAATTGGGATAACATTTAAGCTTTAGTGTAAAGAGCAAGGTACTGACGAGTTGGTGAACCCCCCCATATACGTAATAAAAACATGAGAATACAGAAGTCTGTTACGTAAGCCAATCTGTAAGTTACGTATATCTTTTACTAATAAAAACATTCGTAAAAAATTAAAAGTTCTAGTTGCCTTTTTAAGTAACAAAAAAATCAGAGGGTAACTAGGCCTCCTCCTATTATTTGTCTGTGCATTTGTAAATGTATTTCTTAAAACTAAGAAACCAAGAGTTGTTATCGTGTCATATTATTTGTCTGTGTATTCTTTTTCATTTGTGATTTTTTTTTTTTTTTAGGACTGAGAAACCAAGATTATATCGTGCCATATTATTTGTACGTGTGTTCATTGCTGAAATTTTTGAACTGAAAAACCGAGAGTTGTGATTGTGTCATTATTTGTATGTGTATTTTTTTCATTTGTTTACTTATTTATTTATTTTAGGACTGAGAAACCGAGAGTTGTTATCGTGTCATCTGGTGGTATGCTGGTTCAAACGTTGAATCTTGATGACTTCAATTTCGAAAAACTAAAGCCTTTTGATGGAACGATGGCTTATGCACAAAACAAACGACAACAGGTATTATTGTTTTACACATTAAAAATTTATTGCTGACGCATTGAAAATAATAAAATAGAATTGTATGTGAACTAAGTATTTTGGGGCAGAAAATCAAACTTATTTCGTAAGCAAGCAGTCTCCTCCCAGAGGATACGGGTAGGGGAATGAGGAAGAAGATAAGCCATCCCTAAAGCATCTTGGGAGTGGTATCAGTCTTAGCTCTTCATATATGAAAACACCTTACTTGGTATTATCACTTTTCTACAAATCTCGATTGGTACAGAGCAAAACCATATTTTTAGTAGGGGCTGTCCCAGGGCCATGTCCCTGTGAAGAATGTGGCCTCTTTCATAGATTCAACACTCCGAATGACCTGATCTGTCCTATGAAATTGATTTTGAAGGTTGAAACTCACCGATCCCTGATTCTGCGTGATGGAAGCTTTATTTTTTTTCATAAAAATTGCTCGAAATATCATATTTCGAAAAGTTTCTATATTATTTGGCCGAAAGTGTTCTTAAAGCCCAAACTTTCTTATTTTCAGTAAGAGGTTCTTCAAACGATTATGGAAGAAGGAGAGTTGGGTATATACCCCTAACCCTCTCCATGCTGAGGAATTTTTTTTTAATTAAGCCAGCAATATAGAAGCTACGTGTTGACAGTCCCTCTGTTGTTGCAAAAATATTTTAGGCATATCATAAAAGATTCTTGGTGTATGCTTACCTTAACAGAAGAGGGAGAGGGAGGATGGCATGTCTTATACAAAAGGTGTGTGAAAGACTGATAAAACGGCTCCCCTTTGTAAAACGCGAGAATCACAACCCTAAAATTCATTTTTGATACCTCATCTTGGACCTTAATTCCTCTGGAGCCACTGATGGCGCATGTAGCGTCGACGAAGACTCTTTACTTGCTCCAAAGTGGTGCTGTCGTGATGACTTCTTTCTCTGCAGGTACTAATGAGGTCTCGGTCGTCCCAAGATCTCGATCAGTCGACCGAGTCGTCTCGACCGAAGTCGTTGCAGGGTGTTCTTTGGATAACCTCGTCTTCTTCTGCCGTCTGGTTTCTAATTGTAGACTGCGCAAGGAAAATTACCTTCTTTCGTACAAAGTTCATGTCATAAATATGTCCACTTCTTCTTCCTTAGAACAACA
Organism: Artemia franciscana; assembly: GCF_032884065.1. Lineage (NCBI taxonomy): Eukaryota > Metazoa > Arthropoda > Branchiopoda > Anostraca > Artemiidae > Artemia > Artemia franciscana. The sequence goes on along the minus strand of NC_088878.1, from coordinate 36,871,430 downwards.
GCAATGACTCTTGTACTGACTCGTACTCGGTACTGACTCGGATTATATTTAAAATTCTCCTCAAGCGCAGTGAGGGCTGATGGGAGGTAGCCCCTCAGAAATTTAATATGATCTTGCATATCGAATCAAAAACAAACAGAAATCAAATAATAATAATAAAAAAATCAAATGAAAGTAAAAGGTGAGATTAAAATCTGACACAAAATTATTATCTATATGAGGGGACGGCCCTCTTAATTTTCAGTTCTAAAATACACATACAAGTACACAAATGAATACAACGAAACTCGATTTGTGGTGATTTACTTTCAGTTTATTTAGCCTTAGCCATTTCTCCTCAGTGTCCCTAAAAGCTGAGCTTCGGTGCGCACCGCAGGTGAAAAATTCGTATAATCAGCAAACAGTACAAGAGATTTCTTAGGTTTATTGGTTTCGTTTCCATTTCAAACATTCGTTGTAAATCACAGATTGCTCGGTGGATCACTTGATTTCATACCATTCGGTTGCACGTACATAGATCGGTGATTCAAATGTGGTACATAGATCGCTGATTCAATTTCAGAGCACAAAATGTCAGCTTCAAAATGTCTAGGAATATAGTCGCCACTTTCAACTTCCCATCCGAAGCCCCATTTCTCATAGATATCAAATACTGAACTGCCTGCTCAATAGAGTATCCTTTTCTGAAACCAAATTGGTTTGCTTAAAAGAAATCTTTCCTCTCCAAGAACTCAGCCATTTGTTTATATAACATTTATCAAAAATTTGAGACAGAATAGGGAGTTGCGAAAAAGGGTCTATAACTGCTGAAATCTTTTCGGTCACTACATTGATGTAGTGGCACTACTCTGGCATGTTTAAATGGATCGGGAAATTCACCTTCTTTTAGACAACCATTCGTAAAATCAATATAACACGGCAATATGACGGGTAAAACATACTTCACTACTTTCAGAGACAACACTACTGCTCCAGCAGCAGTGCTGGATTTCGCATTTCACTCACAATTTCTGTCACCTCCTGCTCACTAGTTTTCCGAAGAAAAAGATTATTATCACTAAGGTCAGGCAAGTACTGCTCAAAAGAATCGTCTTTTAGTCGGTTTTCAACTTGCAATTTAACTTTTTCCCCAATTTCCAAAAAAAAGTGCTGAGCCATTTCATCAGCAATTTTACATGCACCGCGATTTCTACCCATTTCTGGTAATACTACTGGTAATATTTCTGGTAATACTGTACGATTGAGTACAGCTTAACTAAAACTATACGAGCGCTTTGTACGGTGTTATGGGCTTGTAGTCAAAATGTATTGGAACTCGACCTGGTAATATCACTTTTTTTCACCAATAGCTGATCTAACAGTCTCTGTAATTTTTTTTTCTTTTAATTAAAATGAATTTTCACTTTATTTACATGTATGACAAGCAAATTATACGAAAATTAGAAAATCTATTTTTGACTCTCTTTTTTAACTGACTCGTGATATTTCCCTATATTTGTAGGATTTTAAAAACTAGTGCTACTGAAAACTGAGCTTGCAGTTAAAGTTGTAACTAAAGATAGATAGGAAGAGTTGCCGAAACTACTAAAGGAATAAAAAAATAAAAGTTGAAATTAGATAGTTGCCATTTAGTTTGACCAAAGTACAAAAAGATTACTAGGTCAGAGTGATCAATGCTGGTCAAACTGATAAATTCCATTTTGTCAGGTACCTACTTTACTTGTTTTGATTTACCTATTGTTTTTTATTTATATTACTTGTTTTTGATTTTACCTATTGACCGGTGATCTTTTTCTAATGTCTAATTAAAGATCTGTTTTTGATTTGTTTTTTTTAGAAGTTTTTTATTATAGATAGTTATGGCGGAAGAATATGCTAAACAGTATCCAAAGGTTCATTTCGCAACCATGCACCCTGGTTGGGCAGATACACCAGCTGTAAAAAGCTCAATGCCCGATTTTTACGAGAAAGTAAAGAGCAAGCTAAGAACTCCAGAGCAGGGAGCAGATACCGCAATATGGCTTGCGATTTGCGACAAGGCTCTCGAACATCCCTCGGGTGAATTCTTCCAGGGTAATTCTTACCTTTTTTTAATGATATCGACAGTGATAATTGACGTTTAACCTAATTTAAACAACTATTGACGATAATTTAGTTGATTCATTTACTGATTCAGTATGACTACTTATTTAATTAATTGAACTATCAACTAATTTAATTACAGTTAGTAAAAAAACAATGGCTTTAAAGTAAACACAGGGTCCAAATGTTACTGCAATTTTTGTTTTTTAAATTGGAATTTTTTTATTTTTTTTTTTTTTGTAGGGCTAAATCCATTGGATTTGTGGAGGCAATAATAGATATTTCATATTTTGCTCGAAAAACTGAAACAAAAATTTCAATTTTATTCTCAAAAGTTACAAGCATTTGGAACTAACAGGCGATTTATCATTATTAGGAACTGCATAAGAGCATAAATTTTTTGTTTTGTTTAAATTGACTGGTTTGACTTGGGCATTGTCTTAAAAAAATTTCGGGTAAAATTCGTTTCGTTTCAAATAGTTCGTGGTAACGAACTGTAGTAAGGAGCGACCCAACTCAATAGTAACCGAAACTCTAAAAAATGGAATTTTGATACCAATAGTTACATCACAAGAATTGTATTTTAATGCTGATTTTAAATATACAAGTTTCATCAAGTTTAGTCTTACCCATAAAAATTTACGAGCTTGAGAAAATTCGCCTTATTTTAGAAAATATGGGGAAACACCCCCCAAAAGTCATACAATCTTAACGAAAATCACACCATCAGATTCAACATATCAGAGAACCCCACTGTAGAAGTTTCAAGCTCCTATCTACAAAAATGTGGAATTTCGCATTTTTTGCCAGAAGACTAGATCACGGATGTGTGTTTATTTGTTGTTTTTTTTTTTTTTTTTTTTTTTTTTTTTTTTTTTTTTTTTTTTTTTTTTTTTCAGGGCTAATTGTGTCGACTCAGTGGTCCTAGAATGTCGCAAGAGGGCTCATTATAACAGAAATTAAAAGCTCTAGTGCCCAAACACAAAACACTTTGTCCAAAGACAAAAACTATGTCTTTGGAAACGACTTACTCCCCCACACTCCCCGTGGGAGGGCCTGCAAGTTACAAATTTTGACCAGTGTTTACATATAGTAATGTTTATTTGGAAGTGTACAGACGTTTTCAGGGGGAATTTTTTTGGTTTTGGTGGGGGTACGTGGGAGGATATTTCCATGGAATAATTTGTCATCGCGGAAGAGAATTTCAACGAAGGGGGCGCAGGATTTTCTAGCATTATTATAAAAAAACAATGAAAAAATAAATATGAAATTTTGTTTCAACTGAAAGTAAGGAGCAGCATTAAAACTTAAAACGAACAGAAATTATTACGCATATGAGGGGTTCACCTCCTCGTAATACTTCACTCTTTACGCTGAAGAATTTTTAGTAATTTCAACTATTTATTCTGCGGCCTTCTTAAGGAATTGGGACCAAATGTAAGCTTTAATGTAAAGAGCGAAGTATTGACGAGGGGGTGAACCCCCTCGTATACGTTATAAAAACATACGAATATAGAAGTTCGTTACGTAAGTTAATTCGCAAGTTACGTATATTTTTTACTAATGAAAACTTTCGTAAAAAAACTAAAAGTTCTAGTTGCCTTTTTAAGTAATCAAAAAATTGGAGGGCAACTAGGCCTCCTCCCTCGCTCTTTTTTTTCTCAAAATCTTCCAATTAAAACTATGAGAAAGCCATTTAGCCAAAAAAAATTATATAATGTAAATTTCGTTTTTCATGTGTGGAGAGCCAAAATCAAAACATGCACTGATTCAAAAACGTTCAAAAATTAAATATAAAAAAAACAAGTTTTTTTACTGAAAATAAGGAGCGACATCAAAACTTAAAACGAACAGAAATTACTCCGTATATGAAAGGGGCTTTTCCTCCCCAACGCCCCGCTCTTTACGCTAAAGTTTTTACTGTTTTAAAAAGTACAGCTAAGAGAAAGAGTCAAACTTTAGCGTAAAAAGCGGGTCGTTGAGGAGGATAAGCCCCTTTCATTTACGAAATAATTTCTTTTCGTCTTAAGTTTTAATGTCGCTCCTTACTTTCAGTTCAAAAAAAAACTTGTTTTTTTTATTTATTTCAATCAAAATTGAAGTGTACATCATCTTTTCAGCTAAAGATTTTGAAGGTTTTGAACCTCCCTTCTCCTCAAGACGAATGAATATCGTTCTAGAAAACGATTTCTGGAGTCAGATTCCACAAAATTGTGCATTAGCGATTGAGATGCCCTCTATTACTTCTGAAAAGTCATTACAGTACCAAGCGTACCGCTTCGCACCCTCTTTCTCCACTCCACATTTACAAGACTATCGTATTGAAGTTTTTTTTCTGCTCAAAATCAGCCTGCAGCACTGTGTTTAGTCAGGGTTCTCGCTAGGAAATTTATGGTATGCCCCCCTGGACGCCACTACGAGGTAATTCCTTGCAGGTTTTACCTTCTAGGAATACATATGGAGAGAAAAGCCTTCGCAATTACTTTAAAAACAATGCTTTGACTGTGTATAAAAAAAAATAATAATGGAAAGATAATTTTTAGTTTCAATCTTCAAAGGTTATTGCATTACCCTTCTAAAGGCGAATTTATCTGTTGCTCAGTCTCCTCTGTTTCGTCTTCAGTCTTGTTAATGCAACCCATACATCAAATTTTGATTAAATTAACTAAGATTAAATTTGATTTAGTTAATTTGGTAAATTAGTTAAATTGTTTGTAATCTATTTTTAATGAACCCATGAAACTGTTGTTTTTTGGGGGAGGTGGGGGGGGGCTTTTTGATTATTTTAAACGAACATTCAAATTTCAGAATCGATTGGGAGGCAATTGCCCAACTCCCCGCCCCCTTATTTTGGTGCCACTACATGGCCAGAATCTGGATCTTGAAAATTCTAGTTGATTTCTCTGGGATTGATCTGAATAATTTTTATTATAATTTCAGTATTTGCTTCAATTTAAAGTATGCTTTAAAAGACTAGGTAGAATATTGTACGACTATACAAATATCGTTCTAGCAGCTCTACCCACCCTTATTTTTGTACCACTAAAATAATCATGGTACACCACATGAACCTAACTAAATTTTAAAACATATTTTTTGAGGATTTTTGTTTTTTCCTTTAATTGCTGCAGAGTTTTACTTCTTTTTTTGCTTCACTATTTTTCACTTTTTTTTAGCTTTTTTTACTTCACTATTTTTCACTTTTTTTACTTCACTATTTTTCACTTTTTTAATTTTTTTACACCACTGTTTTTCACTTTTTTTTAACTTTTTTACTTCACTATCTTGACTTTTTTTTTAATTTTTACTTCACTTTAGTAAATCATTATCTTCTTTGTTAAATAAATAAAGACAATTTTGGATATATTTTGTTTTTATATTTTAGATAGAAAGCCGGTAGCCAAACATTTGCCTCTCGCGTGGACCAAGAGCAGCAAAGAGGAACAAGAAACCCTCATGAAAAGGCTTGATGAACTTATGGAAAAATTTAAGCCTTAATCTATTCCACCAAAAATACCTGTTTTATGTGACATTCTCTGTGATTTTGGATATTGTGTTGTCGGCTTTTCTTTTGTTCTTTTTTGATTTTTTGTAAATAATTTTCGAAAATTGAAAGTGGCATAATATTTGTGTATGATGAGGAAAACCAATTTTTTACAGAAAATTTGCAACGACCGTAATATCTGTTCGGAAGCAATGTTTCATTCCAAAAAATGCTCGAGATAGTCGAATTTTCTACCTTCCTTCCTCTACTATATTCCGAGTGAAAAAGACATTTCAATTTCGTTTTCCTAGATTTTCCGTCTTATAGATGCTGAGATATCAAGGCTTTCACATCTAAGGGCCATACACGACGTTTACATAAAAAGGTAAAGGATACGGCATTAGACTTTACAGTCCCTACCGGCGGTGCTGATCTCCGTTTCTTGGCCCTTCAGCCAGGAAGTGCAATGGGGGGTTGGGGGCCAGCCATCCTGTGCTTTCGCACACCCTTCCTGTTTACCTTCCCAGATTTCTCCAGGTACCCATTTAGAGCTGGGTCGACTCTGGCTAAGCTTACAGAGTCACGCCACTGACCCCCGTCCCAAACTGAAGAATTGGGTACAGTGGGATTCGAACCCGCGTCCTCTCAGACAAAGGATCCCGAATCCAGCGCAATACTTCATTAGCATACTTCACAGATAATTCCCAAAACTGTGTTAACCTTACCTGAAAGGCATGGTCAGTAGAAAACTGTAAATCAGGAGTATAAGGGTAAAAGGTACCGAGTATAACCGTGAGTATAAGTACTCAGTATAAAAGTGGAATTGAACATACACTGCCCCGCTAAATTTTTTCATTGAAAATAGCTTAGTAATTCACATAGTCTACTGTTTCAAAAAGACCCTGCTTTTGTCACTGTTTTATTCTTTATAAATTAAATACTTAGTTTGCAATTGAAATTGAATTATAATTCCAAATTTTAAATTTAATTATTAAACAATTCTTTTTAAATTAATAATTAAATAAAATAATTTTATTCTTTTTAAATTAATTATCAGATACAATAAACAAACAAGAGCACATAGATGATCATTCTATTCATTTTAAATGTATAGGAAATATAATTGGCTTAATAGGCATTATAATCGAAGTAAGTTATTCCAGTCAAGTGAGAATAAGAGAAACAAAGAGTAGGTGATAAAAATCCCGTAAGAGAGCAGCCGGTGACAGTTTAAGCCATCTGCAATCCAATCTCAAAGAATCACTTAAAATCTGTTGAAAAATAGACGAGTCCTCATTAAATTGGAGAATTCGAAATGAATTCACTAGGAAGGGAAATGTCCCTAACCATATCGAAGAACAATATAAAATATGCAGATGTGTTATAAAAAAATACACCAACCTTAAAATGATATGTGGGACAAAGTGCTTGAGCTTTCGAAGTATTCCTACGTCAATTTCCATTTAACACATAAAAATTCTCAAATATACTGAGTATATGAAAAAACTTTTTTTTTCTTCACCAGTATCTTCATCCTCTCTCTGAAACCAGTTCCAAGTTATGTTTCATCAATATTCAGTTTTATCCGTTTTTTGGTTGTTACAACATTATTAGCGTTTTTCATTGTTTAAATTTTCTCCTTCATTGCCATACTGAGTCGCAAAAGGAAACAAAAATAAACTTTTGCTGTTTACACAACAAATCGAAATAAACGATTGTAACGACCTAATACTATTGTTATCACTACTACTACCACTGTTACTACGACTTTTCATACTACCACTATTACTACAACTGCTACTATTAGTACTATTAATACTACAGCTACTACTTCTTCTACTACTTATCTTCAGCCATTACAATCATCAATAGGGCTGTACAACCGTTCGCTATTGAATAAAAATGAACAAGTGGAAATACGTAAAAATAAGGTACTAAAAGTGATATTTTTCGAAGTCAGAAGAAAATAAGGGTTCTATTGATACGTGAATAGTCAACTTAAAGAGCAAATATAACAAAATAGGATAGCTTAATTGGTTTCTGTAAGTATTCTTTTAGATAAGTTATCTAAATAATTTGAAAAGTTTAGTCTAAATTAATTTTAACAATAAATATATTAATGCATATTTTAGATTTTTAGCTGTTCAAGGATATATACATTTCTTTTCATTTCCTATTAGGTAATAAGATAGAGCTATATTCTTAGATAACTTTGATCATTTATTCACTGTTGTCATTTTTACCCAGTTTACTGCCAATAAATTACAGTATTTGTCTTTTGCTACTACAATCAGGAAATATACACTTTCTAGATCTACACAAGGACATAACTTTTTCGCTCATTTTCTGCAAATTTTTCGCACACGTTCCTTATTTTCAAATTTGGTGCCGCCTAAGTGCTAAAACTGCACAACGACAAATGAAGTATTTTTCATCAAAGATTGAGTTTCCGGTTTTCCTAATTTTTAAAACCTACCTGGTTGTATACGTTTACACTTAACCAATTTCAAGAATCAGATTCCATTTTTACTGTTCTTGGTTCTTTAAATCCCTAAAAGGCGACTTGAAAATACGAAAATTTGAATAAAATAAAATATGAGCCCACAAATACAGCCCAAATTTACCGGAAATTTTGGATTATACCAAGAAATGCCCACATGTACGACATTATACTAAGACCTCTAAATCTTGTCAAGACGGTACTGCACTGGCACTGGTTGTACTGCACTGGCAGAGCTGAGTCTGCAAAATTCACTCTTCTTCCTACAAAATTTTCCTATCTGAAAAACATGTGTTTTTACATTACTTGTAATTAATCAATTGATTTTACAAGTAATTACAAATCATTAGGTTATATAGTTTACGAGTACTTAAACTGGAAGCATTTGTTTTACTTTAGCATATTTTTGCCGCGGTCAAAGAAACAATCTTTCGTACGTAATCCATAACAAACTGAATATTCACACCTGTTGTGAAGATTTGACTCGTCCCAGAACTTAGCGTTAATGATCACTGCTAAAACATTCTGTCGTAAATTGTTTACTACTAGAAAATTTTGGTTGTTTTGGTTTTCATTGGGCCATATATGCCATGTGGAAAGATGAAGAGGATAACCCTTTTAAAAGATGTTAGGAAAACATAACATACTGCTTTTGGAACAGAAAAATTTAGTCTCTGCCAAGGTCTAAGAAAGGACGGTAAATTTTGCTATACGCAAACGACCAATCGACGCCGTCATCTCAATTCCTAATGGTATGTCTGTAAAATTCTCTAGGCTATCTAGAAAATTTCCCCACCTAAAATAAAGGTAGGTTAATTTCGGGCTGGTATTTCAAATACATATCTTAAGAAAATAGGTCTTTTTGCCTTTAAATTACATGCAATTCACAAACTGGTTGCTCCGGTAATTGAAATTGCCGTATAGTTTTACCAGTGCTAAAACTAGAAGTTTTCACTTACCTTTACCGTAGATCCATCCACATGTGCCTCCAGAAGTACCCAGACCATCAAGAAAGAGCCGTCACTCTTGTCGATGGTTTGCTGCTGCAAGAATGCCGCCGCCCAGAGGTTTGATTGACATGTGGAGGTTACACAGATATGTCTGGCACGTTTGTCACAGGGTGTTTCTTAGCCCGCTACATTGGGTAGTCCGAGACTGTCCATGCAAAGTACATGGGCAAGGTATCTCCTTCGAACTCTTACAGCATCAGTCACAAGAAGTTGGAATGTATTGTGGTGGATAGATCCATTAGTTATCTTCTGCTGTCACTGGATTTTGAGGATTTTTCTAAGACATGCATTTTCGAAAGTGAGCATTCTTCTATCTTGTGCCTGGTTTAAGTGCCAGGTTTTAGCTGCGTAAAGGATAACTAGTTTAACTATTGAAAAGTGGCTGTTTTAGCCATAGAGAGAAGCTCTTGGACTTAATAACCTCCCGTATTGAAGGCTTTATTAGCTTGGCCAATTCTTGCGAGTGATTCTTTTATGGTCAATCCTGTTTCTTCAACACGATTAATGCATTAAGACCCCCCCCCGTTGATAAATACCACGTTCCAGTATAATTCAAAACGCTTGCAACTACCACACCACGAAGTTGGGTCGGAGCAAGAGTGTACGCACACGGGTATAAATGAGCTGAAACTAAACGGGAGAACAAAACCAAATATTAAGACAAATATTTTGACTTCAATGACAACAGATATTGTCAACACAAAGTGAATCAAGTGATTCCACATAAAACAATTTCCGACTGGAAGATTTTTTTTTACCACAAGTTTTCAATGAAGGGGGGGAGTCAATCAAATCTTAGGGGATAATTTATAGTGGAGCGCAGTTCCAGGGTTGTCACCTGGATGATAATAGTGTATGCCATTACATTTCTTGCAGAAATGGATACATTTAAGCACTAATTTTTCAGTTTTCAGAGTAACTTAAGTGGTTAGTGATTTTAAACCTTTATGTTATGGTTTGTTTTTCTTACCTAGCAAATGAAATTTAATAGAAAGGATCTATTCAGCTTAACAGAAATGTTGACTTCAATGCTCTTGAAATACCCGAGAAAGGATTTAAAACAAGAAATTCAGTAGAAAGGTACTACTCAGTTGGACAAACCTTTCTGACTTTAATGATGTTAACCTAAATGAATACGGAATCAAGCACTTTCAACTTAATAACTACTACTAACAACTTACTGCAGCATCAAGCTGCTTGAGACCAACACAGCTTTACACACCCTTTTTTACCCTAATCTATTCAAAGCTTCACTCTTTACCCCTCCTCCTGAAGTTCTAATTTCCTTTAAATCCTTCCATATAATATTTCCTACCCATTTGAGGATGACCTGATTTTCGTTTGGCCCCAGATGAATGGCCGAAACGTACAATCTTCAACAACCACGTAAAAAGTAGCCTAGCTGTCTTAGCCTTTTTTTTCAGTAATACCCTAGAAAAGAAGAACAAAGTGGGATTGAACCAGACAATTCTTACAGCTTATTGTATGGAATACAGTCAGTCAAATGATTCCCTATGACTATACTTTGACACTTGACCCAACAAGGGGAAAAAAACTAAACAAGTCTTTCTTTACAAACTTAACAATCTTTTTGAAAAATCTATGAATTAGAACCATTCTTGACCACTATCACTACCGTGGCTTCAAAAATACTATAAAAAAAACACACACACAAAAATCCGACTGAAAACAAAACAAGAGTAAAGGAATCGATATTGCCGAAAAAACGCAGTGTTTTTGGCTTTTAGGGTATATGGAATTATTTTTCGCTGATAATATTGATAATTATTGTTGTATTATCAAACTATTTGAAATTTGGTCCTAATATTCTTCTAATTTTCTTGAACTTTCACTTTGTATTTTGCGTATATATAATAGAGGGCTTATAATTGCAAATAAAAGTAAAAAAAAAGAACTAAAAAAAAACATTACTGATCACTCTGAATTCTTGCTATATGGATCTTCTTGTTTGAAGTGCAAGCGGTGTATCGATGGTCTCCGTAAGAAACTGAAATAGGCAGCGTAATTACTGAGTTTTATATGACAGCACTAAAGTAGAAATAGTACTACTAACTACTCACTGCAATACTAAACCGCCCGAGGTCCACACAGGTGTGCATGCTCCTCCATCTATTCACAACTTCCCACTTTACTCCCATAGAGTTATGATTTCGTTAAAATTCTTGATTGAACTCTTGCTGCAGTATTTGGGGACGATTAGCTATTTGTTTGGCCCCAGATAGATGGCTAAAAAGTACAATCTTTCATATATAAAATGTGGCCAAGCCATCTTAACCTTTCTTACATTATAGCCCTAGAACGTGGGATCCAACCACATTTTCATACACAGTTGGAGAATTGGTGGCAACTGTGCTGGGCCAACACAGTTGCGCACACTACTACAAATGTCATCTACAACTGTCTACAATTGTCATCACTACTACAACTAACAACTCAATGCAGCACCAAGTCACCTGAGGCCAACACAGTTGCGCACACTACTACAACTGTCATCTACGACTGTCTACAATTGTCATCACTACTACAACTAACAACTCAATGCAGCACCAAGTCACCTGAGGCCAACACAGTTGCGCCAGGGTTGCCAAAACTTTTTGGGACTAAAGTGTCAAATTCAGCAAAAAAGGGACACTTTTAGTGTCCTAGAAAATTAGCCAATATACTTTAAAAGTTGACAAAAAAAGGCTTCAAATGGTTTTCTCGCAACTCCAAGGCCAGATTTACGTTCTTCTTTTTCAAGTAAAAGCAAAGCGGTTCTTCAAATATGTAAAATCCCATGTAGAACCTCAAATCACCTAATATTTGAAGAAGAAAAAGAATTCAGTACAATTTCACGGGTTCTCTCAAACCTTCGGTTGTACTAGTTATTCTTCTTCCGAAAACTCAGCAAAGCCCTGTTTTTATTATGGTGTTTTCCGGCACCAGAGCCGGCTTTGCCGCTTTTTGGACAACAGTTTTCAGTTCACAACTTATTATATAATATTAAAACACAACAAAAACAATAATAATGCACTAAACCAAACAGAAACAAGAAAGAAAACCGAGAAAATGCATTAGCATTGAGAAAAACAAACGCTAATAAAGGCAAAAAAAAATAAGAAACAGAGAAAATAGAGGAAACAGACACAACCTGATGAACATTAAAACCAAGAAAAAAATATAAACAAGTTCAGACAAAAAGAGTTCCTTTTATTGTGGGTTGGTTTATCATAAAAATGATTTATCATATCTATATATATAAAAATAAGTTGTCAGTGTGTGTGTCGAGTGACGTCATGTTTGTATGTCGACTGACGTCATGTTTGTTGATTGACGAAATTACACACCGGGACATCGGGACACAAATGACGACCGGGACACCGGGAATATAAATAACGACCGGGACAGTCAAAACGAAAGCGACCGGGATACAAGGAATGTTCGATTAGCAATCACCATCAACAAAGCACCGGGACACAAATGACGACCGGGACATAGGGAATATAAATGACGACCAGGAAACTCAAAGAGAAATTACAGACCGGGACACCAGAACACAAATGACGACCGGGACAAAAATGACGACCGGGACACCGCGACACAGGGAATATAAATGACGACCGCGACACTCAAAGAGAAATTACAGACTGTGACACTGGGACACAAATGTCGACCGGAACACAGGGAAACAACAACAACGGGGATGCCGGAGGCACAGGGGGATATATAAATGACGACAGGGACACAGGGAATGTTCCATTAGCAATCACCATCAACAAAGCTCAAGGGCAATCATTAGAATGACGACCAGGACACTCAAAGAGAAATTACAGACCGGGACACAGGAACACAAATGACGACCGGGACAAAAATGACGACCGGGACACCGCGACACAGGGAATATAAATGACGACCGCGATACTCAAAGAGAAATTACAGACTGGGACACCGGGACACAAATGACGACCGGGACACAGTGAAACAACAACAACGGGGACGCCAGGGGGCACAGGGGGATATATAAATGACGACAGGGACACAGGGAATGTTCGATTAGCAATCACCATTAACAAAGCTCAAGGGCAATCATTAGAATAATAAGGTATAGATCTGAATACAGATTGTTTTTCCCATGGACAATTATATGTTGCATGTTCAAGAGTCCGTAAACCTGACAATCTATTTATATGCACAGACAATGGGACAGCCAAGAATGTTGTACATTCCCAAGTTTCACGTAGTTAAATATATATATATATATATATATATATATATATATATATATATATATATATATATATATATATATGTGTGTGTGTATATATATATATATATATATATATATATATATATATATATATATATATATATATATATATATATATATATATATATATATATATATATATATATATATATATATACTAGCTGTTGGGGTGGCGCTTCGCGCCACCCCGCGCGCGTAAGTCGTTACGCGCCATTGTAGTTGTGTCCCTATGTCCCACCTGTGAATATAGATAGATATATATATATATATATATATATATATATATATATATATATATATATATATATATATATATATATATATATATATATATATGTTTTTAACTACGTAAAACTTGCGAATATACAACATTCTTTGCTGTCCCATTGTCTGTGCATATAAATAGATTGTCAGGTTTACCGACTCTTGAACATGCAACATATAATGGTCCATGGGAAAACAATCCGTATTCAGATCTATACCTCATGATTCTAATGATTGCCCTTGAGCTTTGTTGATGGTGATTGCTAATCGACCATTCCCTGAGTCGCCATCGTCATTTATATATCCCCCTGTGCACCCCGGCGTCCCCTTTGTAGTTATGTCCCTGTGTCCCGGTCGTCATTTATATTCCCTGTGTCCCGGTCGTCATTTGTGTCCCGGTGTTCCAGTCTGTGATTTCTCTTTGAGTGTCCCGGGCGCCATTTATATTCCTTGTGTCCCGGTGTCCCGGTCGTCATTTATATCCCCCTGTGCCCCCCGGCGTCCCCATTGTAGTTGTGTCCCTGTGTCCCGGTCGTCATTTATATTCCCTGTGTCCCGGTCGTCATTTGTATCCCGATGTCCCGGTCTGTATATACATTCGTTTTTTAGTTTTGTTTTTCTCCTTTATTTTTTTCCTTTTTTCTTTTTTTTCTTTTTTAGTTTATTTAGATTTTTAGATTTTTTAGTTTTTTTATTAGTTTTTAGTTTTTTTGTAGTTTTTACCATTTTTTTAGTTTTTTTAGTTTTTTTTTTTACTTATGTCCTGGTCGTCATTTATACTCCCTGTGTCCCGATCGTCATTTGTGTCTCGGTGCTTTGTTGATTGCTAATTTATATTATATTTATATTTATATTTTTTATATTTATTAATATTTTTTTAGTTTTCTTTTTCTCTTATTTTTCAGTTTTTTCCTTTTTTTTAGTTTTTTCTTTTTTAGTTTTTAGTTTTTTTTTGTTTTTTACCTTTTTTTAGTTTTTTTAGTTTTTTAGCTTTTTTAGTTTTTTTATTAGTTTTTAGTTTTTGCCTTTTTTTAGTTTTTTCAGTTTTTTTTAGTTTTTAGTTTTTTACCTTTTTTTAGTTTTTTTTTAGTTTTTTAGCTTTTTTAGTTTTTTTTCTTTTTAGTTTTTTTTGTAGTTTTTACCTTTTTTAGTTTTTTTTCTTCTTTTGTATTAGTGTGAAATAATTCAGACGTCATATGCGGACAAACACGACGTCACTCGACAGACAGACAGACAGACATAACCCACAAACAACTTATTTTTATATATATTTATTCATATTTTTTTAGTTTTCTTTTTCTCTTTTATTTTTCAGTTTTTTCCTTTTTTTTAGTTTTTTTCTTTTTTAGTTTTTAGTTTTTTTTAGTTTTTTACCTTTTTTTTAGTTTTTTTTAGTTTTTTTAGTTTTTTAGCTTTTTTAGTTTTTTTTATTAGTTTTTATTTTTTTGTAGTTTTTGCCTTTTTTTATTTTTTTCAGTTTTTTTTTAGTTATTAGATTTTTGCCTTTTTTTAGTTTTTTTTAGTTTTTTAGCTTTTTTAGTTTTTTTTTCTTTTTAGTTTTTTTTGTAGTTTTTACCTTTTTTAGTTTTTTTCTTCTTTTGTATTAGTGTGAAATAATTCAGACGTCATATGCGAACAAACATGACGTCACCTGATCCATCCACAGATCCACACACAGACAACTTATTTTTATATATATAGATATATATATATATATATATATATATATATATATATATATATATATATATATATATATATATATATATATATATATATATATATATATATATATATATATATTCACAGGTGGGACAGAGAGACACAACTACAATGGCGCGTAACGACTTGCGCGCGCGGGGGGACTTGGGGGGCGCGCAGCGCCCCCACCAACTAGATGTTGGGGTAGCGCGAAGCGCTACCTCAACAGCTAGTTTATTATAATAATTTTTTGTTTTCTTGTCACCATTTTCTTTCTTGTTTCTTAATGTACCCCATATTAGAAAGCAATGAATTTAATTTATCATAAAGCACAACATCAAGTTATTTATCTGGGGTGGTTTTGAAACAGGGCTGACTTTGGACAGTGTCCAGAATTCGCCAAATCTGCAGTCCAATTTTTCCCCTCCCATGCTGAAGTTCAGAAAACGGTACCAGGCACTGAAACCAGTAGTGCAAGATTAATGAATTTGTTGCAAGTACATCAGGTGTATCAGACTTTTTCAAGTCATAGACATAATTAAACAACCCCTTTCCCATCTATAAAGTGACATAAACAGTTCAATTTTGGGTAATCATCAGCATAAGTATATATGTCATAAATATAATTAAACAGCCATTTTCCCATCTCTAAAGTCACATAACCTGAGGGCAGTTAAATTTGCCCCCTCCCCTAATACCCTCTATAAAGACTCATCATTAATGGGAGTTAACAAGGGCCTATGAGCAAGCATTGGTATAATTACATATGTCATAAACACAATTAAACAGCCCCTTTCCCATCTCTAAAGTGACATAACCTGAAGGCAGTTAAATTCCCTCCCCCAGTTCCCTCTATAAGAACTTATCATTACTGGGAGTTAAGAAGGGCCTGTGAGAAACCATCAGCATAATTACATATGTCATAAACATAATTAAAAAGCCCCTTTCCCATCTCTAAAGTGACATAACCTGAAGGCAGTTAAATTTTGGGCAAGCAACAAAACTTTTATAGAATTGGACTATTTGCTAAAGTAAGGTCAACATAAGTGTCACCTATGACTGTTAAACCAGCTTTAGTGACGAAAAGCCAGACATTAGGTTCAACATTGAATTTGCCACCCCCCCCCCCCAATTCCCTCTATAAAAACTTGTCATTACTGGGAGTTAACAAGAGGCCGCGAGTTTGACTACAACCAAAGGTTGGCCTCATTGGAGGCAACAGTTACTATGAGTTTGACTACAACCAAAGGTTGGCCTTATTGGAAGCAACAGTTACTATGAGTTTGACTATAACAAAAGGTTGGCCTCATTGGAAGCAACAGTTACTATGAGTTTGACTACAACCAAAGGTTGGCCTCATTGGAGGCAACAGTTACTATGAGTTTGACTACAACCAAAGGTTGGCCTCATTGGAAGCAACAGTTACTATGAGTTTGACTACAACAAAAGGTTGGCGTCATTGGAAGCAACAGTTACTATGAGTTTGACTACAACCAAAGGTTGGCCTCATTGGAGGCAACAGTTACTATGAGTTTGACTACAACAAAAGGTTGGCCTCATTGGAAGCAACAGTTACTATGAGTTTGACTACAACAAAAGGTTGGCGTCATTGGAAGCAACAGTTACTATGAGTTTGACTACAACCAAAGGTTGGCCTTATTGGAAGCAACAGTTACTATGAGTTTGACTACAACAAAAGGTTGGCCTCATTGGAAGCAACAGTTACTATGAGTTTGACTACAACCAAAGGTTGGCCTCATTGGAAGCAACAGTTACTATGAGTTTGACTACAACAAAAGGTTGGCGTCATTGGAAGCAACAGTTACTATGAGTTTGACTACAACCAAAGGTTGGCCTTATTGGAAGCAACAGTTACTATGAGTTTGACTACAACAAAAGGTTGGCCTCATTGGAAGCAACAGTTACTATGAGTTTGACTACAACCAAAGGTTGGCCTCATTGGAGGCAACAGTTACTATGAGTTTGACTACAACCAAAGGTTGGCCTCATTGGAAGCAACAGTTACTATGAGTTTGACTACAACAAAAGGTTGGCGTCATTGGAAGCAACAGTTACTATGAGTTTGACTACAACAAAAGGTTGGCCTCATTGGAAGCAACAGTTACAAGAATAATGGAAACTATAGTGATGACAGTGACCAGCTATGATTTGCTGATGAAAAGACAGTGCTTCAGAAGATGGAGAAAGATTTGTTAGATGTTTTCCAAGGGAATTGTCTATGGATAGTTCTGGGTCCCATTGGACCCAGAACTATACATCAAACAACAATCTGTAAAAACTTGTTATTCTACCTTTCTTTCTTGAGCTATAATGGGGAAAAGGTTGACAGAGAGCCAATCATTATCTTTAGATATTCCCCAAGGGCTAAACAAAGATTAAGTTGGACTTAAAGGAAACTAATAAGGAAGAACTCGAAGGAAACTAAAACTTCTTTGGAGGATGTGAAGGGTGAAGTTTTTAAGACTTGGGTGGAATAAGAACCTTCACACAAGTGTTGGCCTCAAGCAGTTTGGTGCTGCAGTGAGTTGTTAGTAGTAATAGTAGCAAAGGTCAAGGCTATCAACACTAGTAATTTAATTCAAACTACTACTTATTAGGTAAAGCCATGAGTGTGTCATGAACATTTATACCACCAGCATTTAGAAAATCAAAGTTTATTCAATTTCATTGAAACATTTTTTTTTTCAATGTAATCTTTATAACAGGAATACTTCAAGCACAAAGTGCCAAAAATCCAAAACTCATCCATCTGATTTGTTTTCTAGCCCTAAAAATGAATGATTTTGATGCAAAAATTTAACCTTTAATAATACATAATTCCTTAAGGTTTTAATTCACATCAAGAGAGAAAGCAATTTCTTCAAAATTAAATAAAGTAATAACGTGGAAGTATTCTTTGCAATAATTGTTTGGTAATATCACAACAATTATTATCATAATTATTATATTTTACAAATTAGCAACAACAAACTGCTTTTAAAAGTTTAAAATTTAACTTTAGGTCTACGGACTATATATACTGGATACTTACTTCAGCTTTTCATTCAGATAAAGAGACAAACCAATGTGTTTGAAGTCAAGTATAATAATAATTATTTGATAGTATGGTAATAATTATTCTGCCAATTATTATTTTTCATAATCAATAGCAATAAACTGCTGGTAAGCATAAGAAAGTTACTGCATATACTGGATACTATCTTTAGATTTCCACACCAAGAGACAAAGCAATCTCTATAAAATTCTGTATTGTAACAATCATTGTAGTAATTATTTAGAAACAAGCTTTGCCTGGGTGGCAAAATAAGTTGAAATTGTAATATCTAGGCTATTGATGGTGCAGCAAGGTCTATATCCCCCATCCCCTTATAAAAAAAATCTAAATCCAGCTCTGAGTAATATGGCAGTTATCATTTTTATAATTATTGCATTTAGTAATAAATTGGCAATATACTACTTCTATCATTGTAACATTAACCTTTATATACTGGATAGGGTAAAGGTACCAATGATTTGACAGTTTTTTTTGTTTTTTTTTAAACCACTTTTTCTACATCAGAAGTCCCAATTTAAAGACTCTTGGTTTGAAAGGGTCTCAGCATGTAAGAAAAACATCTAGGAATCTAACTGTTTGATGAGAAGTTTTAAGTTTTATTTAAAAAGGGTGCTAAACTCTGGTTTTCCAAAATTAGAGCATTTTGGACACAAAAAAAAGTTTCCTGTTTCCACAACAAAAACTTACAAATCTGTAAATAATAAGGAGTGTGATATTGTGACCTAGATCACATAAATCGTCTTTTTTCCAACTGTTGTATATATGCCACAGGAATAGCATCTTCAAACGCTATCTGGAATGGCCCATTTCCTATCAGTTTTAATGGTCCAGCAAAGATTTATTAATTGTTGACATTGTAAATGTCATCAAGATTTGACCATTTCAAAGTGTGATCTGTGATTCTAATCAACTTGAAAAATTTTAGTTTGGACTGTCCTTTGTAAGGAAAGTCCAGAATTCTACTGACAGAATATGACACCTCACTTTTTTTGTTGCTAAAGAAAACAGCATAGTATTTATCAAGCTGCAGTTCAACTTCCAACCAAAAGGTGGTGGAATTTTGGAGTTGGATCCAGAAATGATTGTGACTTGCCATTATTCACTGTTGTCTCATTATGAACTTTGTTTCTTCTTTTGGCGTCTGCATGGTGATGGTCAAGATTAGAAAGATGTTGATAGAAGTTCCTCCTTACCCTTCCACAAGAAGCTACCTTCAGAGCCACAGTGTCCTTGTCTTGTCTCATGCTAAGCTGAAAGAAGCTAACAGAGAAACCAGTTTGTTCTTGAGTTACACACAGTGTAAACTTGAGAGTGGCATATAATACACAAGTACCAAAATTCTTTCCCCAAATAGAAAACAAAACTAAACTCAAATTAAACTTTCAAATTTGGAAAGCCTTATTTTCCACAGAAGGGAGGGGGGTAACGCCTGACCTAGGACCATATTTCCTATTTAAAATTGTTAGAAATTGTGACACCAAGGAGTTTAAAATGTTCCACTAGCATTTTGGAAGGGATAGGGTCTAGGAAAACAGGAGAAACTTTAGGAACTTTGGAGTCAATTTCAAGAGATTTTTAACTTCATCTTAAAAATAGGTTAGGATTTTGAGAGGCCCACTTTTGATATTTCTATGAAATGGTTTTCCAAATTTGAAAATTGTATTTATTTCTTGTTTAGTTTCATTGATAAGTGCTAAGGAAAGAGAAAAATGACTTCCATCTGAACCTGTGCAATTTTTGCCAGTAGTGGGCACCTATAAATTTGACAGCTATAGTTTTTTCAGTGGACCCTGGTATTTCAACACCAATTATTTCTCATCTGTCTTACATGTTCAGTGAAGTTTTGGCAGAGTCACCTATATTTTGACAGGGCCTGTTGCTGTCTGTCAAAATTTCAGCAAGGTTACTACAAGATATTTGTAAATAGAAATAAATCCATTAATAGAAGCCATTATCTATGTTTGAATTTGGCTGAAGGAATACTTATAGTGTGCCTGGTATTCCACTACATTAAACAAATTTTTTTTTTTTTTTTAAACCTGCACC